>NC_141612.1:10336801-10649301 GCF_047967505.1 Dipteris shenzhenensis | reverse complement strand
AAGAATAGTTGTGAAGTTAATGCATTAAATATTCAAGCCTAAAGAAGAATTAATCAAGACCTAATGCACCGTACCAGAGACTTTGGCCTTACCCTCATTCCATAGACTTGCCAACGTAAGGCCAAAATTTTCATTCTTAAGAATATGTGGAAAGACCTTACATTTGGCCCACTTTTGGCGAAAAAATTTCATTCTAAAGAATAGGTGGAGTGAAATTGTGTTTGATAAATACAAATCAATGCTCAAGTTTGGACATAAATAAAGGTATCCTTTTGAAGATATTGGAACACATGAGAGAAATAATATTGAAGATACATGAATTTTTAGACATACTATTAAAGACAAATGAACATATAATGGATGAAATCCTATTGATGATACATGAATTTTCAATAGAACTATTATTCAAAAGATTTGATGGATTAAATGTAGCTTTACTACATTATCCCTTTTACAAGGGTGTTTGAGTTTGAGGCTTGAAACATAAGAATGAATTTGTGTTGAAGCCTAGTGGTTTGTTAAGGATATGTGAAACTTAAAGTAAAAGTACTTACAATGGAAGGGATTATATCAAGATCCTATTAAGGACATGTGAACATATAGTAGAATAATTCTACATAAAATTAGTGGATCAAACTTAATGGCTCAAAGGCAAAAAAGGATTATGGTGCAACCTAGGGGCTACTCTATGGCACTATGGCAGCAATCTTTGTAGTTACTATCAAAGGTAGTGTAACTTTTTTGTCAAGGAAAGAGACGCGAACCACTCCACATGACCTAGATCTATATGACCTAGGTTGCACCGACTTGTTTCTTTCATGGATAAAAAGTGACCCTTAGGTGATGCTATAGCACTCCCTTTTTTGGTCCATTATTATAGCACAATTGGGGCCTTTTGACCTAATAGTAGCTACCCATCAAATATTTGTTGTAGATGTTAGGGGTAATTACCAAACTACTAGTGGTAGTTTTATCACCACCATTAGTAATTTTATTTTAGTGTTCCTTAATGGTAGTTCTCCTACTACTACATACAATATTACCAATAGTAGTCCTAATCCCAATGATAGTACACATAATATTATTACGACCGTCCAACTTTAATCATCATTATATCTATGAATACATATATATAGGTCTATCTATATCTATACCTATTTATTCCTCATCCAATATGTTTGCATTTATTTTTGGTGCTTTGCTTACTTTGAAACTAAAGATAATGTGATTTCATTATTGTTAGCATTCGTGTCAAAAATGAGGAGCTAGAATGCATAAGAGTTGGGAGGCACATTATAATTTTTGTGCAGATTTGAGCCATTGAATAGCCTATTGATTCTGATTGTTTTCTTTCTTATTAAATCCTTAATTTGGTTATTTCACACCGAACATCACCATATCAATTCATATTTTTTTTGTTCTAGTAATGTCCTATCGCAGCATAGTCTAGGGTTGATCAAACAAGATAAATGGGTGCTCACATTTAATATATTTTTGAGAGTCAAAGGATAGTGGCTGTAGACTACAAAATCATCACTTTGATAAAATTTGGCAAGATTCTTCTGATAGAAGGAATAATTTCTATTGCACTAACGATGAAAGAAAATTATCAAAAGGCTAATACAAGGCTCAAAATCACACTGGTGCTACTAGGCTTAATAGTCGTAGGCTAGTAGTAGTACTAGTGTATTTACTAAGTAGTGTGCATGCCTCTCCTCATTAAAATTCATAGTCTTCAAAAATATATAATACATAAGTCAAAATATTCTAATTAGTTTTATCATCCTAATGTTGAAACTGACTTAAATTCATAGTCTTCAAAAAGGTATAATACATAAGTCAAAATATTCCAATTAGTTTTATTGTCCTCATGTTGAAACTGACTTTCTCTTCCTTCGTCTCCTATGAGCTTCAAACCTTTAATCCATTAATCT
This sequence comes from Dipteris shenzhenensis, assembly GCF_047967505.1. Classification (NCBI taxonomy): domain Eukaryota; kingdom Viridiplantae; phylum Streptophyta; class Polypodiopsida; order Gleicheniales; family Dipteridaceae; genus Dipteris; species Dipteris shenzhenensis. The sequence goes on along the minus strand of NC_141612.1, from coordinate 10,647,367 downwards.
CTCAAATAGTAAGAATGGTCTTGTATTAAGAGGCGATGATATCTAAAGTGATCTACAAATACTAAGAATGGTCTTATATTAAGAGGTGATGATATCTCAAGTGTTATACAAATCGTAAGAATGGTTTTGTATTAAAAGGTGATGATATCTCAAGTGTTCTACAAATAGTAAGAATGGTTCAAGTGTTCTACAAAAGTATAAGGTACCTCTTAGTGGCTGAAGGGAAGGAGTGATGATATCTCAAGTGTTTTACAAATAGTAAGAATGGTCTTGTATTAAGAGGTGATGATATCTCAAGTGTTCTACAAATAGTAATAATGGTTTTGTATTAGGAGGTGATGATATCTCAAGTGTTCTATAAAACTATTAGATACCTCTTAGTGGTTGAAGGGAAGGGGTTGGAAGTATGGGCAAAATCTCTAGGAACTACAAGATAGTTGCAAGAACAATTTTGAATGTCATAAATGACACGGGTTTTTCAACATACGGGTGAACTATTTTTAAACATTTTCTTTCATGATGATAACACTTTTAATAAGAAGAACCATTTTGAATGTCATAAGTGCTGATGCAATCCCATGCTATGAAGTCTATAGACAGTTTTTTTTCCCCGCATATGGGTGAAGTGATGTTCACGTTACTAAGTTCAACATATCAAGCAACACATTTGTTTTGATAATTGAAGGACTTTGATAATAAGACCCATTTCAAATGCAAAAGAATTGTTGTATCAGTAATGGAATCCGCTTTGGAGTGGAAATTCGGTTTCTTTCAAACCCACATACTATTGTTGCATAATGTGAGTATGGCTCCAATTGGAAGTTAAGGTAGACTATAATTTGCAATATTGGTATAGTTACACATAGTAACATACGTTTTATTTTCAAGAATCTTCCCAAATAGTGGTTTCCACAAAGCTATGTTGAGTACCTCAATAAGGAAATTGTGGAAAAGCTCGCTTGCTTTTTTGGGCCCGCTCGCTTTTCCTCGCTCGCTCTATCGACTGCCTCCATTTTCGTGGGGTCAGCTAGGCGGATGTTAAATGTGGCCTTCTGCATTGGAGGTAGGCCCCATTCTTCATACAGCTCTCTTGCTAGAATGTTTACTCTAGCTCCGTCGTCCACTATTGCTGGGTATTGACCAAAGGCTTTATGCTCCAGCGGGATGGTTACATTTTGTATGTCATCCCGAGCACCGAATTTTACTGAAATTACCTTTTCCTCTTCTTCAAGTGGGGGGAAGTATTGTGAAGATTTGATCCATCCCTTGAAACTTTCCCACATTGTAGGGCAAATTCTTAGTAAGTTCCCAATTGGCATTGTGACTGGGTAGCTTATCAAGCTTGCTAGTGTGGTGCCATCCAATTGGGGATGTTTTGCATGTTGCTCTATTACCTATTGGAAGTTGTTGGGATCAATCACCATGTCAATGCTGGGTGCTTATGGTGCTCTGACCTCTGCTGCTGCCATCTTGTTTGCCTCAAATTTTTCTTGTTCTCGTTGAACCCATTGCTTCAAGGCTTGGTAATGCATCTTTTCAGTTTCAGCATTGGGGTATGCTTCCTTGGTGGCTCCTTGGGTAGCACTTTCCATGGACGTGCTAGGCATGGTCCCACTGTGTTATGGGATTGGCATGGCTTGTTTTACCATAGGTCTGCTTTTGAGCAGAAAGGAGTTTTTGTCGTGCCACTTCTTTCAGTTGTCTTGTTATGATCAAGACTGGCTGTGATGCCACAATTCGTGTTGCCACATTGTGATTTTCCACACTTGTCATCCCCAGGGGTACTTCAGGTTTTACTTACGTGGTTGGCTGAGGCTTTTTTCTTAGTGGGATTCTATGCAAGCATGCCCAACTCTGCATTCCTTGCACACAGGTTGGAATGAAATGGGGTTACCCTTGTGTGGGCAATCGGTTAGGGCCATCGAGAACCAAGCGGCTTTGGTTTCATTTTGCTGGCCTCCTCCAACACAACATGCTGCATCGAAGAGTTGAAGGAACCTGGCAGGGTCCTCCCGTCCATTGTACTTTGGCATTTCCAATTTACCAAAGTGTCATCTACCATTGTTGTTGTTGTTGCGGTTGCATTATTCTTTAAGACGTTCTAAAGGACTTTGATTGTTGCTACTTATTGCTTCTTCAATTGTGATTTCCTCCATGCTGCTTGTCAATGGTGAAAGGCTGAATTCTTGAAGAGCATTGAGGGCCGAAGAAATCTCACGAAAGTATGCAGGGGCTAAGATCTGAGGTGCATAAACAAGTCTTATTTGTGACTTTCAGGTGGGTGCATATGACTACGAAGTCCGATTATGATTTTGACCTTCGTGGACCCAAAAATGGTCAAAAATAAGTAAGTGGTGGGTCAAAATCAGTGCCTATGTGAGGCGACTACCGGAGCCCAAAATTGATGGTTAAACACTTCAAAAAATTCATTTATAATAGATCTTTACATGCGTGAAATCTGGGTTCAATCTGGGTGCAATTTGGTCTTTAAACGGCTGTGATACGAGCTCCCAAAAAAGGAGTTAAAATTCACATCCCAAGCACTGTACCAGACCTCAGGTGCATGCGTTGATCACCCTAGCAAGTTGAAAGTTTGGCATGAAAGCATCATATTGCTACGTTAGCCTTAAAGTAATGACTTGGAAGTCATTGCGTCAGTCTCAATTGTGATGCATTGCATTATAAAGCAGTGGAACCCTTAAAGCAGCAACTCAATAAAGTAGCACATGACACTTAAAGTAGAAACTCGATAAAGTAGCAACTTGGATATAGTAGCAACTTGCAGTGAGTGACTATTAATGCTACGAGACAGTTATAACAGCATGTCATGAAATGCAGTGGGTTAAATATAGTTGTGATGTGATTAATGCAATGGGTTTGGAGTTGCTGCATTAGCCCTAATGCTGTGAATTGACTTTTGATCTGACAACTATCACTTCATTTAATGACACGGGGTGGGCGATAGGTGAATTACCAATGGTAGGTGGTGAATTTAATGCAACGGGTCAGTGTGTTATTAATGCAACGACTCAGGATCTCGCTATGTTAGGAATATGTTCATCGAGCTACAGGCTGAGAATTTCCAACTCCAAAAAACTATCATGCAACTCCAAAAAAGAGTGGATGCCTTAGAGAACACAGTGGATTATGGATGCCAACAGATGCAAAAGTTTATGCAAGCCAAGCCTGTGGAAAGGGATGCAAAGAATGTACAAGAAGTGAAGAAATGGACTGAAATAGTGTCTAAGAAAGATGCCAGTGTAGCACATGTTGAAGAACCATCAAAACCAGCTCAAACACCGTCACGTCCATCAACCACAAACCAAGAAGATGCCCATGAATAGAGAGAAAGAGATAAGAGATCTCAAAACATTGTTATCCGTGGTCTACCAGAGATGGATAAGGGAAACCCTCTGGCTCTAGCCAAGGAGGTGACTGAATTTTTTTCAGAACACTTTGCGATGCCTGAAGTGACTGTATATGCAGCCCATCATGTAGGGAAAGCACAAGAGGACAAATCCAATAAAAGGGCTATTGTGTGCATTGTAGCAGATCCACAGAAAAGGGAGATTATCTTGGATAGTAGTAAAGTGTATCTTAAAGGCACACCTTTCTATGTCAGTGAAGACTGCACCCCAAAATAGCAAGGAGTGCAAAGAAAGCAATACATGGAAAGACTAATGAGACAAGGAAAGCTGCCCCAAACACAAGATGGGGATCAAAATGTGAAATAGGGGCTCACAACCCATGGGACACACAAATGCTTACAAGTCACGTTTTGGAATTGTAGGGGCTTCCCTTGGCATAAAGGGATAAGCATAAATGCCTTCATTCACGATGCAGACATCATCCTTTTAGGAGAAACCTGGGAAAGTGAAACATGCAAGATCCCAGAGATACCGAGATATGTGGTGTAGTCAATATACCAACGGCAAGTGGGGAAAAGAGGGCAAGGAGGTGTTGCATGCATGATATAGGAACACATGGTAGAAAAAGTCAGCCTTCATAAAGTGGACAAATACAAAAGATACATGTGGTTGAAAAAAGAACTTGGCAAATGCCCTGTCTTTCTTGCAGGTTGCTACATACCTCACCATGAGTCACCCTTTTACAGTAGACACGGAGTGGACCCTAGTGCTGCGTTTGAAGCACTATGTCTTGAAGTGGCTGATGAACTCAGAGAAAAGGACCAAGTCATAGTGATGGGAGACATCAACGCAAGATTTGGTCAACTACAGTTTCAGCCCATTACACATGATGAAATGGATAAAGAAGCAGTCACAGAAGCGGACATCATGTGGTAGAGAGGACCCGAGGACGACACCATCAACACACAAGGCAGAGCACTCTGATGCATGATTAACGGGCTGCACATGCTAGTCTTGAATGGAATGCAACTATTCCCTAACACCCACAAGATGACGTGTCTCTCAGCCAGTGGAGGACTGAGTGTGCTAGATTATGCCTTGGTACATGTGGATACTATACCCATTATCAAAAGCTTCAACATAGGGATGAAATATCCGAAATCGGACCATCTCCCAATATGGATGGATCTTGACATACACCTTGAACATAGGGAGCATAAATTTTCAGCACATGCAGGAGGTTTCAAAGTAGACCCAGACAAACACCAAGTTTATGCAAACACTTTGGATGCAAAGCTGAGAGCAATAACGAACCCCACATGGACAGCCTTGCAGGAAGCAATACTTGCCTCAGCCATGCAAACATTTGGAGTAGCAACTACAAGAAAAAAGAAATAGGTCAAAGGCCTACCACACAAGAATTTGTATGACGAGGAATGCAAACAACTAAACAACTGGAGAAGACATACAATGCCCTCACAAGGAAAAAGAAAAGAAAATATATTTTGGAAAGAGAGAAATCTGATTTGGTCACTTTCATAAAAAATCTAAGAAAGGGCTGGAAACAAGTGAAAGGCAGACGGAAACACGTCATAGGGCATATATCAGATGCAACCATGCTTAATTATGTGACCAAGTTGTACAATCATGCACTTGTTACTGAAATGGGGAAGGAGGATCTATCCGTCACATGCACTAGTCCTTTCACCTTCGAAGACATTGAAGTTGGACTAAAGAAGATGGCTAATGGCAAAGCATCAGATCACACGAAGATATAGGCGGAATTTGTGAAATGGACAGGAGACAGAGCAAGAACATGGCTCTCACACATCCTAACACATGCTCTACACCATGGTTTCCCTCAGGAATGGCAAGAAAATTGGGTCCAGCCTTTACACAAAGGTGGAGACCAAAATTCAGTCACAAATTATAGAACTATAATGGTCAGCTCTACATTGGCCAAGCTCTTCAGTACATTGCTTGAAATGAAAATCAGCTCATGGGCAGAAGAGGCACAGAATAGAGCCACCGGACAGGTAGGCTTTCGCAAGGAGCACAGGACAGCTGACCACCTTATTACCTTAAGGGTCCTCATGGATGAATGCAGACTGAGAGGACGCATTCTATTTTGTTGTTTTGTGGATTTCAAGAAAGCATTTGACACAGTTCCAAGAGGAGGATTATGGAAGAGAATGCAAGAAATAGGAGTCCCTTTGGCCTTAAGGGTAGGCATCTCTTGCATCTATGAAAAGGTATTATGCCGACTCAAACAAACACAAGGTATGTCTGATGTATTTGAGAGCAATATGGGAGTGAAGCAAGGCTGCCCTCTATCGCCTACCTTATTCGGAATATGCATTGACCAACTGGAGGAACTCATCAATGAATTTGCAGTAGAGAAAGGATTGCAAGGACCGCAATTGGGGCTTTGGACAGTGCTATTGTTGTTAACAAAGATGATGGCAGTCTGTACCAATCAGCCAAAACATCCCCCTGAGATCAGCTTTGATGGACAAATCATTATGTCAGCACCTTCAAATACTTAGGGGTTGATATCCTGGCAGATCACAGATGGTGGCAATGTATACATAGAAGGATGGACACTAGTTGGGGAAGTACTACCAGCTTGAGAATGATTGCAGGCACACCGACACTAGGAACTAGAAAATTTGAAATATATTGTTTGATGCATATGTAGTGCAGATAGTATTATATGGAGTGGAAGTATGGGGAGGCAGCATTTCAGCCTCTACATGGAATGATATTGAGAAAATGCAAAAAGCTTTCCTAAGGAGACACCTTGGTGTCAAACCCACTACTCCATACTCAATACTTCTATTGGAAACGGGAAGGAGACCAATTGAATTTCATGCATTGATCAAAGTTATGCAATACCTAATAGAGGTGCATCAAATGCAACCTGATAGGCTGCCTCATAAAGCATGGAATGCTAGCACAAAGCTTCAAAAGAACTACAAAAGTAAGGTCATCTGCACAGGATGGACAACTGACATAAGAAAATGGTTCAGCAGATGGAAAGTGGAAGCATATTTGATCATGCCGCTTGAAAAGGTCAACAGGTAAGAGTTTCAACTATCTTTACTGAGCACTTTGCGGAATCACTGGTTAACAAGTGAAAAGAGGGTAAAGCTGGAATATTACCAAGACAACATAAATCCCACATGTTGGTCTACATACATGTCCATAGAGACTCATGCTCAGTCTTATATTAGCACACCTATCCCCCTTCTATATCGCAGAAACATCACCAAGTTCCATACCAGATCTGATACATTTGCCATTGAGCAGGGAGCTTGGATACACCAGCCTAGATATGCTAGAGTGTGTACCCTTTGTGACATGCAGACAGTTGAGACGGAGGCACATGTAGCTCTACAGTGCCCCCGATATGCACATATCAGGGAGGACTACCAGCAGATACTGGGGGACTCCGCTCAGTTGACATCAGTTTTCTCTACTGCCTCTCCGGTAGCATTGGGATCTTTTGTCACTCATCTTTTTACCTGTCGTCAGGAACTCATAGACTCCTGACCCCTCTCCTTGAGGAGACTCTTTTTACATTGTATCGAGACAGGTCCCATGGGTCATTTTTGGCCCCCCGAGGACGCTAATAAATTCTACTACTTCTCTCTCTCTCTCTCTCTCTCTCTCTCTCTCTCTCTCTCTCTCTCTCTCTCTCTCTCTCTCTCCCCCCCCTCTCCCTCCCTCCCTCTCTCTCTCTCTCTCTCTCTCTCTCTCTCTCTCTCTCTCTCTCTCTCTCTCTCTCTCTCCTCTCTCTCTCTCTCTCTCTCTCTCTCTCTCTCTCTCTCTCTCTCTCTCTCTCTCTCCCCCCCCCCTCCCTCTCTGCTGCCCACATGGTAGCCCATGTGTAGTCCCGTGTCGCATCTTATCAATCCTTATCAGTCTATGGTCCACTCCCCGGATGCACTCCTCATATGGGGGGCTCACAATTGAGGAGGTGACCAACCCTATTCCAACACCCCCTCTCACCGACCCACATTGGCTTGATCCAAATACATCGATGAAGATGCTTCAGTAGCTCCCATGTCATGGCCCTCTAAAACACTTTGGCATTATCATAGTCTTTTCCTGGCTTTTCAACTAGTGGCTCTTGCTCCGCCAAGTTTGGTTCCACTTTCACACACCAATCTGGTACACATGTCCATCCAAGGTAACACCTAATCGCACCACCACCTTCAGTCACCAACCCGCATTCAAACTCAATCACTCCAGGTAACAACATCTTCCAACTGTCCCCTTCACGATGGGTGAACAATTTGAAGTCCTCTAGGCACCAATCTCTCAGAATGTTTCAACCCATCCTTCGTCTGGCTAGGTCTACAACCCAACAACATACCCCATGCATAAATCCAGATTACATGGACCACGAAGCTCCAACTATGGTTTTGTGTTTCCCCCCTCTAAGTCACGCATCCGTCTGGGACCCTAAGTCCTTAGGTCATGTTGAAGAATCCTTATCTGCTTCAACAACACTAGCCAACAAGCACCTGGATGACTCTAGGCATTATCATTGTCCATCACCTTCACAAAGTTCTCTGACTGCTCTCCTAACCAATCCTTAATGTTGGACATCCTCACAATAACACTGGGCTCCATCTACCTAATCTTAGTAGCACTCAGAGTTGCCACCAAGAAAATTTCCTATCTGACCACCAAATGAGCTGACTCCTCTTACTGTGAGTTGGTTCCTTTGACTCTGAGCTGGCACCCTTCTTCTTTTGATCAACCTTCTTCTTTTTGTAATCCTTTACAAAATGACTTGGCTCATCACAATAGACACACTTGTTCTCTTCTTTCTCTTGTTCTTGTTGTTTTCATTTGAAGAGTCCACTCCTTCGTTAAATTTGGGCTTGCCTTTGCTAAGCTTACCCTTGACCTTTCCTTTGCTCCTGTCTTGAGCTACTAGGGCCTTGTCATCCTTATCCATACCATCGTACTTCTTTTCCCGCGCTTCTTGTTGCAGCAGTAATGGAACAAACTCCTAGAAAGTCGCTAGCATGCCCTTTGCCCTGCAATCATGCTAGTCACAAAACTACAATAGCTCTAAGGGAGGATTCCCAGCAACAACCTTGCCATCCTCATCAAGCTCGTCCTTTAACCAATGATCGCCAACTAATCCCGCACCACCTTCATCTTGATGATGTGTTCTTGTACCAATCCCCCTTCATCCATCCTCATGCCATATAGCTCCGTCTTGAGGTACAAGATTCTTGCCTTGTTGTTGAGCTCGTACATATCCCTCAATCTTGTCCAAGCCTCGAAAGAAGAGTTTGACATCTATATGCAAGAGAGCACCATATCTGCCATTGTACCCACAATGATAGCCAAGGCTTCCGCATGCCGGATCTGCTATGACCTCACTAAAAGAGGGTATGTTAGTGTCGGCCTTGCTAGTGTCGTCGATGTGGTTGGGGTGGTCATGGTGGCTTGAGGTGATAGCTCTTTCCCCATCGCAACCCCCCATGACTCCCTCAGCACTAAGTGGCTTCGAACCTTCATTTTCCACAATAGGTAATTGGTCCCGTTGAGCTTGCCTGTCTCACCAAAATTTGGGATTTGATATCTATTGGCCATGATAATGAGTTGAAAGAGGTAAAGAATTTAGAGTGTCGTACACCTTCCTCCCACCTAGGTACAATCCTTCAAATGCCTACCTAAACTTGAGCCTCCCACCTCGGTACAATACTTTAGACATCAAAGCTAATTCCTCTAAGCAATGAATCAAGGTCGTCCTTTAGCAAGACCCTTGCATTCAAGCTCCACTTCCTGAGAGCTTTTGCTAGGGCTCTAATACCATGAAATCCCACCATAGGGTATCTCGTAGAGCAGAAGAAAGAGAGATGAACCCATGAATTACACGTGGAAGTGTTTCACTATCAAACTTCATAAACATGTATGTCCTTCACAACCATTGATGTGTGTGTGCAAGCCAGAATAGACATCACACCTCCTGGATAAGGCCCAAGGATGCCCTAATTGCTACTCTTATTTGTAGTTTGAGGGTGATGAAGGGGTGATGACAAAGGAGGCCCCCTTTATAGGGGGAAACCCCCTTCTCCAAACTGGCCAAATTTTGTTGCCCTACCAGCTCACTTAGCTCCTGCCTACAATCGATTGGAGGGTGAGGGCTATAAATGGCCCTATAGTGCTCTTCTTGTCATGTGGCAGCCAACCACTGGGCTAGGCAGTTCAAGCCCTGTTTCTTTGCCCCAAGTCTGTCCATAGACCTTCCAAAACAAACTGAACCTGTGCGCCTTTTTCCTGCCTCTGTTCTGCATCATTCCAACCTCCATAATTGTTCTAAGAACACCCGTATGGTTTGCTGTACTGTTCGGAACCTTTGCTGATGTCAACGCCCTGTCCATGCAGTCCTTGCTTGCTGGAAACCTTGCCTAGATCTGCCCTTTCCATCTGTGGGCACCTCTACTAGATCTTCCCTCCATGGTGGCTCTCCTCTGCCTGGGATCTCCTCTCTCTCTCTGCCCACATGTCAGCAACCCCATGTCCCATCCTATCAATCTATGGTCCACTCCATATGGGGGCTCACATGTGGGGGGGTGACCAACCGTATTCCAACACATTATTGGTTGAACCTGATATTGGTTGTGGAGCTCTTAGGCTTGAGATGAGTACACGGGGGAATGGACTAAGCAAGCATCGCAGGTCGAAGTGTCCCTGGAGTTATACTTTTGGATAGAATCAGGTTGGGCGGTGGAAATCAATGAGAGATTGGTTGCCGAGGCACAAAATGATTCGACCATACGTGTCCGGTGCATGTTTGGAACCCCCCCTCGCCCATGCACCGGTCAAGAATCTGCGTGGATTATGACCCACGTGGATTAACTCTTCCTGCAATATATGATGATAGATTATCGAATGAATGTTGAAATTGTAAGCTACTAACGCTCGTGCCCTTACGCTTAGTGTATAGAGGATGGAGGTGGAGGAGCAAGCTGCCTCGCCATCGCCCCCCTCTCAGCGCTGGTATTCCGTCTTCGACGAGCACATTCTTCGTGCAGAGCTCGACGCCTTGCATGCCAACGCCCTTCATGTCGAATCCACGTGGAGGTGAGCTTCCAGCTTCCATCCCTCAGTTCTGCTTGCACAGGTCAAGCTCCACGACATACTAGCGCGTGGGACGAGAGGTTAAATTTTGAATTTTCGATCGCAATGGAGAAGGAGCGCGATTAGTACGCGCGATTTATGCTGACATTTCCTCTCATGGTTATAAGTTTGGGAAAGTCGATGGTAGCTTTGTTTCTCATGTCGTTAATATTTAATCTAGCAGTGTGAACCAGTGTAACGTCACGTCTGGCTATATCACGAATAAATTGCATCCCAAACATGGACTATTTAGAATATCATATTACGTTATAAAGGACAGAGTTGCAAGATCACAACAAATTGGCAGCATATTATTGAAGGAGGACAGTACTATGGATCTTGGCCTCAGAATATATCTGGAGAGGAGCGAATTTACTTCCATCTTTCACATCATGCTAACATTAAACGGCTGGGTCTTGAGTATGTTCAGAGTAACTTTGGTTTTTCGAGCGTTATCATTATGAACTGTCCTGTCAGAAATGACAAAGATACAAGAGGTAGCCTATGCTGACTAGCTCCTAGCCTGCCCTTAGCTAGGCGTCAAGACCGCCTCCAAAAATGGCCTTGATATGGGCTTGCCAGATACATGTGGGTGGCCATGAATGGCACTCACAGATCTGCCCAAAAATGTGACCTAGTGGCAGGGTCCAGGGTCGGGATCAGTGGAGTCAAAAGCCTTACATATCCTGCCCCATTGCCTATCTATATCTATATATATTTATGTACATGTATATGTATATATCACACCTAAAGTGTACATACATACATACATACTTAAATATCTATCTATCTATCTGTATATACATACATGTATATTTGTAGATATAAATATATGCTTATTTATGAAATATATATATCTATAGATAGATACACATACATGTATATATGTACAGTTTAGGTGTGTGGCTGTGTTTGGTGTGCATCTACATGCATGCATGTGTACGTGCATGTATGTATGTATTATGTAGATGTATATTATATATATATGTACGTGTTACAATCAACTATAATATCATAGACTTGCATGCACACACACTCACAAGTATGTATGTCGGTGTGTATATACGTATCTTATGTATAGCCCTCTCTCTCTCTATCTGTGTGTGTGTGTGTGTGTTATGTATAGCTGAGATCGAAGGTGTTCATGCCACCATCAGCATTGCAAGAACCTCGCCGTTCTTATTTTCTTTGGTCTAAAGGAATTTCCATTGTCAATGATGTGATTGATGCTATTGGTATGGTAATCTCTTTTCCAGTAGTGGTTAGACAATATGCTTTGGGACAGCACTATCGACCCTTATGGCATTTAGTATCACAGATGCTCCATGACTTTCAGCCAGTCCCTTGTCTTGAGCTTGTTGACCGTCACTGGGTTCTGCAATCAGATGACCATGCTTGTCATCCGCTAAAGCTAGCTGACATTACGGTTGCATCTTTATATAAAGTCTTGCTTTTTCTTCTCCTTGGGTTTCTCTTCATGCCAATCGTGTCTGGTCTATAACATGCACCTTTCGGTGGTGGCGGAAAAGATTGTAGCATATTTGGGCTTCAAAACTCCGTCTATGGCAAAAGTTCTGATGGTGAGTTTTGGTTGGGCTTCCTTTTGGACAGATTTTGGCTCATCATCATGTTGCTCCTGCCACTTGTAGACAATGTCTGTCCTTGCTGGAATCTGTGCCCCATCACTATGGACCTTAAGGAAGGACTGCAACCATAGGGTCTTTGGTGATCCTGCTGCTAAATATCACTTCTTCTACGAAAGTCTACAGGCCTGGGAGCTAGATTATTTTGCCTTCTTGTCATATAATATGATATTTTCTGAGCCTTGTAACTGGCTGTCCCACTCTCAGGGACTGTTCTCTTTCAATATAGTGACAAATGGATTTCACCCAAAAAAAAGTGTGTCTTATGTATAACTATCTCTCTCTCACTGTCGCTCATATGGGCTACGTACCCAACCCATGGACACGTTGTCATGCTCTTCACTGTGTGTGTGTGTACCTCGTGAACATGCCTTACCATTCCTTTCAGGCTAGAAGGGTCGGAAGAGTCACTGCCCTACATGTGAGCATCCAAAAGAGAACGACTTGGGGGCAGGACACCCGCAACAGGTTAGGGCGTAAGAGGCTGCCATGTGAGCACAACACATAGGTACCACATGGCCGAGATAAGAGGAGTAAACGTAAGATCTAGTAGCTGCGTGGACTGCCATGTGGGCAGCATGATAGGCAGCACCTCTGGCTGCCATGTGGCCAGGAAATGGGCGGCCTAACCTTGAGACTTAAGCGAGCCCAGCAGAGGGGCTAGGTGGGCTATTTTTAGGCCAGATGTAGGTTGTCCAGGCTGAAATGGTAATCTGTGAGCCCTATGTTGGGTTGGCCTAGGGGGCTGGTCGACAATGTACAGGTCGGCCTGTTCTAGGATTGGTTGGCCAGCTTTGGGTGGGAGCCCTTCTCTATAGGCCCTATTCTCCTCAACCAGTGAAGTCACTGAAGCTCCTTAGAGCGCTGGGCAGCAGGAGGAGAGACAAATTATAGGAGCAGTATACATGGCCTATTTTGATACCAGACTGAGCAGCGGAGGGCTGCTGGTGCTAGGTACACAGGAGGGTGCATCTTGGGCTCAGACTTGTCTTTTGGAGCATTATTTATACATGGTATTATGGTGTCTACATTGCTGTTCATACTCTTCCAGATTTGTGTTTTTCTTTGGAGTACACTTGTGTGCATACGTTGTCTACAAACGACCCTAATTGTTGGTGAATCTTCCCAAGTTATTCTAATGTGGGGGTTTAGGCTGTTAGAACCTAGCCTTAATTATTGTTGCATGTATGAAAGCTTTGTCTGGTGGATGCTTAGATACTCTAACATGGTAACGAAGCCAGGAAGTAAGATAAAGGGAGATCAGAGACTAGAAGACTAGCAGGAAGTAAGACTAGAAGACTAGCATCAGAGATCTATATTGTCGATTGAGAGAAGCGAGGGGCTTCTTATGAGTTAGATTTGCCATCAATTGCGATTCGTGCAATGTGCTTTGTAGTTTGGAATCTTTTTTAGGTAATCTACGTATTGTGACACGGTGTACTACATGTCATGGAATGTTGGATTGGACAACTATCTGATTGTAAGATTGGATACATCCTAGTCTTATGGAGGGATATATATACACACACGCGCGCATGCACGCACGGACCCATGCGCGTGCACATGGGTAAAATTAATGAGCAAGAGAATATGGGTATATTTTGTCATAGTTACCAGGGAACACCATTCCTCCTTCTGGAATGTCTGGACCGACGTCCCTAGGATTGAAGGTAACTCGGAATGCTCGGAAGGTTTACTAGGTCCAGAATTCTAGAGAACGTCGGGAGGACGTTTCTGGATCGCGTTCCATTATCTTGGTCTGGTGCCGTTGTGGGATGGGGGTAAAAAATGGGCATTGTTTGTTGTCGCTCCAACTGCTTGGGCCTCTCTCTCTCTGTCTCTCTCTGTCTCTCTCTGTCTCTGTCTCTCTCTCTCTCTTTCTACACACACACACACATTTTTTTGGGTGAGAACTATATTGCCTTATATTACAAAAATCAGTACCAAAAATGGGACTTTGAGTTAAAACATATCAAAAGATCTTTAAGACAAGAAAGCAGGATAATCAATATCCCGAGTCTACAGACAATCAAAGGCCAACTGTCGTAAGGAAGCCCGAAAAAAGGAGCACTTGGCAAGAGACGGGTCACCAAAGATCCTATGGTTACGATCCTGCCATAGAGTCCATAGTGCCCAATAATGAACCCAAGAGAAGAAAAGAGAATGTTGGATGGGACCAACTATTAGATTGTAAGATTGGATATATTCTAGTCTTATGGAGGAATGCACAGGCACACGAACGTATGCACACGCACACACACATAAAATCAATGAGCAAGAGAATATAGGCATGTTTGTCATAGTTACCAAGGAATGCCATTGCTCCTTCTGGAACGTCTGGACCACTGTCCTTGGGATTGAAGGTAACTCGGAATGTTCACTAGGTCTAGAACTCTAGAGAACATCAAGAGGGATGTTTCTGGATCGCGTTCTAGTATCTGGGTCTGGTGCCGCTGTGAATGGGGGTGAAAAATGGGCATTGTTTGTTGTCGCTCCAACCGCTTGGACCGTTCTCATGAGGTCAACTAGGTGGATCTTCTACGGCTACACACATTCTGAACTTGGTTGGAACCAAGTGAGGTCCCACCTTCTATAGAGATCATCACCTACATATCTCAGATGAGAGATTTATTGACCCACCGGGATATACGTAGATTCATTTACCCTTTTCACTGAGGATCTCTTTTGGGTAGTTTCGAGTCTCGTCACATAGACTCCGTATTGAGAGTGGCCGAGCTGAGGGTTTACACAGGGAAAGATGTATATTGACATTATGTGGTCTATAGGAGTTGAGTCCGAGGAGCATTTCATTTTCAGATGCCTAGTGTACTATGAGATCCGGGGGCGCTTCTATTGTCTATTTAGAGATAGCTTTGGACTGTTATCCCAGTCCTCTCCTTCCCACATTAGAGATGCTTGGCCACGTTTATTCATGAGGCAGTCAGACACCGTGAGTGCCTACTTCAATCACAAAGACATGAGGAGCATATCCTAGTAGAGTCTTCTCAGAGCATGATCACGGAGTTCTTCCAGGTGTACCATATAGGCTCCCACTCTACAGTCTGTAGACGCGATCGGGATCCAGAACTAGTGACACGAGAGCTCAGGCAGAGAGTTGACGCATAGATTCTACTTGGTGTCCCTTTTAGAGTGGGAGCACGACTGACAGGGGTCACGGTTGCCCTTGTTAGACGTAGAGCTGTGACCAAGAGATAGTGCGGGACCATACCCACAGGCAGCTTTAGCATTCTATCTCTGGTTTTATGATCTCGCTTCCCCATCCTTGATGAAGGGAGATAGAGTGGATCACAGTTGTGACTGTTGTGACATTAGAGCATATTTCTTCATGTGACGGTTTATCTGATGATGATCATGATGATAGTGATGACGGAGATGACTATTACCCTGATGTAACTATGTAGCATGTATTTTTTGTTTAGATGCTCGATTGTAGCTCCACCCTTTCAGCTTGCTTGTATCAGGTTTTCTCACAGTGTTAGACCCCCATCAGTCTTTTGAAGACTTTAATAAACTTTCTTTCTTTCTCTCTCTCTCTCTCTTCCCCCCCCCCCCCCCCCACACACACACACACACACTTTTTTTTTGGGGTGAGAACTACATTGCCTTAAACCAAAATCAGTCCCAAAAAATGGAACTTTGAGTTACAACATACTAGAAGATCTCAACATAAGGCAAGTAAGCGAGATAATCAATATCCCGAGCTTGCAAACAATCAAAGACCGACTGCCATAACAAGCCTGAAAAAAGGAGTACTTGGCAAGGGATGGGTTACCAAAGACCCTATGTTTACGATCCTTACATAGAGTCCAAATGCCCAATAACGAACCCAAGGGAAGAAGAGAGAAGCACTTGCCAAAGCAAGCAGTAGAAAAGCGTGCTTGTAGACGTTGTTACGGAAATGAAAAAAGTCACGAGATTCTGGGCAATGCCAAAAGAGATGAGGCATAGTCTCCTCTGGGGATAGGCATCGTCGACAAAGAGCAGGCGCAATGACGACATGCTAAGATCTTTCCAAAAGGGGAGAACCCCATTAGAACTCGCCATAGGAAAACTTGTTGCCGAAGAGGAAGTTTGCAAGCCCAAATGTAGACCTTTTCCTCCCTGATCTTTAACAACGAGTCAAAGACGAGATACAATTTGCATGAGCCGAAACCCAAGGAGGAGGGAGAAAAACTTTATGCAAGCTTGCAACCATAACATCAACCAACAACAACGAACGATAGGTAGGATCATCGGAAATAAGGGCCTGATCTTTGAGGCGCTCCATGTTCTCAAGACGAGGCACTGGGTGAAAATCATGTATGAGCTGTGACAGTGAGTACCAAAGGGATCTATAATGCTGTCCCAAGCCAAATCTTCAGATTGCTTCAAGAAAAGATTAACATCATGCCCGAATCATCTAGCTCATCACCCACAAGGGTTTCCTTGTAAAGCAGCTCTACCTTTCCATTTAAGATGGGAAAGTATATGTTTCCACTCAAAAAGCATGCGAGTAACAAAAGGGCAACCCTTAACCTGGGTTGCCAATGACCAAAGCATCTGTAGATAAATGTGAAATCAAGTCATGTGTCATGAACACCCGTGGCTGATCATCTTGCATGAATTGAATCACCATTTTCCTCTTATGTGCTAGTGTATGCATTTGAAATTCAAAATATTCAATGCCCCTGGCATTTTCGACAAGCACTGACGACTATTGAAAGTAATTTGAGAGCTGATGAGATTGGCAAAAAAGCTCCATAACAGTGGACATGAAAGAATTGGTATCTACCTTAGTGAACATTATCAAAGGCAAATAAAACTGCACATAGGCAACTAGATTGATTGCACGATGCGAAAACGGACATGTAAAAGCCAAGTAGCTAGCTTCTAGTATTCCATTTAGACTTCACAAGCAGTTGTAGCTTGAATGAAGAGATTTTGGTCTACTTTTTGATTAGCCTTCTCCTTTAGTGCTAGCCTTCGTCATGGCTGAGTTTGCCCTTCACCTCTAGAGTGCCGACAAAAACGCAGTACAAAGACTTTGTATAAAAGGATGATCAAGCATGTGTGGGTGTGTGGATTTATATGTGTGAGAGCATATTTTTATACTATGGTCTACACCCACTGTTGGGTGTTGATGCCGTTAGTGGGGAATAGGGTGTAAGCCCTGATGCAAAAAGCCTTTGATACAACTCACAATCATTTTGGCAAGCAACTTGTAAATGATAGGCATAAGTGTAACGAGTACTGAACCCGTGCTTTGCACGGGCAAAGATGCATGACCATCCTCAACCACTCCCCATCTGAAGGTGGATCTTTGATTCTTAAATTGCTAATCAATTCACCTTGCATACTTCGATTGGATTTTGAAATTTTGGCTAAGTCTTAACCCATGGCTCTGAGACCTTCCATCTCCTTTTTTCATTCCATTAACCTTCCATCTCCTCCTTCCTCCCGAAGGTGACCTTCCATCTCCTCCTTCTTTCCGAAGGTGACCTTCCATCTCTTCCATTCCATTGACCTTCTATCTCCTCCTTGCCTCTAAAGCTACCTCTTGTCTTTCCACCTCCTCCCCCCTCCAAGCCTCCATCCAAGAGCTCCTTCTTTGTGACACGTGGCAGGCTCTTCTCCTCCAAGCTGCCACGTGTCCTCTTTTTTTTTTTTTTTTGGGTGTTCGTGGTCAATAGGTTAAAGATGGGCCTCCAATCTGCTAAGGATTCACAAAGATGCTTCTTAGGAAATAATCTGATCAATCCTTTTTTCCAAGAAGCTGGCATATGTCCTGATGCTCAAGCATGATTGATCATATAATAGTGTAGGTGAAATGGCATCCCAATATTGCAAGAAGACTCCACTGTAAGACCATTCCATCCCGGAGATTTCCATTTGTCACAAGAGTTGATTGCCTCCTTCAATTCTTTTTCCTCAAAAGGGACCTCAATTTTCATGGCTTGATGAGGAGTTAGGATAGGGCTGACATGTTGAACTATCACAGCTTGTGAAGGGGAAAGGACAATCCCAAACTGCTGAGCAAAGTGTATAACCCCAGCTTGAGTAGTTGAGCACGTGAAGAAGTCCAGCTACCATAGACAAGGTTCAATCAGCACATGTTATCGCTTTACTTGTTGTAATGCACCCCCTAAAAAAGGCCTTTGAGGGGCAGCCCTTATCACTAGAACCCCTCTGTCTGGCCCTAGTTTCCCAATTCTCCAGCTTTCTATGGTCATTGCACTGCAAGAAAAATCTAGCTCGATATAAGCAATCAGCCCTAGGGGTATGTATATTGCCATAGTCACGTATGACATGCTGCATTATGCATACGAGCAACAAAAGTAGACCATGCATAGTCAACATAGATGCGACAAAGTGCCCAAAGAAGAGCAATGGCATCATGCACCGTGCTTTTAAAAGACTCATGCTGCAAATAACTATGGTTTATGATAAGAAGCCTTTTGTTGGGAAGGCTGTCATTTTGCATTTCATAGAAAGAGGGTTTCAACCAGAGAGCAGCACGATCCGAATGCGGGAAAGCATCACACACACACACACACACACACACACACACACACACACTCTCAGCCCCCCCCCTCCCCCCCAAACCACCACCTTGGACTCCTCTCAGCCCCCTATTGTTCTCAGTGCCCTTTCCCTCCTCTTTTCAGCTCCCTTTCCCTCATCGCAGCCTGCTCCTCTTCTTAGTGACATTTCCCTGCTCTCAAGTCCCTCCTCTTCTCAGCCCCCTTTCCCTGCTCTCAGCCACATCCTCTTCTCAGTGCCCTTTCCCTCCTCTCAGCCCCTACACTCTGTGAAAAACCAGACTTTTTGAGAATGCAAATGTATGCAATGCATGCAGAATTTGAATGCCAATTGGCCCTCCAATGGAGAAGAGCGCCCTTGTGAGAGTACTTGTTTCTATTTCGACCTACATGCAAGGTGGGAGAGAGATGGTAGATGAATGCAGGTAGAGAGAATGCTACGTGAGATTCACAATGAAAGGGTGATACCCTTTCATTAATGTCCCTTGAGATCACTCAAGTTCCATCTTCCCATTTACACCTACCCTTATCCTATGACCATGCACCTACCATTCAATGCACTCTAATGCACCCTTTCCCTTTCCTATTGCCCCTAGGACCTAGACATGTGTGTGCACAACTTTATTACTAATCATTGGCCAATGTTACATAGTTTTGGCGGTACTATTTACACCGCTTGATCGATTATAAATACAAACATATAACCGCACCATCAAATTGGCGCCTAACAATAATAAGGTTCTAATGAATATTAATTAACTAAATAATCATTTCTCTTGTCATGACACTCCCTCCTGCTTGGATGAGCAGAAGTCCTCTTCTGGATTATTTCTTGTCTCTTCCTCTTACCTACACTTTCTCTTGTTACTTCTGCAATCGCATCGCCTCTTTATAATCTGCGAGTATCTGTGGAAAATCTGTAAAGAACTCTTCTTCCATCCATTGTGCATCACTAGCTGGCTGGTTTTTAAACTTCAGTAAATACATATATCTCTTCTTTCCATGAGTACTCCTCTCTTTATGGTACACGATCTGTTCCGGAGTAAAGAACTTCAGTCCCATCTTCAAGTTCAGGTTCTTCTTGATGCTGAGTATTCAAAAACGCAGAAGTATCGCCATGGTATCTCTTTAAATTGCTCACATGAAAGATATTCTTCATATGCCAGTGGGCTGGTAATTTCAGCTCATACGCTCTGGATCCTTCTTTTGGATATAAAGCTGCTGAAATCTGAAATGGACCATAAAACTTCGGTGCTAACTTGACATGTTTTGTACTTCCTCTCACTGACTTGATTCTTCTTTTATCAATCTTCAATAAAACCCAATCATCCTCCTTGTAATAAACCTCTTTTCTTTTTTTATTGGCTGCCTTGGATTGTTGAACCTGGGCCTTCTTAATATGTTCTTTTACCTACTCAATAACCTGTGACATATCCTTAGCAAACTGGTCAGCAGCGAAAATTCGCTCCCCCAAGTGTGTTATTGGAGTGGGTAAAAATTGCCCATAGATGATTTCAAATGGGGCTTTCTTGGTGGAAGTATGTACAATGTTATTATAAGCAAACTCTAACATGGGTAAGAACTCTGGCCACGCTCTAGGTTGGTCATGGACATAAGATCGAAGTAAAGTAATTATGGTTTGATCGGCATTCTCACTCTGTCCATCTCCTTGAGGATGGAAGGCTGTAGTAAATTTCAGTTTGGTTTCGAGATTCTCTAATAGGACTGTCCAAAAGTTGCTAATGACATGGCCATCATCATCGGATACAATAGATTTTGGTAACCCATGTAACCTAAAGATTTCCCTAATGAATAACCTTGTTGTTTCAGGAGCAGACAACTCCTTTTTACAGGGAATAAAATGAGCCTATTTACTTAGCCTATCTATAACAATGAAAATCTGCTCAAACTGACCAACCTTGGGGAAACGTGACACAAAATTCATTGTAATGTGTTCCCACCTTTTAGAGGGAATAGGCAAAGGATGCAAAAGACCAGCAGTCTTACTTGTGTCAGATTTAATGCGCTGACATACGTCACATTGTTGAACAAAGGTCGAAACTTCTTTGCGAAGTTTAGGCCAATGGAAGTACCTCTCAATATTGTCAATGGTCCCTCTAATGCCTCTATGTCCAGAATATGGACTCGCATGTAACTCACTCATGACTAGATATTGAAATGTTTTGGGTACACATATGGCACGTCCCAAAAATAAGTATCCATCCACGATGGAATAAGCCTCTAAACCCTCGACCTCATTACGCTGAATCTTCCCACAAATGTCAGCGAAGTTCTCATCTAAAGGATAAGCTTCAACCATTCCTCCTAATGATTTCTCCTTAATCACAGAAATGTGATTAACTTGGGGCCATCTACTCAAAGCATCAGCTACTAAATTCTCCTTTCCTGGCTGATATTCAATATTTGATTGCCCAAAGAATTGAATATATTCAGTCCATTTGATTTGCCTTGAAGAAACAATGGGTTGAGAAAACAAATGCTTGATACTTTGATGGTCAGTCTTGATCTTGAAAGTAGAACCATATAAATAATGCTTCCATAACTTTAAAGCATGAATGACTACGAGTAACTCCTTCTCATACGTGATATATTACAATTCATCCCCTTGGAGTTTTCTACTCTCATAAGCAATGGGATGCCCTCCTTGCATCAACATTGTCCCAATCGAGGTACCACTCGCATCTGTACATACAACAAAGAACTCTTTGTCCATGTCCGGAAGTGTTAACAGTGGTGCAGTGACCAATGTTCTCTTAAGCTCCTCAAAAGCTACTTGGTGAACCTCTCCCCACTCATATAAGGAATGCTTCGTCAACAAATCTGTTAGTGGAGAAGCAAGACGTGCAAAATTCTTAATGAATCTGTGATAATAACTACACATCCTTAGGAAGGATCTCAGCTCATGTATATTTTTGGATATTGGCCATTCAATTATGGCCTTGACCTTTTTAGGGTCAACCCGAACTTCCTCAGTAGACACAATGTGTCCCAAATACTCTATTTCTGTCTTGAAGAACTCACTCTTCTTGGTATTTAGGAACAATCAATCCTTCCTTAGGAGCTCCATCACCTTAGCAAGGTGATCCTTATGCTCTTTCTCATTTTGGCTGAAAACTAAAATGTCGTCAAAGAAGACTATGACAAATTTTCCCAAGTAGGGTCGCAAAACCCTTCTCATCAGCCTACTAAAAGTGGCTGGAGCATTAGTTAGGCCAAAAGGCATGACCAAAAACTCATAATGTCCAGTGAGAGTGCGAAAAGCAGTCGTATGTTCATTCCTAGCTTTCATCCGGAGTTGATGATAACCAGATTTCAAATCCAATTTGCTAAAAACTTTAGCACCTTTAAGCATATTCAATAAATCATCCACTCTTGGAATCGGATATCGGTTCTTAATCGTAAGTTTATTCAAAGCACCGTAATCTATACACATACGATATGATCCATCCTTCTTCTTGACCGATAATACAGGTGCTCCAAATGGAGAAGTGCTTGGTTAAATCAGGCCTTTTTGCAATAGATCTTTAATTTGTTTTTCTACCTCCTCCATTTCTATCCTGTTCATCCTTTATGGGGCTCTACATGGAGGAGAAGCTCCTGGTTCTAAGTCTATGGCATGATCATCTTCTCTCTCCATAGGCAATTCGAATGAGTCATCTCTTGAAAATCGATCCTCATAAGCTCTAAGGAAGTCATTTCTCTTCCGATCTTCTTTTGAGATATGAAGATCTCGTGAATCCCGTATATACACAAGATTACAATCTACCCCTCTTTTTACCAATCTTTTCGCTTGGGTAGGAGTAATCAATGGAATTGTATACACGTCTCGATCCCCTACGATCCTTATGTACAAAGCAACAATGATGAGTATGAGGATGAATAGCAGGGTTAAAATCATACCGCCATGGTTTACCTAGAATCATGTCGATGTCTTGTAAAGGAGCTACTAGAAAATCCCTTCGATCTCTATATTTTTGTATACGAAAAGGAATATTCCGTACTATCGATGTGTTTTCTTCATTGTGTCCCCTAAAAGCTCCTGAGAGCGACATGTTTTTTATAGGTTCTAGTTTAAGATGGAGTAATTTTACCAATCTATCACTCACCAAGTCATAATTACATCCATTATCTAGGAGAACTACTATTCTCTATCCATTCACGAATCCATACACCTTAAAAAGATCATGAGGCTCAAAGGTAGGCTGAATGGACAACATTCACTATTGGCTCAATAGTCACAGTAGATTTCGAGGGTGACAAGGTAGAAGCCTCACCCTCCTGCTTGGATGCCTTGGCTTTCTCTTTTACTAAATTTGTCTTGGCAATCTTAGCCAAGAGAACGGGACACTTATGCCATACGTGCCTTGGCTTATGTTTCTTACACCTGAAACATTTTCCTTCCTTAATCAACTTCCTCTTCTCTTCGTCCGTCATAGAAGGAAATGGCACCCATCCAGGACGTGATTGGCTGTTTACATTCTTTACAAGAGCTTTACACTTCCTTTTATTATTCTTAAACCAGTTTGGTTTCCTAAAAGTGGGTATATTGTTGGTCTTAGATGATGATCCACCCTCCTTATTGAAGGGTTTACAAGGATTCGATTTCCTCTCGGTTATTTCAGCCAGCTTAGTGAGGTCCTTAAGCGTAGTCGGGTTAAACATTTCAACCTCGTACCTTACTTTTGGGCTTAAGGCTACTAAATCACTCTCATTATCGAACTGCCTAAACCTCTCCCAACGAAAGGTTAGGTTCTCTTCATGCCTCGGTGGCATGAAAGTGGCTTTCAGTTGCTCCACGAACTTAGCCCATTCATGAATAGGCTCTTTTCCTATTTGTGACAAAGACCACCACATTAGAGCATCCTTCTGGAGATGCAATGTGGCAAGAGCAAGCTTCTCTTGCTCGGTCTTGTCTTGATGGGCAAAGTATAGCTCAAAATGGCGAATCCAATTGAGGATTTTGTCAGCCTCCCTTGCCCCATCATATTTGGGAAACTCAATTCTCTCTCGCGGTTGGAATTTGGACCTCTTAGAAGGGGTACTCAACTCTTCATCCCCAAAGTTTAAAGTCCTCTTAGTCCCTAATTTTGTCATAATGGACTACTCAATCATATTGCTAAACTGGAAAATCAGCTTATCAACATGAGTCTCCTCTCTTCCTCTTGCACTTGGATTATAATCCATGTGTGCTGGGTTTTGAGTTGAAGGTGTAAACTCATCACCTTGTTCTTGGTTGGTCTCATTTCTTCTTTCATTACGAAAGGAGAACTCCCTATCAAGAGGTTCTTGAAGGAGAGACTGCTGTAAATCTATTTGTGGGTTATCATACTCAAGATGTGTGTAACTCTCACCTAATCCATCCTCTTCAGGAGGGGGTGAAGGTGTGCTTTCTCTCTCTCCTTGGGGTAATGGAGGAAAAGGAATAAGTTCATTGTTATATCTCCATTCCCGTTCCATTCTTTCCTTTTAGTAATACAAGAGAGAAAATGACTTGTTGTAATTTCAAAAAAGGGGTTTATTTTACAGCAAAAGTCAAGTGTTGTAGAGTTGGTGGTACTTATCTGACTCCCGCTTCGTTTGTGTTGAGAAGACACTTAAAATGACCTCCTCTTCCTTCTTTTTTAAGCTTTTCTTCTTGTATTTCTGCTGTAAACTGGTACGCTCCGTTTGAGCTACTTATTTTGAGCAGATTGGAGCTCTAGATACCGGTATAGGGGGTACTTGATGGGTGGATCACCCCCTTAAAATCTTGTTCCGATCCGACTTTCCGTTGGGGAGAACAGGGGGGTCCCTTTTCCTCACGGTTTAAAGATTTTAAGGGTACATTCGCACCGGGGTGGGGGGCACCCCATTCACCGTTCAAGACTAGAAATTTTCAGAAAAATCCCTTCTTTCAGAACCTCAACAATTCAAGGTTGGTTGGGAAGGAGATGTTTACAACCCGGAAAATGTGGATGCGTGTCGTCGAGATTCTGTCATCAAATTTGGTTATCCCACGTTCCCTTGCCGTGCCTTCTTCAGCGACTTTCGTACGTCTTTCCGTTGTCCTTCGCTTCCGTCGTCCACGGTTGTCATCCTGCTTCAACATGTATCCACTTGCTTGGTACTGTTTCTTTTTGTTTTTCAATAGTATGCTTATTAAGAAATGAAATGTTTTCCTACTGTTCAGTTACGGACAATGGGGACTAGGTCTAGCATTTGAGGGTGGACCCCCTTGCTTGGGGTTATGGGCATTAGTGACCCACAAGAGTGATGGCCTCTCTTTGAGAGGGACAGCTAGAAACCACACCCCACCTGAGTACCCAAACATGGGACCAATCAAATGCACAGATTGCATACCGACCTAGGAACAATTCAAGAGAATGTTCCGTGAGCTTTAGGTGTGGGCCTGGCAGCATGCCAAGAGTAATGGAGATACAAGATAAGACGACAAACAAATGAGCTCAGTATGGCTCAATTATGACCTTAGAGTACGTCAATAGATAGTCTAAGCTGTTAGGAACCCGTGGGTGCAATCAGAATTAAATTCTGACAACTTTGAAATTTTAGGGTTTTTGGGAGTGACGTGGCAGCTGACACGTGGCAGACTGCCACATGGAATCTGAGCTGGCAGGTCAGTCCACCTATCCCACACATGTGGCAGCATGCATGGCAAATGGCAAGGCATGCAGGCCAAGTGTTTGGCCCCAAATCTGGTAGATTTGGGGTAGGTTGTGGGCTGTCCTCTTTGGGACTGCAGCCCACCAAAAATCTGGGACAAGTGTCCACCTTCCACTCTAGGCCTAGGGGGGGGGGCTGAGCCTATAAAAGAAGGCCTCTCCCCTTCATTCCACACATGAAAATTTCGTCACTTTTCTTCTCCCTCCTTTTGGATGATGCAGCAGAACCTCTCCAGCTCCTTGGGTGCAGCCAGCTTCTCCCCAAGCCATTCTCTCACCTCAGCAGCACTTTCTCTCTCTACAACAGCACATTCTCTCTCTACTGTTCCAGCCCCTTTTCTCCAGAAATCTGCCCCCTCTCAGCTCTTTTGGAACAGCAGCAGCATCCTCTCTCATTCACCTAGCCTGGAGCAGCCACAGCCCCTTTCTCTCTCCTGCTGCAGTCTTTCTCTCTACTGCAGAATTTCTCTCTCTACTGTTCCAGCCCATTTCCCTTGCAGAAATCTGCCTTTCTGTGCACCTTTGGAACAGCAGCAGCTCCTCTCTTACATCTCCTCCCTTGGGATCAGCATTGGCACTCTCTCTCTACAGCTATCACTCCATAAAAGCTTTCTCTCTCTAGCCTATAGGCTGTTTTTCTAAGCTGTTCTCATTCTAGCCCCATTTCCACACTCTCCTCACCCAAGGTAGCTTCAGAGGCATCAAGGACTTCATCTACAAAAGGGTCAAGTCACGAAGGGAGCCTGTATTGTCAAGTTTATCTCATTTACAGCACTATTTCATGTTGTTTCTACTATCTTTCTAGAAACTAGTGCTTGTCTCTAATGTTGGATGTAAGTGGTGATTGTTGCAGGCTTCTTCCTTGTGGATTGGGCAAGCCAAGAGTTGAAACCTGAGCTTGGAGTCCTCCTTTTTGTTGTCTACCTTGTACATATGCTCTTGAGTCTTGTATCTAGGTCCTAGGTTTTCACTGAGTTCATCAATTTGGAAGGTGCATTGCACCTTGGTCTTGTGTCTCCATTTTCAAGAATAAAGTGAGCCTGGATAAGGGGGGGGGGCCGTCTTGGCCCCTCAATCATATTGCATTTTCCAATGATGTCACTTTGTGTTTAAGCTGTATAAGTCTTAATTCCAGCTTAATTGCAAACTCTTAAGTTCAAGTATATGTGTTTGGCAACTCGCAATCATCTCATTCAAATGCCTCTGTAAAATCTGTTGTCTGAATTGATAGAAAGCACCGAGTACTTTACAACGGCTATCACGGCCTGTGCCTTTTCGCCACGGTTCTGCACGTTGCTCGAAAAATCCCTTCTTTTAGAACCTCAACAATTCAAGGTTGGTCGGGAAGGAGATGTTTGCAACCTGGAAAGTGTGGATGCATGTTGTCGAGATTCCGTCATCAGATTTCGTTATCTCGCGTTCCCTTGCCATGCCTTCTTCAGCGACTTCCGTACCTCTTTCTGTTGTCCTTCGCTTCCGTTGCCCGCGGCTGTCACGGCTCGTGTCTTTTCGCCACGGCTCTGTACATTGCTCCTCACCCTCTTCTCGTCCCGCTCATGGACCGTTGTTGCTCTGATACCAAATGCGAAAAACCAGACTTTTTGAGAATGCAAATGTATGCAATGCATGCAGAATTTGAATGCCCATTGGCCCTCCAATGGGAAAGGGCGCCCTCGTGAGAGTACTTGTTTGTATTTTGACCTACATGTAAGGTGGGAGAGAGATGGTTGATGAATGCAATGTGGTAGAGAGAATGCTACGTGAGATGCACAATGAAAGGGTGATACCCTTTCATTAATGTCCCTTGAAATCACTCAAGTTCCATGTTCCCATTTACACCTACCCTTATCCTATGACCCATGCACCTACCATTCAATGCACTCTAATGCACCCTTTCCCTTTCCTATTGCCCCTAGGACCTAGACACGTGTGTGCACATCTTTATTACTAATCATTGGCCAATGTTACATAGTTTTGGCGGTACTATTTACACCGCTTGATCGATCATAAATACAAACATATAACCGCACCATCAAATTGGCGCCTAACAATAATAAGGTTCTAATGACTAGTAATTAACAAAATAATCATTTCTCTTGTCATGACACACTCAGCCCCAGCCCCCTTCTCTTCTAAGCAGCGCCCCCCCCCCCCCTTTTCTCTTCCCTTTTCTTTTGCCACATTTTTTGCAGCTCCCTACCCATCTTCCTCCCTAGTTTGTATTGAGGGATTAAGGCCTGAAGCTGTAAGCATGGCTCCTTTTCTTGTATTTTGGATATTTATATGCTCTTTTGATCTATAGCTACTATGATGTATAATCCATGATTTCATCCTCGGTGCCTCTATGGTGCATATGTGTTTTAAAAAGATTAAAGCTGTAAAAAGTGATTTTGTTTATATATTTTGGTGTATTTCCATGTGATTTGATGATGTGTCATATGCTGTGGTGTTTGTATTCTAGGTCTATGTTCCCCTAACCCAAAATGTTCTCGTTCTAGCTGCCAGCATTAGATGTTCTTAGAACGTTATTGCTTGTTGGTAACTATGATATTTGCGTCTGGTCTGACAATAAAAAACATGGTCCGCTCTTTGCGGACAACGTTGTACTACATGCTAAAACCTTGGGGGATTACAAAAGGCCCTAGATAGAATCTACTATGCATGGGTCCAAAAGTGAGAAATGACATTCGGAATTTCGAAATCTATAATGTAAGGTTTGTGTACTTTGGGGATCTTGATGAACCCATGACCCTTAGTTTATGTTGGGCAAGAAGAAGGTGAGGTGGACTCCCCATGGACTTTTAAGCCTCTATTGGGGACGAACACGCTGTAGAGTCTTGGCCTCTCAACACATGCTTTGGACTAGAGTTGCTGTGTTGAAATTTTTAATTTACCAAGCCATCATCTATCTATTGAAATCATGGGAGCCCATAGCCAGGCGGAACTAAACAAGCTCGAGCAATTGGTGGTGCTAGGATATGTGGTGGATAGTAGGCAAAGGATCCAAGTCCACAACAGTCGCCGTGGCAACGTTGCATTGGAAATTGTCTATCCCGCCTGTCCCCATTTATTGTGGGAGGCAACATTCCAGTGCATTTGAGAAATTTAGAGGATTGCAAACTTGGATGGCCGACTTGGTGAATCAATTGACTCCCTATAAAGCTTAGGGGTGTTCTCATAGAACAACCCTTTGGATTTGTAAGTTGGGATGTTTGCTTTGCAGCATGGGATAAGTGGGATGTTCAGCATGGGTGTGTGGCTTTGAGTACCTTCACTTCCCTTACATCTGTCGCACAAATCTCTATTCTAGATAAGGACCAACTCCAAGTGGCTACTTCTTTTGGCCGAAGTGGAAGGTCTCACCTTGAGGAAAATGGCATGCAACACGCTTGCATGAATTGATCCAAAATGCATGGCGTGCCCACTCCGCGAGGATATTGAATAGGAGGATTCAATACACACATATTGAACCCTATGGGAGTAGCGCAATGGGACCAATGCCCCCCTTATCTGGATGTTTAAAGCACAAACATTTAGTTCAGAGAATAGCTTCCCCCTCCTTGGTGGGGAGGTTGGTGCGGTGGGTATTGGGTGAGCACTTGTCTACAAAAGAGGGGCTTAGCACATGGATTCGTTTTTGTTGTGACGTTCCTCGATGGTGTTGCTCCTAAGTACCTATGCTACTTAGGGTTCATTACTATGAAGAGCTTCATTTATGAGTCATGTGCCTCCTAGGCCTTGTTGCAATGACACTCCATGGACACCGCCTTAGAGCCAATGGCAAAGAGTGGTAGGGTAGTCTTGAAGAAGAAATCTGCTGGTAGAAGTTTTAGCGAGTGACGGTGATTCCAACTCTAGCACTACTTAGGGTTGTCACGGTCCTAGGTGTCTACCCCCCTCCCTTGTCCCAGATGAGTTGCCAAGGCTTGCCCTAAGGCTTAGCTAAAGCGTAAGGCTGGGGTAAGGTTTTTTTTAGAACCTTTAGGTTCACCTCTAGAGTTGGATTATGGCTCCATTGAGATGGAAGAGCTCCAAAAGGTAGCTGCGTGATTCACACATTATAATTAAAAAGATGGTGGAGCTTTAGAAAGAGATGATTCTCTCCTTGCGAAACAGTTTGAAAAAAAGGGGCGCATTTGGTCCAACAATACTAGGAGAAGTATAGTTGGTTGGAAGATGAGAACATGGATTATGACTCCTCACCTTTGGTCCAACAATACCAGAAGAAGTATGGTTGGTTGGAGGATGACAACATAGACTACGACTTCGATGGGTGATGAATAGCTGAAATCTTTTTATGGTAAAGATACTTTGCTATGAAAAGTGTTTTGAACCCACAAAGCACCAAATCCCAAGATTGGGTTACTGGTCAAAGCCTAGAAAGACTTTGAGCCTTGGCTCTGATACCAATGCAAAACGTCGATGATGTGCTTTTCTTCCCTCTGTGGAAATCTTCTGCAAAACACTCTCTCTAGTTTCAAGTTCTCTCCTTATATTAGCACACCTATGCCCCTTCAATATCGCAGAAACATAGCCAGGTTTCGTACCAGATCTCATACATTTGCAATTGAGAAGGGAGCTTGGATGCATCAGCCCAGACATGCTAGAGTCTGTACCCTTTGTGACATGCAGACAGTAGACGGAGGCACATGTGGCTCTACAGTGCCCGTGATATGCACATATCAAGGAGGACTACCACCAGATACTGGAGGACTCGGCTCAGCTGACATCAGTTCTCTCTACTGCCTCTCCAGCAGCATTGGGATCTTTTGTCTCTCGTCTTTTTACCTGGCGTCAAGAACTCATAGACTCCTGACCCCTCTCCTTGAGGAGACTCTATTTTACATTGTATTGAGACGGGTCCCATGGGTCATTTTTGGCCCCCCAAGGACGTTAATAGACTCTACTTCTACTTCTACTTCCTCTCTCTCTCTCTCTCTCTCTCTCTCTCTCTCAATTAGATATATCATCATATAAACTTGCAAGTTGCAAGCCATGCCGCATGCTAGCAGCTAGTATTTAAATTGTCAATCTTGAATCTAGAATCTAGATTCTGAAATCATCTCAAGGCTCACCTATTGTGGACCGATGGCTTGCATATTTTGTCCAAGTACTGGGTCCATCCGCTCACAAGCACGTGATCATTCCATTTAGCAGGCTCCTTTCACAAGGGATGGAGCATATGTGCGACAGTGTGGATTGGCCTATGAAACCAATCCCATCTCTTTCTCCAAATCGCTAATATATCATCTTTTCTGAAAAATTGGTGTTTACCAAAATAAATCAAGTTAGAACTTAGAGCTAGGAGATTAAAGGAATCATGAGTCATGACTTAGAAGTTAAATTAAGGGCAAGTTACAAGAGTTGTATTTTTAGTATTTACCTCATTTACTCGAGGATAGGGCAATCCTCCGTGGCTTTTCGGAGCTTCAACATGAACTCATAAAGCAGGTGCAAGTATAACCCTCATGGTTGAATAGTCGAAGCACAAAGTACAAGGACTCTATGGACATCTGAATGGAAAGGGCTTCCTGCCAAAACTGATTGTCGAAGACAATCCCCTTTACATTCTGTCCAGCAGGCAATCTCGAATCATTCTAGTCCAACCAATTTGAATTGGTCATCATTTGACAAAGGCTCTCTTTGGTCTTAACCAGCCTATGAAAATAAATCCCTTTGTGAGCCCTTGGTGGAGAAGAAATTTCAAGAGAGAATTACAAACAGATTTAAGAGCAGAGTGCCAGTAAAGAATTTTCAAGATAGAATTATATACCTGCTAAGCACCAGGAAAATATAGCCAAAGCGTGTCTTGGAGGGTCTCACAAGCTCCCACTTGCACTCCCTTCTAAATAGGGCCAGTGCATGTGGCTTACGAGTGATGTAAGTCACTAACTGCATCACTTTTTCGACCACAACAGACACCCAAGGCAGCTTTCCAATATCCTCCATCATCAAGTCAAGGGAGTGTGAAGCACAAGGAGTCCATACAATCTTGAGATACTTCTTCTCAAGGAGACTTCCCATTCTCCTGCAATTGGAGCCATTGTCGGTGATGACTTGTACCACATTGTCTTCACCAACCTCCTTGATGGCTGCCTCAATGTGACCCCATATCCACTCGCCAGTGATGTGTAGGCTAGCATGTGAAGCATCAACCAAAAATGCTACCCACACAACAAGTGACCAAAATATTAATCATGTGTCTCCTCTTTGTGTCACTCCATCTGTCGGAGACAATGATGCATCCATACCGACTGCAGGCTTCCTTGAGTCCTTCCATGTCAATCTGAATTAATCCCACCTGCTTCTTCAAACGTGTGGTGCGAAGAGTCTCAGAACCAGTAGGTATAAGGATGATGCTCATTGCTCCTGCTCTACCAGTGGCTACAAGCGCATGGTAAAACTTCTTGTAGGCAGGAGTCCTTGCAACATGGAAGGGAATATTGCAATTATAGAAGAACTGCTCCTTTGCAATTTCGGCCTCTTGCTTCAGGCGTGGTGCCCAAGCAGCCTGTATAGGAGTAATTCTCGGAGTGGCAGCTGTTGGATCACGTGTCGTCTTTGCAGGAGGCCGTGGAGGTGCTGATGGCATAGTGGACAGCCCAATGGACACGGATGTTGATGGAGTGATGCCATGTAGAGGCTCAGTAGAGACACTCCCATGCGCCTGTAATGTCAGTGTAGATGGGCCTCTCTCTGAACCCTCCACATCCCTGGCATCTGACGGAGATGATGTGGCGGTTGCCTCAAGGCCCAAGTTTTGCTGCTCAATCGACACCTTTGCTTGAAGAATCTGATCTGTGACCATAGGATGGAGGAGGTGTTGAATCTCAGCAAATTTGGTAGAGGTAATTCCATATGCCAAGAAGATGCCCTTTGGAATGGCATGGCACGAACCTTTACCCTGGCCTCCCTCCCATAAGAAATGCGCTCGAACTCGAGGGGCAAATCTTGTCAATGTGTCACCACAAAACTTGTGCTAGATGTGCCTTATCTCTTAATAAAAATGGTATTTTGCCACACATCATGCCTTGTGCTTGCAGCGGCACGTTTAGAGGCCATGGGATAGAGAGGAGAGACTCGAGACTCGAGAGTCGAGAGGTTGGAACTTGGAGAGGATAGAGCTAAGAGGATAGAGGAGAGCTTTGAGAGGAGAGAGGTTGGAGAGGCAAGTAGAGGTTGGAGAGGATAGAGGAGAGGCTAGGTTAGCAAGGGGCTTAGCAAGCGAGAGGTATAGTGTAGAGAGGAGAGAGGTATATACTGTGGAGAGAAGAGAGGGTAGAGAGGATAGAGGATAGAGGATAGAGGATAGAGGAGAGGCTAGGATAGAGGAGTTGGAGAGGTATAGTTTGGAAGTAGATGTATAGGCTAGGATAGCAAGGGGCTTAGCAAGGGAGGGTAGAGTAGGGAGCTAGGAGGCAAGCGTGGAGCAGCAGCAGCAAAACCCGAGACGATTCGGTGCAAAAACCCGTGAGAAATGTCCCGTCGCATCGTTTTATGTGCCAGACACTTCGCCCTAACATGCCGCGTTTCGCACATTTCGCAGAAACGTTTCTGCTAGGAACATTTTGATGCGTTTCGGTGCCCCAAAACACGTTCTCCTGATGGGCGTTGCTGCTGCCCAAGAGATGGCACCATAGACCCACGATATGCTGATCATACAAGGTGCCCAGATTCGTGAGATGCTGCTGCTGGCTGACACCCTTTTCCATGCCATGTGTGTGCTGAGTACATCCCCCCCCCCCCCTTGAGGGGCTCACAGCTGGGGACAATGATTTCTAACATAATCTTCTCAAAGACACAAGAACAAATACGTTTACTAGAGTGCACAAGAACTTCCACAAAAGCTGAGCAAAACTCAGTGGTAGTCTGTCAAAGCTGGGCAGCAAATTTCAAGTATGAAAAAAGGAGAAGGGCTGCTCCTACAGTGTGCTTTCCATAGGATTGCTGGACTAATCGGGGATATGCTCCATCATGTAGCCCCAAGGGCTGCTTGTCTGCAGCCCATGGCTGCACCTAGGCTGATCAGAAGGTGGCCTCTTGTAATCAGAGCATGGATTAGACATATCCCACCTTGGGCTGACCTTGAATGACCAGCATTGGCCCAAAAACCTGCATTCGGCCTTATTATGCTTGGGCCTTTGAATGGCATCAATGGCCCTCAAATTGTGCTTCCATCCTTAGCAAAATAATATCCTGGTTCTACTCATATTGGAGCCTTATGGTTGGCATACAAGATGGATCTAAAGATACATTGGTAAACCATTGATTTCTAACATGTGTCTGGGTTGGACAAGGACATGAAGCGTTAAATACATTATATGCATTTTCTCCATTTGTTTTTAATGTGGCTTGCTCAAGTATTTGCCTTAATGCTTTTGTATTCTTTGAGAACACTCCAGGCATTTTCTTCCCCCCCAACTCGAATTATTGAGGGTTTATCAAAATTTTCAGAGATCATCTTTACAAGCATTTGGCTTTATAATCCTATTTTTAGTGTTTTCTTTTTCATTGGTTTTGTTCTATACATATGATTTTTGTTTTTAGTTTAAACTTTACATGATAAAAAAGCTTCAAGAGCTCGTTGATCTTGTGCAGGGAATAGTTGTTGACATTTGGTGTATTTGCTACTTTGTAGGTACATTTTGGCAAATAAAGGTGCTGAAGCGTATGATGTGCCTGGTATTCCTTTGAGGGTTCGTGATCTCTTACGATCAAAGTTCAAGAATTTGACATCACAAATTCAAGCACGGTATGATTCTGCTGATGGTCGAACCACAAAGTTACTAATTTTACTTCAGGTTGGTCAATTGTTCTTGCCCTTCATAATTTACCATTTGACCTTTTGGATAGAAGAGATCTTTCCAAGTTCTTTATCTTTTAAAGTGTAGGGGTGTCCAACAATCTAGTGCTAGAAAAGATGAATGCCATGTTGGGTGTAGGAAGCAATGGAAGCAAGAAGGAGAAAAACGAGATGCTGTAATGGATTGCTGCAAAACTGAAGTGTGGAGGCTCAAGGGAGAGCCAACATAACAAAACCCTAGGCCTAACTGCCCTAACTGGACTAAGTGTCCTAACTGACCTAGATGGTACATAAACTCACTGTACCAATAGTCCTAATTGACTATAACTAGGCCTACAAGGCACATACCAAGGTATAAGTGGCATCTAAGGATAGCCCCATGAGATGGCCTACAAACCCCCCTCCATGGTATGGGCTGATGTATCCTGGACATGGCTCAGGATACCTTTAGGCCATCTTCTCCCTATTCTAGTGATGCCCTATGGGCCCTGGCATGTGCCTTGTAAGCATAGTTATAGGCACTTAGTGTATTTTGTGCCTTTTATGCCACATAGGACACTTAGTCCTATGTGACACCTAGGACACTTAGTCCTAGGGTCTACCTACAAGTACTATGTACTTTTCTTTTCATTTTAGTCTAGTTGATGTGACGGCTGATAACTATCGACTCTTGTACCTTGTACTTGCTCTCTCGTTTATCGATCCTACAGTGGTATCAGAGGCAGCCTTACACTTGTCTTCCAGCTCTCCTCAGCCCCTTGAGTACTCCATTGCTCATTGGGAGTCTGATCCTCTGCTGGCGTCACTGTTCCAGCCTGTTCGAGGCTCTTAAGCTGCTGCCCAAGGCTCCCAGAGTCTTTTCATCGCCAAAAATTGCCTTATTGCTGCTTCCAGCAGGTGCGACTGCTTCTAGGCCTCTGCTGCAGCACTTTCGAGGTCTTCTACAGCACCCGTGGCCATCTGTCGCCACTTTTGTACTGCAGATCCAGGCGCCCAGCTCCTGTGACCTCAACTAGACTCAGATCGAGGTGCCCAGCTCCCGTGACCTCGCCAGAGTCATCTGCAGGAGGCGTCCTGCTATCGCGACCTGTTCAGAGACCCCCATAGGAAACACCTGCAGCCACGCACTTATTTCGAGGTGCCTGAGGGCTGTTCCAGCTTCGCTCCAGCCACCTTTTGCAGTTCAATCTGCTGCGGCAGCTCCGTGGTCTGTCATACTCTACCTATAGAGGTCTTTTGGGTCTCAGCCTTAAGTTCAAGGGACCAGAAGCTGATTCACACGCAACATTTGCAGTCTTTTACTGTTTTTTTGACAGTTTTTACTGTCAAACCCTAATTTTCAACAGAAAAATTTAGGGCTTTTGACATGTGGACCTTCAACCTGTTAATACAACACTTTGGACAAGGTTGACAACTGAAATCCTTCCAAAAATTGAAGTTTTCAGTCAATTTCAGGTTCAGGACTGTCACATTGTGCCACGTTATCACTCAGGTCAACAAAATTTGGGGCTTTTGTGTTGGGAGAGTTTCAGCTGGTAACCCTGTTTCTATACCTTGCTGCACATATTTTCAGTCTATTTGCTCTCTCTATTTCATCATCTAAGCAAGAAAAGGGACCGTGTTGCCTTGAGGTCCAGTTCAGCCTCCTAGAAATATCTATCGTTAGCTCACAGGTGTTTGGGACAGTAAATCATATTTTTTGCAGTTTAAAGCCTTGGGCTATACTTTGGTCACTTTGTCAGTGCATTTCTATTTGTACTATTTACAATGGCTGGGAACAATCACGACTTATATGGCATTCTTCGTGAAGATGATAAGTTGGATGGGACCAACTATCCGATGTGGTCCTATCTAATGAAACATATTCTTGTTGCAAGGCACTTTGTTTTTGGGGTTGATCTAAGGCCAGCCAATGCTACAGTGGTTGCCTCTACTATTGGTCCCTCTGCAGAGGGTACTACTCTTGATGCCTTATCCTCTAGCACCCCTGCTGTTGCTCCCCCAACTCAGGAACAATCAAGATGGGATGCCAGAGATGCAAATGCACATTCTTGTATTGCTTTATCATGCAAGAGAATCATTATTCCACACATCTGATCTTGTAGGACAGCAAAAGGATGCTTGGGACAAATTGGCTTGTCTTTATCAGATTCGCAATGAGGCACGTGTTGCATATTTAAGAAGGCAATTGCAGGAAGTCAGCATGAATGAAGGTGACTCTATGGATGCATACCTGACAAAGGTCAATGACCTCATGGAACAATTTGCCAATATTGATGAGGTGGTGCCAAATTCTCAGCTTGTCAGTACCACATTGAATGGACTGCCAGATACATATCAAGGGTTTGCTACAACCCTTCGATTAGTGGCCATGGGTAATCCAAACCACTACTCTTTTGATCAGCTTGTCACATTGCTTTTGCAGGAAGAGCAAAGTCGAGCTAATAGACAAGCTATTATTCCTGATCATGCATTTGCTTCATAGCAGACAGGAAGAGGCAAGGCTTCCAAGCCTATGGGCAAGCCTAAATTTGCACCTAACAGTGGCAATTCGTCCAATGCATCTAAAAATACAGCAGATAAGTCAAAGAAGAAAAGATGCAACTATTGTTGCAAGCCTGGACATGACATTTCAGAATGTAGGAAGCGCATTGCTTCGGAGAAAAAGAAAGCAGGATTGACAGTTAATGCCTCACATGCAATTGAATCCCACGAGCTAGTAGATGCATTGTTCATTTGATCCCTCCCAAGTTGATGCACTTTTTAATGCTAATGATGCTCAGTCTTGGTATTTTGATAGTGGTGCTTCCAAGCAATTCACCTTTTGCAGACAGTTGTTTCATTCCTTAGCTAATGCACCTCGAGGAGGGACTGTCACATGTGCTAATAATGCTTCCTATAGTGTCAAAGGAATTGGAGTTGTGCAGCTCACATCCATTTCAAGCCATCCTGTCACTTTGACAAATGTTCTTTTTGTGCCTGGAATCAAAGTCAACTTGATTTTAATCTCAGCAATTGCCACTTCAGGTTTTAGAGTGGTTTTTGATGGATACAGATGCTTAGTATATGATCTTCGTGATGACAATGCCATAGTTCTCATTGGCACTTTGAAAAAGGGCCTTTATCACCTTGATGATCACTCAGCTACACTCTCTATTGAAGCATTTGCTATTTCAGATTCACAGCTTGCTAAAACTCATCTTTAGCATGAGAGAATGGGTCATCTCAATTATAGAGCTCTTGCCAAGTTACATTCACAGGACATGGCAAATGATGTACCTCAAACTCACACAGTTTCCAAACATGTGTGTGAGGGTTGTCTTTTGGGTAAGATGCATCGGTTTCCTTTCCAAAAGAATTGTCCAAAACTCTCACAAAGGAAATTGCAGCTAGTGCACAGTGATGTCTGTGGCCCAATGAGGACAAATGCCATTGGGGGTACAAATATTTCATGACTCTCATTGATGACTTCACAAGATATTGCTGGGTATATGCTTAAGTGTTCTCATGCTTTCAAAGGTGGCTGAATATTTTTTCCGGAAAAACAGTGCTAATTGTATTACTTCGAGAACAAAATACAAGAGGTCAGCTTATAGCTGACGGGCTGCGTTCACAAACCGGACGCAGCCCTAAAAGGTAGCATAATAAATCATACTCTCACGGAGGGATATGCTGAGTGTGAATGAACAGCCATCGGGGTGGTGAGTAGTGCCACCGAAGGCCCTGCGTAGTCTGCTCGAAGAAGAGGCTCTGTGTGTCCCAAGCCTGGAGGAAGCGTCTCCGCTTCTCCTGACCAGCCCGGGAGTCTCCCTGAATCTGGTCCCACTGGCCTCTGAGGGTATGAATAATCTCACTCCAAATCTCCGCCATGATCTGGGCAGTCGATAAGGAAGTGCCACCGAGGATCTGCGCGCAGCGCGAGGTCCAGATGTGCCATCCTGTAATGTTGCTGATAATCTCCCAGACTGGCTGCCTCTCCCGAACTCCTGTATCAGCCTCTGCTAGGTGCTGTGGGATACCCTCGAGCGGCCCCCACGTCCCCTGTGTGATAAGGAAGGTGGGGTCCTGCTGGCATGCCTCGAACAAATGATGAAGACCAGGTGCGGTGCTGCACCAACAGAACGCGCCCCAAGTGATCACTCCTAGCTCTGGTGCTGCGCGGGTAAGAAGCCCGAAGGTCCACCTCCACACTTCCTGGGCGCGCGTACAGCTCCACAGGCAGTGTTTTGGTGACTCCTCGTCCGCATGGCAAATCTGACAGCAACCGTCCTGGCCTATCTGCCTCAACCAGCTCCCCACTGGAAGACCTTTGTGGGCAAGAAGCCACAGGAAGTATGAGATCTTCCGCGGCCGCCAGCTCTCCCACAAGGCCTTCCAGAATGCCTGCAAAAAGAACCTGGAAATACCCTGTGCGTACCAGCTAGGTCGCTGGGTGGGGGGGCGGCTCTGCATCCTCCCGAGAACTCGCCTGCCCAGAGTCGTGCTGTAAGCGAAGAAGGAAGTCGGCCCCTGTCCTGTCACAATCTCTGGCCACCACCACTCTCCTGGGTCCCACTCAAGCTCTGACAAGGCCCGTCCCTCCCATAGCCAAAGACGCCAAAGCTGCAACTGGTCCTGCTCGATACTAGGGTCGGTACGCTAGACCTTCCCCAGAAGGCCTACGACCCTAACCCTCTGCCACGGGAGTAGGGGGTCGATGAGCGCATCCTCTCTCCTGAGTCGTCCATCCCCTGAAACCGCGAAGAAGGCGATAGAGGAGTCATCCAAACGTCCTGCGACCACCAATGGGATGCCACGGGGGGTGAACTGTCCCAGCCAACGGGTGTCTCCAGGCATGAGGACCTGAGGCTCAGGTGGAGCCAACCAAGCGGCTGGGATCGCTCCGTCAATCTCCGTGCGTCTCGCCTGGACTCCACGTGCACCTCCAGCTGCGACTGCAAGATCGGTCATCTCCAGATGTCTGTACGTATCCCTCCAAACTCGAAGGGACCGGGCTGGCCCCCTCATCCAGCCGTCCCACCTGATATGTGATCTCTCCCCCAACTGAAGGCCCTCGGCGTCTCTGACCTGCCCATTCCAGACGAGCGGCTGGCGATCGATCTCCTCCTGACAGCTGGGCTGGGACTGTATGAGACTGAGACAAAGCCGTCTCCAAACCATGAGGAGGCTACGAACGAGTGGAGAACGGGGCTGAGTGAGCGGGGCAGAAGTGAAGATCCACCTGAGGGACGGTGGCCACTCTCCACCTCGGCGCGGGACACAAGAGCCTATTCCCTGCTGAAGTAACATCTTCCACGTCTGCCCCCCCGGGGTCAAACCGCGGATGACAAGCTTGCCTAACAAGGCCTGACTCTGAAGCTCTGGATCGATAACCCCCAGGCCACCCTCAGCCTGCGGAAGAATGACTGTCTGCCAAGCAACCCTGGCTCTGGTATCTCTAAGACCATCCTCCCCAGACCAAAGGAAGTTCCGAACCAACCTCCTGAGCTGTGCCACGCTGGATCTCGAGAAGCACCAGCATGAAGCCACATACCAAGCCGTGGCTAGAAGGACCTGGTTAACTACCAGGGCACGACCTGCAAGAGACAGCTTAGCAGTACTCCAGAAAGCCAGCTTCCGTCGGATGGAGTCTAGCACCGGGAGAAACTGCTGAGCTGGCGTGATGTCTAGGCCACCCTGGAAGCCAAGGTATCTAGCTGTCTGTCCTCGTGGAATCCATCTGAAACCCAGAAATCGCCCCCACTGAGAACACGCCCCAGGGTCTGTGAGAAAACCAACTGACTTGTTCCAGTTGATTTTCGCACCAGCGGCCGAGCAGAAGACCTCCAAGGCCATCCGCACCCTCTCTAGCATCCTCTCATCATCCTGGACATAAAGGGCTGTATCATCTGCGTACTCCGAGTCCAGAAGCTCCGTGTCCTCCCGAAGTGGAAGGCGAACCCCTTGGATCCCGGTAGGCCTCGCCCGAAGGTAGTAAGTCATGGCCTCGGCGAAGAAAAGAAACAGGTAAGGAGCAAGGGGGCAACCCTGACGCACTGATCTCTCCAGGCTAAAGCGCTCACCCATCCTGCCTCCAATGATGACCCTGCTAGACGCTGTCCT
Organism: Dipteris shenzhenensis; assembly: GCF_047967505.1. Classification (NCBI taxonomy): domain Eukaryota; kingdom Viridiplantae; phylum Streptophyta; class Polypodiopsida; order Gleicheniales; family Dipteridaceae; genus Dipteris; species Dipteris shenzhenensis. The sequence continues at coordinate 10,607,086 of NC_141612.1, read as the reverse complement.
GTACAAAGCTGAGATACCCTGAATCCATCCTGCGGGGAAACCTAGCCGCTCCAGAGTCCCCTCCAAAAAGGCCCAGTCCACGCGATCGTAGGCCTTCTCAAAGTCGAGAAGTAGAATGGCAAGGTGTGATCCACTGTGCTGAGCCCACTCCGCCGCCTCTGAAAAGGTGAAGACATTATCCAAGATACTGCGATCCTGGACAAAGCCTGTCTGAGTGTCATGAATGAGGTCTGGGAGTAGAGGCCGAACTCTGGCACTGATCATCTTAGCGAGGATTTTGTAGGCGGTAGTAAGGAGAGTGATCGGACGCCACTGGCGGATCTCCTGTCTATCTCCTCCCTTTGGGATGAGGCAAATCAGTCCCGAAGAGAGGCTCTCTGGCATCAAACCGCTGCTGAAAATCCCCTGCAGAGCTGCAAGGAGGGGCTGATGGATCTGGTCCCAGAAGGAAATGAAGAAAGCTCGGGGAAGCCCATCCTCTCCTGGGCATTTCTGTCCGTCGATAGCCATCAAGGCCTCCAGCATCTCATCCGAGGTAAACGGCGCCAACAACATCGCCTGCATGCTAGGCTGGACCAGGGATGGAATGTGCCTCCACACCTCCTCACGGGCACGACTAGCACGAGGGGCAAGCGGCTCCTGCTGGAAGAGGGTCCTGTAGAAGTTAGTGGCCAACCCCAGGACCTCCCCCGAATCCGTAACGATGTGACCATCCGCTGTCCTGAGACTCCGAAGCTGATCACCTGCAGCTCTCTGGCCATGCGTCCTGAAGAACTCTCTGCACATCCGATCACCCTTCCGGGCCCAGAAGGAGAGAGAGGCGTGATAGGAAAACTCTGAGCGGCGCTGGAGTGTCTCCTCCAGGAGGGCTCTGGCTCGAAGGGCCTGGATCCGAAGCTCCTCCGAGCCCGGGGAAGCCTGCTGGAGTCGCTGAATGGATGCGAGGTCCCTCCGAAGAGCTCTCTCTCTACTCCACCACTCCTGACGAACCTGTAGGGCTGCTAGTTGGCAGATCTGGTTGGACTCCTGCAGAGCCTGCGCAACTGAGTCCACCAAATCCGTGCACTCCCCCCAATCTCTGTCCCAAAGACTGCAAATACTGCTACGCACGTCCTCCCTCGAGAAAATAGAATCGGGAATCCTGCATGACCGGGGGGGGAGGGTCTGGGCTGCCGAATCTAATGAGAGGAGTACCGGCGCATGGTCGGAAAGTGTCGTCCCTGGAACTATACCCGCCTGACCGCCTCTACTGATGGCCCAATCACTGACATAGAATCTATCAAGCCTCTCCAGGAGTCTGCCTCCTTCCCTGCGGAAGCCCCAAGAGAAGTCCAGGCTCCCGTGCCAACGCCGGAAGGACGGGTCTCTCCAGCTGTCCCTACCTCCTGTCGCGAAGATGAAGGAGTCCCAAGCTGACTGCTCTGCCTGAGCCATCCCTGTAAACTCCGGAGCTCTGCCCTGCTGGTCCTCCAATGACTCCAGATTGTTGAAGTCACCTCCAACAATCCAGGAATCCATGACTGGTAGAATCCCTGTAAGTGTCCTCCAGAAAGTGGCTCTGCATCGGAGGTCTGTAGGAGCGTAGATGTTGAGTATTCCAATTTTGGATCCCTCCAAATCCAGGCCTACCCAAAGGGCTCGGCCTGGGATCAACGTGCCATGACCGAAAACTCCCTGGGCTAACTGCTCGCACACTGAGGTACAGACACCCCCACTCCTCCCCTGTGCGCCGATCGAGGGCTCCCAGTAAGTGTAGGAACGTCCAGGGAGAACCTTCCTGCAGCTACGGGAATGAACCGCAGAGAGCTTGTGCTCTTGGAGCAGAAGTACATCCAAACGACCAATCACTGCAGGTTGAAGTTCCTGCCGCAAAATGAGCTTCCTGGGACCACGGGTGCCAGAAGAGTGAAACCCGTTCACATTCCAGGATACGAGGTGTAGGCTCATGGCGAGGGATGGGGGGCTGCGAACAACTGTCTGCTCGCGGTCGAAGTCGATGAAGAATCAGGCATGTCGGAATGGAGGCGCTGCCGCTTATGAGAAGGTTTGGAGGGGGAGACGGGATCGTCCTGCCCGTCCTTCAACACCTTCAACAAAGGCGAGAGGCCTTTGGTGCCATGAACAAATGCTTTCTCGAGCCAGCTCGAGATCTCTGAAGTGGTCATCCCATAGAAGGTGCGGAGTTTCTGATGGGACCAAGCTCTGACATCCTGGGGGAGAGGCCATGACGGGGTAGGTCTGAGGATCACAATCAGTCGGAAGCGTTTGGCGGCGCAGCGCCACCGTAAGCGCACATCACCCTCGGACCACTGAGTCTCGAGAAGCTGCCCACCGGACGGGCCTATCCAGGAACAGACCTGGGCGTGTGTCTGCTCTCTGAGCGCCTCCCAAACCGAGTCGTCTGTCCAGGTCTCGGTGCCATCGCTGAGGAACGTGAAGGCGAAGCTAGGGCCATCCCTAGGGGCCAAGGCGACAATCTTCCCATCCGCCCCTTTGCGGAGCAAGAAGATGCTGATGTCGAGATAAGCCGGGAAGGTCCCAAGGTCGGCCACGTCCAAGTAGTCCCAGGGGCCTGATCTGTAAAAGTCTCGAGGAAGCGCTCTCTCCTGAAGCTGAGACCCATCAGAGTCTGCCACTGAGGGGCTAGCGGCCATGGAAGCCTGCTCCGGTGGTGGTGTAGACTCCGGGTGTCCTGCCAGCGGGGGGGGAGGGGGAGGAGGCTGAGGGGCAGGCGACTCGAGCTCCACGGAGGCGACTGGCGGAGCAGGTGGAGGAGGCGGAGCGGGGGCTGCCCTCGACTGGGAAGCCGAGGGTGCCGCTAACACTGTAGAGGAGTCGAGGGGAGCGGAGGGAGGGGGGGGATGGGGACTCCTCTGGAGCTGGGGCTGAGAGGGAGGAGAAGGAGACTGAGGAGGAAGAGACGGAGGCTGAGGCTGCGGGCCGGGCGAAGGGAGGGGAAACTGGGGAGGGGACTTGGACTGAGTGGAAAGGGGCGGGGGAGCGGGAGAGGGGGGGATCTGAGGCTGTGAAGGGCGGCCTGCCGTCGACGAAGAAGCTCTCCCAGGTCCCTGGGGCGGCTGCCTGTCAGGTCTCTGGGGTGCTGCTGCCGGAAGGGTAACCTCTGCCTCCTTGCCTTTATCCGAGATCTTCTTGTTCCTTCCTCTTTTCCTTCTAACCTCGGTCCAGCCACCCACTAACTCTGGACCGGGCTCCGCCTGCCTCGGCTCCTCCTGACGTGACTGTCCGGGGGGGGGCGGGGGCGGGGGGGGTCGAGATGAACTGGCGAAGCGTGGGCACGCAGCCGCCAAGTGCCCAAAGCCATGGCACCTCAGGCACTGACCTGGCTGTCCGGTGACTATCATGCTCTGGGTGATGCTGCCGGCATCTGTCACAATCTCGATCACTGCAGGGAGGGTCGCAGGGTCTGCCACAGCCACTCGGACACGGGGGGCTCCTGCCGTGGTCACCGCATCGGCGAAGGTGTCGTGCATAACCCATCCAAAATGGGAGCCCAAGTCCCTGACAATCGGCCGCAGCTCAGCAGCAAGCCCTGGAAAAACTAGTGTCACTGGGTGGCGAGGTATACGGAACCGAACATCAAAATCTGCTGCGCTGAATCCACGGTACCACGGGACTATCATGATAATCTTTCCATCCACCGATGTGGGGGAACCGGCAATCAGGTTGCTCGCAGCTTTCTCATTGGAGAGTTTGAGCCAGAAGATGCCCCTTCCCATAAGGGCCACCTCCTCAATATGGCCATCCTCTAGCAGGAGAGTGGACTGGAGCCAGTCCCTGATGGCTGCTCTGGAGGGAGAGTGTCCAATGACTCTACCGTAAACAGAGGTACGGGCAAAGTCAGTGGCAACCTCCTGCACACGGGATGATTGTTGCTCTGTCAGGATAACGCGGTAGGCATCTGGAGAGGGAGGGTCCGACTGGGCCTCCAGATCCGGGCAGGGGGCCGCCATACCGCCAAGACTAACTGCAAGCTTCCGATGAAGAACAGGCTGCCACCCCAAAAGGGGAGACGAAGCGGGAGGATGGCGCCTGGGTATGGAAGGGATGGTGGCGGAGGCGGAGGGTGGAGGCGGGGTGGGGAAGTGAAGCAGAGGGGCGGGCGAAGCGAGGTGGGTGAACGGGGGGGGTCGGGCGAGGCGGGGTGAAGGGTACGGGGCAGGCGGGTGGCGCGGGAGGGCGGGGGTGATGTGGCGGGGGCGGAGGGGTGAATCGGAGGGCGGGGGAGCGGAGTGGAGGCGGAAAAAAAAAAAAAAAAAAGCGGGGGGAGCGGAAGGAAGCGGGGAGAGCGGAAGGAAGCGGGGGGAGCGGAATGGAGGCGAGGGGGGGTGGAAGGCGGAGTGGCGGAGAGGCGGGTGAGGGCGCGGGGGTCGGGGGGGAGCGGGATGGAGGCGGGGAGCGAGGGGGTCGGGTGGAGTGAGCGAGGCGGGTGAGCGAGGGGCGGGTCGGGTGAGCGAGGGGGGCGGGTGAGCGAGGGCGGGCGGGGGGGCGAGGGCGGAGAGGCAGGGGGCGGGGGATGGGAGGCGGCGAGCGAGGCGGAGGGATGGGTGGCGGGTGAGCGAGGCGGCGGGTGAGGGGGATGGCGAGCGGAAGGCGAGGGTGGAGAGACAGGGGGCGGGGGGTGGTCGCGGCGGGGGGGGGGGGGGGGGGCTAGGGAGTGGAGGTAGCTAGCGATGGGGAGAGGGAAGCTCGCAGGAGCGACTTGACTGCACATGGAAATGCTTGAAAGCAGGTGGCTGAATATGGTTGACAATGAATCAGGATGCAAGCTTGTCACCCTCAACACAGATAGGGGGGGAGAGTATATGTCAAAGGAGTTTGATGCATTTTTGTCTTCACGGGGCATTGTACACTCATGCACTACTCCTTACATCCCTCAGCATAATCCTGCTCCTGAAAGGAAGAATAGGTCCAAGACTGTTACACCTTATGAAGCATGGAAAGGCATGAAGCCTTCACTTTCACACATGAGAGTTTTTGGGTCTCTTGTATATGTTTATGTACCATCTCAGCTGAGACATAAGCTTGATGACAAGGCAATCAAATGCATATTTATTGGTTACAGCCAGGAGAGCAGAGGGTATAGGTTATACCAACCAAATACTGGGAAGATTATTGTTAGTAGAGATGTAATCTTTGCTGAACATTCGGCTTCTCCTCTTGTGGACTGCAAAGCTGAGCCAAAAGTTGACATGTTTGATGCCTTGGACTCTTGGTTACCTCTGCCTTCCTCAGAAGGGGACTTTGACCAGCAACATGAGCCTCCTGCAGGCCCTCCAACAAGCAACGATCAGCCAGTACCCCATGCTGATTTGCAGGTTTCTCTTCCAGCACAAAATGATCCCACTATTCATGATGCAGTGATTGAAGAAAGAGCTGTCAATAGACAGCAAAGGCAAGTTCCCAGATGGCTTCTTGATACATTGAGGGACAGCAAACAAGATCAGCCTTTTGCTGCCCGGACAAGATCAGGGAATAGACAGATGCATAGTCACTTTCTTGAGTTTGCACTCCTTGCTACAGCTTGCAATGAAGAGCCTTTGTGTCATAAAGATGCTTTTGACAACAAAGAGTGGATGGATGCAATGAAAGCTGAGTTACAATCCATTGCCAAAAATGACACATGGGAATTAGTAGATCTCCCTCCTGGCAAGCATGCCATTGGTACCCGGTGGGTCTACAAATTAAAAAGGAAATCTTATTGCAGTATAGATCGACACAAAGTCCGCCTTGTTGCAAAAGGGTATGCCCAACAACAAGGCATTGACTTGGAAGAGACATTTGCTCCCACATCCAAGATTACTACCATTAGATGTGTCACTGCCATTGCAGCCCATCATCATTGGCAAGTGCACCAGCTTGACATCAAAACTGCTTTTCTTCATTGGGATTTGCAGGAAGAAGTTTATGTGACACAACCTCTTGGCTTTGAGGTTGTTAATTCTGAAAACAAGGTATGCAGGCTTAGAAAAGCCCTTTATGGTTTGAAGTAGGCACCCAGGGCATGGTATGCCAAAATTCATGCACACTTACTATCCCTTGGTTTTCAGAATAGCCCCATAGAACCCACTCTTTATGTCTGTGGGAGTGGATCTGATTTTTTAGCACTGATTTCATATGTGGATGATATGCTCATCACGGGCCTAGATACTCAGCATATTGCAGCTTTCAAGGTTGATTTGCAGCAGGTTTTTGAAATGTCAGACATGGGACAGCTCCACTATTATTTGGGCATTCAGTTTGCTCATGTTGAGGGGAGTATCATGATGTCACAGTCCAAGTATATTGGACAGCTCCTTGCTCGTTTTCAGTTCGAGGATTGCAAGCCAATCTCTACTCCAGTGGACCCTGACTTCAAATTTTTAGCTCATGATGGGAGCCCACCATGTGATATCACTCTTTACCAGAAGGCTGTTGGATGTCTCATTTACTTATGGCACACCAGACCTGACTTACAGTATGCAGTATCTCAGCTCAGCAGATTCATGCACATGCCCAGTTTACAGCATTGGCAGGCAGTGAAGAGAGTTTTCAGATATCTCACATGTATCTCTTGGCTTAGCAAGAAGCAACCAACAGTTGCCACATCTAGCTGTGAGGCTGAGTACAAGGCAGCCTTCACCGCTATAGTAGAGTGTGTCTGGCTTCGACAGTTACCTACAGATCTTGGTATTCGCCAGACATCCTCCACTATGGTCTACACTGACAGCCAGAGTGCTTTGGCCATTGCGCGTAACCCAATGTTTCATGCGCGTACCAAGCACATTGAAGTTCACTATCATTATGTTCGAGAGCGGTTGTTAGCAGGAGACATAGAGTTGTCCTATCTTCCCACAGAGGACAACATAGCAGATATGTTTACAAAGGCACTTTCTCGTCCCAAGTTTGAAGTCTTCCGACAGGCTTTACACTTGGTTCCCTTTGTTACATGATCTGACATACCTTGTACATTCATAGGTGGCTATATTCTTTTGGATGAACATGTGCCTTCATGACCAGAAAATACCAGGTATTCTGAGATGTTTCCAGAATACTTCAGCCCATATCATGGAGGGGGGTTTGTAGGCCATCTTCTCCTTGTTCTAGTGATGCCCTATGGGCCTTGGTATGTGCCTTGTAGGCATAGTTATAGGCACTTAGTGTATTTTGTGCCTTTTATGCCACATAGGACACTTAGTCCTATGTGACACCTAGGACACTTAGTCCTAGGGTCTACCTACAAGTACTATGTACTTTTCTTTTCATTTTAGTCTAGTTGACGTGACGGCTGATAACTATTGACTCTTGTACCTTGTACTTGCTCTCTCGTTTATCGATCCTACAACACCTAAATATCTAGTGTCATGGTTGCACATGTTCGTCCTGTAGAGATATAAGTCTTTTTCAGATTCGCAATGATGCCTAGGTTGCCTATTTACGCAGGCAATTGGATACTGTTACGAAGGGGACAGCATGGATGCCTATCTCACCAACATTAAGGATTTTACAGAGCAGCTCATAAATGTTGATGAGAATATGCCAAATCCACAGGTAGTGTCTATGACACTTGATGGGCTTCTTGACTCATACGAGGGATTCACTACGACATTGAGGCTAGTGGCCATGGGTAACCCTAACCACTATAGCTTCAATTTGCTTGTTTCCCTTCTTCTGTAAGAGGAGCAGTTCAACTTCTGCCTTGTCAGATGGGAAGAGAAAAAACAGCAAGCGCTGTAATTATTGCAAGAAGCCGGGTTATGACATCTCTGAATGTCGCAATCACATAGCTTCAGGGTAGCAAACAGGTCTTGCTGTGACAAATACCTCTGCTGCCCCTGAACATGCTTATGAGGCAGCAAACATTGCTAGTCAGATTGGTACTTTGAGAGTGGTGCTTCTAAGCACATTACTACCTACATATTTCTCTTTGAGTCTTTGGAGGCTACTCCACATGGTGGTAGAGTGACATGTGTTAACAATTCATCTTATCTCGTGATGAAAGGGATGGCCAGGTTGAGGTCACGTCGGTATCAAGGGATGCAGTTACACTTTTGGAGCTGTTATATGTGCCAAGTAAAAAAAAGAACCTCATTTCTATCTCAACCATTTCCTTGAATGGCTATCGAGTTCTTTTTGATGGTTATCTTGTGTTGTGTATGACAACCGGTACGATGACTGTATTGTACCTACTAGGTCACTTTCTAGTGGCTGTACCACCTTGACGTTTATGAAAAAGAGCCATCTATTTAGGAAAACTTGGTGTGAGAATCTGTAATTTCAGATTCTCACTTGTGGCACGAGAGATTGGGGCACCTCAGTTACAAGAATTTGGTGAAAATGCACTCAAAGGATATGGTGGTTGCACTCCCACCCATGCATGCACATGCTAAACATGTTTGTGAGGGCTGCTTATTGGGCAAACTGCACAGGTTCGTATTTCCAAAGGATGGGGCTGTTGGTGCATCCTTATAGTTGCATCTTGTACATAGTGATGTACGTGGGCCGATGCGGACAGCATCACTTGGAGGCTACATACTTTTCCACATTCTTGGATGACTTCACCAGGTTCATGTGGATTTATGGCATGCAAGCCAAGTCGGTCTTCTCATGTTTTAGACATTTTCTTGCCATGGCTGAAAATGAAAGCGGGAATAAAGTCTTGACTCTCAGCTGTGACAGGATGGGTGAGTACATGTCCCGTGAGTTTTTTGAATTTTTAGCAGCCCGAGGTATCATACATCTGTGCACAGTGCAATATACTCTGCAGCAGAATGGGCTTCAGAGAGGAAAACTCATACAGAGATGGAGATGAGCAGATGTATGCTGAAGGAAGTCCTTGCCAAACAAATCCTGGTTGGATGCCATCATGTGTTCCAGCTATGTACTTAATAGAGTACCCATTCGGGCATTGAAGATTATCTTGCACACTGAGGCATGGACTGGCCGGAAGCCTGTTATTTCACATATGCGGGTGTTTGGGTCATTGGCATATGCACATGTTCCGTCTCAGCTGAGGCATAAGCTTGAGGACAAGGCCATCAAATGCATATTTATTGGCTACAGCTCAGAAAGCAAGGCGGTTGTATCAGCCTAGCACAGGCAAGGTTATCATCAGCAGGGGTGTTGTTTTTTTTTCTGAGAATGTGCCTTTACCTTGGCTGGATTGCCAAAAACAGCCATCCATTGAGGCCTCAGATGTCTTTGATTCTTTGCTGCCCCTCTTCCAATCACCTACACATTCAGAATAGCCAGTGCAGAGTATAATGTCACATGCTTCTTGCAGCTCACATCCTCCTCCTGTTGCTCCTGCTCTGCTTGATATGCCTCCAGTTGATCACCATGCTATTAAGCAGGCAGTTGAAGAGGATTAGACAGCAAAAATCAGTCCCTTGTTGGCTTTTGGACATCCTCAGGGACAGCAAGCAGACTGAGCCTTTACGTGCCCGCACTAGACATGCGAACAAACAAGTGTAGGGTAATGTCTTGGCTGTAGTTTTGATTGCCACTACTTGTAATGAAGAGCCTCTATGTCACAAGGATGCTTTTGACATCAAAGAAGGATGGATGCCATGAGAGCTGAACTTGAGTCCATTCATGCAAATGGCACTTAGGAATTGTGTGACTTGCCTGCAGGCAAGCGTGCTATAGGCACAGAATGGGTTCAACGGAAAGCTGATGGCAGCATTGACCGTTTCAAAGCCTGCCTGGTTGCAAAGAGATATGCACAGCAACATGGCATTGACTTTGAGGAGGCCTTTGCTTTCCACCTCACGCATTATGACCATACGGTGCGTCATTGCTCTTGCATCCCACATACATTGGGAGGTTCATTAGTTGGACATTAAGACCGCCTTTCTTCATGGTGATTTACAGGAAGAGGTTTATGTCACTTAGAGCCACTTGGCTTTGAGCAAAAAGGTTCTGAAAACCCATTTTGCTGGCTGGAAAGCGCTTTATGGATTGAAGCAGGCACCCGGGCATCAAGATACATGCATATTTGACAGCTTGTGGCTGTCAAAACAGCCTATAGAGGCCCCTCTTTATGTCGGAAAGAGTGCTGCAGAATTTTTGATTCTCATTCTTTATGTGGATGACATGCTTGTCACTATGCCAGATATGGGAAAATTTGCAGATTTCAACGCTGATTTGCAGAAATCATTTGCAATGATAGACATGGGTTTATTACACTATTCAATGACGTTGTTTGCCTTGGCTTCCCCCGCACCTGGACACTGAACACCATCACCCCCATCCACAAGGCAGGGGATCCCATGGACCCGAGTAACTACAGGAGTATCATGATTGGACATGTGATGTCCAAGATCTATGCAGCTGTATTGGATACGTCGGTCAGCCTGTTCGCAAAGATGAGAGGGCTCAAAGCAGAGGGTCAGGCCGGTTTCAAGCGAGACCATGGGACTATGGATCACATACTCACACTTAGGAGTGTCATTGAGGAGGCCAGATCACGGAAGGAGAGGGTATATTGCTGCTTTGTGGATTTCTGCAAAGCCTTTGACATAGTACCTCGAGCTCGTCTCATCACATGCCTATAGACACTGGGATTTGATTAGGAGATCATCTGGTCAGTCATGGCACTATATGAGGGTCTCAGGCCGAGTTTGGACAGGCGCAGGTTGGACAGATGAGATCTCGAGTACCATAGGAGTCAAACAGGGTTGTCCCTTATCACTGACCCTGTTTGACCTCTACATCGATGAGCTTGAGACTTTCATGGGGGCGTTCGGAGGGACCGGTTGCTCACTTGCCGAGTTCATCATCATGATTCTTCTTTATGCAGATGACGTGGCACTCTTGTCGTCCACACCCGAGGGGCTCCAGCGACACCTAGATGCACTCACCTGGATGCACTGCAGGCTTTTTGTCTATCCCATGATTTGGAGGTCAACCTTGGCAAGACCAAGGTCATGATCTTTAACACCTTTTGAGCAAACATGCAGTTTACTTTTACTTTCGGTGGGTCACCATTTGAGATCGTATCCTCATACACTACTTGGGGGTCATCTTCTCCGGCCCGATCTTCACGATGAGACTAGCGATGCAGGCCAGACTAAGCAGGGGATACGCCTCACTAGCTCGGCTAGAGAGACAATGCTTCCACTCCCACTTCCAGGATCCTCGGACCAAGGCTCTTCTCTTTGACTCCTTGGTCCAACCAGCCGGTATGTATGGCAGCCCTTGTTGGGGGCCTGACATGTCAGAGATAGAGTGGACACGGGTGGAGCGCCTGCAGATCCTCATGCTCTCACGGATGATCTGGGGAAAACCGTTTGTACCGCATCACATCATTCAGGCCGAGTTTGGTGCTTCTCCACTCCAGCTAGATGTAGCCTCTCAGACCATTATATATCTACACCGGGTTAGATCATATGGGGATTGCACATCAGGAAGACAGAGGTTGCCATGGTTGGCTCTCGATTCCTCCATGAGGTTGGCAGCAGAGGGAGACGAGCGATGCTGGTATGCACGGACTCACAGATGGTTTGTGAGACTAGGGTTCCACATCGATAGGATACATCCTTTTCAGTACAGTTTAAATACCCCTCTGGTACTCCCACCCACCATCCTGATCGGGCCACACACCAACCAGGTCATTCGTGAGGATCTCCTGCAGCTACACACCTTTAGGACCTGGTTGGAGCTGAGGGAGCTTCCAGTGAAGCTAAGTTTCTACAGAGATTACTGTCTTCGTATTTCGGAGGAGGGATTCATCACATCACCGGGGTACACTGAGCTTCATATGCCTCGGTATCATCACACCGCCTCCGCATAGAGAGCGGTAGAGCAGAGGGGATTCCTATGGAGCATCGCTTATGCATATTGTGCGACTGTCGAGAGGTCGAGTTGGAGGAGCATTTCATTTTCAGGTGCCCAGTGTACTACGAGATCCGAGGTTGCTACCACTGCCTCTTCAGAGACAACTCCGGGCTTCTTTCCAGATTCCTCGCCTACCCAGATCAGAGATGCCTCGCGGCCTTCATTTACGAGGGGGCGCGACACAGAGAGTACTTACTCAGGCGACAGGGCTTGGCCACATCATCAGATACCTCTCAGAGCAGGATCACAGAGTTCTTCCCATCGAGTGACATTGATCGTCCAGTCTCTAGCCGCAGACGTGACAGAGGCTTCGACCTGACGACCGCAACACGACACATGAGACATCGAGGGGACACACAGACCACTCTGGGGGACCTCCCGTCATTGTTTAGGCCCAGGATACGTCCCACGGGAGTCACGGTGGCTCTGGTCTTGCATCGAGCCTCGTGCAGGAGACCGAGACGTACAGCACCCCTTGACGGGCACCAGCGTCCCATCACCGGCTATGCACCAGCTAGGGTGACATGACATACGGAGGATTCCACTCCGCTCCAGTCCTTTTCTTTTCATTGTTACATCGAGATGTATTTGATTTGATTATGTATGATCAGACTTAGGATTCAGCATGGGTGATGATGCTCGTTTCAGTAGCTTCATCCTTACTGTGATTTGTATCAGGTTTTCTTTCAGTCTCATAGACCCATCGGTCTTGCGAAGACTCTAATAAAATTTCTTTCTTTCTTTCTTTGTATTACCTGGGCATGCAGTTTGCATATGTTGAGGGGGTAATAATGATGAGTCATTCCAAGTACATTGGACAGCTCTTAGACCACTTCTAGTTTGAGGATGGTAAGCTAGTTTCTATACCATTGGAGCTTGGCTTCCGTTTCTCCTCTGAAGATGGGAGTGCCCCATTTGATGCCGCACTTTATTAGTAGGTTGTGGGCTGCCTCATTTATTTATGTCATACTCGGCCCGATCTTCAGTATGCCATCTCCTAGTTGAGCAGATACATGCACAAGCCCAACACATAGCATTGGCAAGCAGTGAAGTGGGCTGCCTCATTTATTTGTCATACTCGGCCTGATCTTTAGTATGCCATCTCCTAGTTGAGCAGATACATGCACAAGTCCAACACATAGCATTGGCAGGCAGTGAAGCGGGTCTTCCGTTACTTGAAGGCCACACAAAATTTGGGAATGCTCTATGGTGAGAGTCTCCACTGGTCTTGCATGCTTTCATGGAAAGTGATTGGGTAGGTTGTTATGACACTAGAGTGTCCCAACTGTTTTCATGCTTGGATCTTCATGCATCTCATGGTTTAGCAAGAAGCACTTCCAGTTGTGAAGCTGAGTATAGGGCAGCTTTCACAGATACAACAGAGTGTGTCTAGTTCCGCAAGTTGCTAGCAGATCTTGACATCAGCCAGCCAGCTTCTACTACCATCTACACTGATAGCCATAGTGCTTTGGTAGTTGCTTGCAACCCAGTGTTTCATGCCCGTTCGAAGCACATCGAGGTTCATTATCATTATGTTCGAGAGTGGTTGCCAGCTAGAGACATACGGTTGTCCTATGTTCCCACTGAGGACAACTTAGTAGACCTTTTCACGAAGGCTCTACTACGACCCAAGTTTGAGGCTTTTCGGTTTGCCTTACACTTGGCTCCATTTATACGTGATGATGATCTCCCTGTACTATCATAGGTTGCTATATGCATCTTCGATGAACACGTGCAACCATGATATAGATTCTAGGTATTCTTCATACTTTTGAAGGAGACTTCAGCCATACCATGGAGGGGGGTTTGTTAGCATTAGCCCTAGTGTGTGCCTTGTAGGTCAGGTCAACTTCTAGAGTTGACTTCATTAGTCAACCATATGGTTGACTTGGGGGCCATATAGGCCATCCCTTTGTACTTTCTCATTATCCATTTTCAAGTACTCTCTTTTTCCTTTAGCTGCTGTTTGCTCCCTTTCATTCTACTCCATTTCTGTCAAGTGCATGGTGTACCTTAGGGTTGGATGGCAGGTGAACGTGGGTTGTGGGATAGCAAAGGGCTGGATAGCTATTTTTTAGCCAAGATTTTTAGCCAAGTTGCGGCCTACTGGTATTGCGATAATTCTTTCTATCTTAAATGGTGCGTTGCCCTATCAGCTAGATTTAGATTTAGATACTCGTTTGGGAGAGACTAAAATGAAATCATTTAGACTTCACAAGCAGTTGTAGCTTGAATGAAGAGATTTTGATTAGCCTTCTCCTTCAGTGCTAGCCTTCGTCATGGCTGAGTTTGCCCTTCACCTCCGGAGTGCCGACAGAAACTCAATACGAAGACTTTGTATAAATGGATGCTCAAGTATGTGTGGGTGTGTGGATTTGTATGTGTGAGAGCATACTTTTATACTATGGTCTACACCCACTGTTGGGCGCTGATGACGTCACTAGGAATGTCATAGTAGCTAGTCCCTGCTATGCATGATGGAGTTTATGGTTTTCAATCTTATGAGTGACTCTCGTGAGATTGAAACTGCACTATGTTGTGTTTTTAGAGGATGAGTTTGGGAATGTTCCTGGATTCATCTAGGTATTTGCTTCTACCGTATTAGCGGACATGTAAATTTCACCTTGTGAAGTTTTCGTCCAAGTTGCGGCCTGCTGGTATTGTGATAATTCTTTCTATCTTAAATGGTGCGTTGCCCTATCATCTAGATTTAGATTTAGATGCTCGTTTGGGAGAGACTAAAATGAAATCGTTTAGACTTCACAAGCAGTTGTAGCTTGAATGAAGAGATTTGGACTCTTTTTGATTAGCCTTCTCCTTTGGTGCTAGCCTTCGTCATGGCTGAGTTTGCCCTTCACCTCCGGAGTGCCGACAGAAACTCAGTACGAAGACTTTGTATAAATGGATGCTTAAGTATGTGTGGGTGTGTGGATTTGTATGTGTGAGAGCATACTTTTATACTATGGTCTACACCCACTGTTGGGCGCTGATGATGTCAGTGGGGATGTCATAGTAGCTAGTCCCTGCGATGCATGATGGAGTTTATGGTTTTCAATCTTATGAGTGATTCTCGTGAGATTGAAACTGCACTATGTTGTGTTTTTAGAGGATGAGTTTGGAAATGTTCCTGGATTCATCTAGGTATAAGATTGTTATGTATAGAGATTGCTTCATATGTAGTGCTCGCTTTATATGGAGGGAGCTATTCATAGCGTCATGCTATCTATAGTGGGTCTCCTTCTATATAGAGGGAGGGCGAGTGCTATTGTGGCACAATTCAGTTGAGCGGGCTTTGGACCCTGGTCAGGAGTTTGGCCATCCACATGCAGATCATAGGTGGCGTATCGAAGGTCCTTTGAATGGGCGCAAGTGGTATGGGACGCCTGGGATAGATACGAGTCTATGGATGAGTTGAGTTGTAGCCCACATGTTTGGGGGTGGGTGGGAGTATTGAGGCACGTGAGCAATGATTCCGGTTGAGTTTCGAGGTCCGTGATAGGGTTAGATCTTGTGGGGTCGTGTCATTTTGTATCAGAGCCATTCTAACACGATTGAATTCAATGCAAGGTATGTAGAAAGGATGTCTTCCAAGTACGCTCCTTGAGATTGCCCCTACAATTCTGAATTTTTGCTCATGTATGGGTTGAATTGTTGGCTGATGATGCACACTCGTGTTTGGGAGAGTTATGGAAGAAATAGATGACCAAGGGTTGTGTGCTTTCTCTCGGTTGCTATGTGCTAGAATTTGGAAATCTAGATTCCCTGAGAAGGGTAGGTGATGAGAAGACTTGACGATATGAGCAAGAGATGTGGGGATGGTTCGTTTCTGCCCTAGAATTTCGCATGCTAGACTGTTGATGGGATCGACTATGTGGGGAAGAGTGAGACTTGGCTGCAGCTTCTTTTCTTCTAGTATGGGGATTACCCTTCCGGATGTAGTAGGCTGTCATGGTTGGCATTGGCTTCCTCTATGAAACTCTCAACAAGAGGTAACCAGAGATGTTGGTATGCATGCACAGAGAGATGGTTTGAGGGGCTGGGACTCCCATGGACAGACTCCCTCCCTTCCAGTACAGTTTGGATGCTCTTTTCTCCCCCCTCATGTCACACGATGTCAACTAGGTGATCTGCGAGGATCTGTTACAGCCACACACATTCCGGACCTGGTTGGCACCGAGTGAACTCCCAGTGAAGCTTAGCTTCTATAGAGATCACTGCTTACATATCATAGATGAGGGTTTCATTGATCGACCAGGGTACACGCGGATCCACTTACCCCACTCATTGAGGATCTCTATTGGGCAGTTTCTGGTCTCTTCACATAGACTTCGTATAGAGAGCGGTAGGGCAGAGCGTCTACCTAGGGAGAGGCGCTTATGCACATTATGCGATTTGCTGGAGGTTGAGACAAAGGAGCACTTCATCTTCAGGTGTCCCATCTATTATGAGATCCGCGGGTGTTTCTGCTGCCTCTTCAGAGATAATTATGGGGCCCTGTCTCGATTCCCTTGCTATCCAGATCATAGATGCTTGGCAGGCTTCATTCATGAGGTAACAACATCAAAGTAACTAGACACATTCGCTTGATTACTGATTTATCGAGATGGAGGACAACTCTACTTCTAGGATCATTCCTCGTAGACCTCATGACCTGCTTCGAGAGATGGATTCCTTGATGGATGAACTCTGGGCAGCTCTTCACTATTACAAAAACCCTTACTACCAGCAATATATTCTCATGTTGTTCTAAATGTAGATAGCATGTTTTAGATTCTCTGTATCGCTTCCGAGTTATTGAGAAGCGATGAAGAGTCTGAGATCCTTAGTTTTGGCGACAACCACTTATTTTTTGACTCGACTGGATCCTTGAACCACTTTTGGTTCGGAAGTTCCCTAATTTTGTTTGAATTGTCTTGTTATTAAATTGACTAGATTTTGGTTGGTTTGGTTTTTGAAGTTTTAGATATATGGTACATTAATGATGCGTGAGTATTTGTTACGTATGAAACCGGAATTAACCAAGTCAATTGGATATCCCTTTCTAGAATCCTGCTGAATAGATTCCTATTTGGTTTCTATTTGGAATTTGATTTCAATGTGATCGTAAATTATTCTTCGAGTTGCCCTTTGGATATATGAAGGTTTTTTGTGATTAGACTAGCATGAATCTTGTTTGTGTCCAACAGGGAGATCATTCCTATTCTCACTCTGTTAGTCCGAGGTCATGGATAGACAGGATTCAATAGTCGTTATAGATAGCCCCTACTTGTTTTTCACGGACCTATTGATTTGGATATTGTGACACAAGGAGGTGATATAATCAAGGATCGAGAATAGATTTGCCACCCTGACTCAATCTAATATTGTTTGAGTTGAAGAGGGATTGGCTACCCTAATTCACTCAAATTGTCCATCGAGAATTTATTTGCAGTAGACCTTGGTGGTATGGGACACTAAGGTATGTTACATCTAAGATTCTTTGATGTTGTGGTATAATCCAACGTGAAGCAATACCAAGGGCCACTAGGGTGAAGTACAAGTAGGATGAACTAAATTGAGGGCAAGTTGGCTAGACACCTTACAAGGACTGACTAAGATTCTTTACCCTAAGAGAAGCCATGTATCTTTGGGTTAAACCTTGGAGCTCCATAGTCTCGACTCAATCTCAGGGAGGGTTACCACATCTCTTATGATGATGGTTTGTCAGTGTTGTGTTTGGAACAACACGTTCCAAGATGATAGATCCTAAGTACCGACTGATCCTGTGATAGGAGCGGCTTATTGTGGACAAGTTTTCTACAGGATATCCAATCGTGGATCTTGACATGAGAGTTCTCGGATTGCATATTTCCATCATCTTTGGATCACATAGGCTGTTATTTTTATGATAGTTGACTATATGCATGTCTAGAACGGTACCCCACTGACTAGATATAGCCAACTGAATTTTTACTGATTATCCTCATGTAGGGGCATTCCGAGGATGGATCAGGGGACCATATCTTTGGTCAAGATTTTGCCCATTGATAGTTACATGAAGATTCTCCTTTTCATGTCTACATGTTGCAATTACGAAGCATTTGTGCATTTTTTTGCCTTTTCATGGTACCAAAGTGATGTTGGCATGGGACATAGTTCTACTTAGAGGAGGATGTGTATTGTTTATCTTGGAAGAGCATATTGGCCAAGCTTGTGTGAGGGCATGAATCTAGGGCCTCAAATTTTGAATCAGCTTCCTGTTCTTGGCATTAGTAATCCATGTACATGAAATTTTGAAACAATCATCTAGAATATCAAGTAGTCCTGACGCTTCGACTGGATTTCAAGCACGCAGTCGTATTTTATTTCTTTGAAAAGAAACGGCTTCCACAGTTTTGTGAAATACAATGTAGATGAAGATTCAACTGATTTCAGACCCTGTTTAAACAAGTAACCCAGCAGACCCTGTTTAAACATGGAACCCAGCTGATGAAATTGTCTAGGACTCTCTGTCATGACATGGTAGCTGCAAGTTGCACGATCTTTTGGAAGTCTGAATTGCTTATCAATTGGGGAGAACCTATCTACTTGCTAAGTTAAAGGTGTCTTGGAGCAACAATTCTCTTTATAGGATAACAACTTTAAGCTGTGCAGATTAAGCTTTTTCTTTGGACTTGGAGCATTGAGCATAAAAATTATGTTTGCATTGTGAGATAGCATTGTTTTTTCTGTTGGCTTCATCATAGAAATTGGGATCTTCATGGTGGTGACTTATTGGATACATGATTTTGTCTCGATGATGTTTGATGATTAAATCCATAGATGGGCAATTTATGCTGCAAATTTTGGCCCAAATCACTGACTTCTTGCACGAAGATTTTGTTGTGGAAGATTTTCTAATTATATTGTTGATAAATGGGGTGGTGATATTTGTAGAATGGATTGTCCTCAGAGGCTGTCATCATCAGACATGATGCATCTGCAGGAAAAAATGCTGGAGGTCATCGCTCTGGAGCTTTAAGGGCAACCCTCTGTGTCTCTTCACAGGTTTGACATCTAATGCTCAGCGCTTTAGTTAGTTCTTTGCATCTGATTTAAATCCAAATTTGAATGAGAACATAACAAGTTGAGAAAAATGAATATAGCACAACCTTTTCTGTGAATCCGTGGCAGACTGAAATTTCTCAATCTGAGTACCAACCCAAAACAACTATATGATGTAGGGGTGATTAATTGTTTCTTGTCATGGTCATTGTTTCTTTATTGTACCACAGACGCTCCTCTACCATCAGCCTTATATTTTTATTCATGCTTTGATTGACAAACGCCTCTTTGAATGCGTTTTTTGCAGTTCATGCTGACTTTTTAATAAATTCCACCTCTTTTATTTTACTGTTTGGGTGATTGTTCTGCACAAATCTTCTTAGCGTACCTCTGTCACTCTGCTTAAACTTTTCTTAGTGTCTAGTATTTTTGGTTTATTTGATGTTTCACATGTCTATAACCCCATCCATATGTTTCCTAGTGTGGACTAGTGCATTTATATGCTCGAGGAAATATTGCATGTGACGATCTTATTAGACACAGGGTTGAAGATATTGGGCATGTCTCTTCTATTTCTCGCTATCCTTGAGTCTTGGACGGATGGACTTCATAGACCCTCAGCTCCCCCGTGTTAATATGGACAGTTCTCGAGGACAGGGGTGTCCCTGAGGATCTAGTATCTACACCGAGCCCCTGGATCTTTCCGATCTAGGTATTATAGAGTGGGGCCAGGGGGGATTCTCCAGCCATTGTGCGATGGGGACCGAGAGATGGATGGGACCCTAGACTTGCTTGAGTGGTAGAGCGTCAGAGCAGTGGGTCGCTTGACCTAGCCCCAGGCACTCCGAAGCATGATGGACATGGCGGCACCTCTTGCGCTGTCCCCTATGTGAGGTACAGTGGGATTTGTGCGAGTGGTTTTGGCCATCCCTAGTAGGGCACTCGGAGAGATGTATGGAGGTGCCTTTTTTTCTTGTACGCGACACGCATAGGTCATCGCCTTCAACTGGAGGTTGGGTCCTTTTGAGAGAGTGACATTGGCTTGAGCAGCAGGTGTCCCAGGAGGTCATGTTCATATATTGGTCGTGCTTGTGGGCTAGCCGCCGGCCGCGGAAGATGCTTCTTTTGGCTGGTTGCCCATGGGGGTCTAGTTATCGGCCCCTGGCTAGAGCAGATGCGCGTTGATGGGAGGTGCCGAGGGTTTTCTGTGTTGAGGAACAGGATGCGACTCTCCTTGCTCCGCAGCATGTTGTTGCGGACAAAAACAAGCCTCTCCCTCTGTACAAGCCTCAATCGGCTCTTTTTCTTTGTGTGTATGAGGGAGAATGTGGAGCAGTGGTTTTACATGGAGAGGCACTTGTACCTTGTGTAAGCAAGGGAATGGTGAATCTCTGTAGGTTTGGGGTGCTAGCTGCAAAAGGCTGCCACCACTTGCACTCCTGCTACACAACTGTCTTGTCCCTTATGGCATACATACAAGAGAATGATCCCTTGCCATCATGAAAGGTATTGAGCTGGTCTATGAATTTTGCCTGAAATACCCAATAAAAATCACTAAACTCATAATGCTATAATTGCAAGACTGTAGACCAAGTGGTTGGAAAAGACGAGCAAAGACTAATGGACCTAGAACTCATATACCGCTCAATGGTTGTGATCAAACCACTCTGCAGCTTGTAGTCAGTTTTTTGACACTTGCCTCTTCAAATGGGATGAAGGACAAATCGAATAGTGTGCAGAGGAGAGTGCATCATATTCCACCTAAATTATGATGTGCAAAGTTAAAACCACAATTAAAATTGGGAACCTTGCAAGTTTACATTATTAATAGAGTCATGGACCATGGCTCATAGAAAAACAAGAACAGTATGGAGAATGGAAGAGAAACCATTCAAAGTTAACTCACAGAAATGATAAAATCTCACCTTGCCACACACGTTATGTACTTTTTGCATTCTGTCTGCCGGAAGATCCTTCATATGATTCAATGGCTCCACCATCTTCTTCATGAGCTCACACGCAAGCCCCATGGTTGCGTCTTGTCTATTGGCAAGATGTAGAAGCTTCAAAATTGTCTTTATGATAAGACATTGGTCCCAAATTGTATTGCCAAGAACATGAGGCTCCATGAGTTTTCACTTTTTTCTGTTTTCTAGCTCCGCCACTTTGTCCATTCGTCACTTACAACCATCCTTCCTTCTGCTCGCTTGACATCCAGCAAACTACCTGAAACATATGTTTCTAAACCTCATCTTAGAAGGCTTTAAGAGGTGATGATCACTCAATGTGCGGAATAAATGGAGTGCTCACTGCTTCCTTGTTATGCAAGTCACAATTCTCCTGGCTATGTCAAGCACGTGCTTCACTGAATCTAGCTGGCCAGTGTCCACAAATAGCAGGCCATTGTGCAAGGAGCGAAAGTTATGTTTCCTCAAGCATGCCACTAGCTAGAATACGATTAGAGACATTGTCCATCACAACCTGGATCACAGTTTTTGATCCCACCTCCTCTGTTACTTTCTTGACATTGTTATAGATGTACATGCCCATCTTTGTGTGACCACAAGTGTCTGTTACTTTACTACAATGTTTTTGTTTTTACGGAGTTCCTGGTTTTATCTGTACATCAGGACGTTTAATGTGTGTCACATTGTATGATTTAAAGTTGCTACCTGAAACATGCTATAGCAAGAAATACAATTTTTAGTTCCCCATCTAATTGACAGGAACAAAGGTTTTTTGCAGTAAACACTTTGTTTCTTGAATATTCTGAAACATTGATGTGACGCTCTTGTTTTGGGTTATTGTTGGTCTCAGGTTGGCTGCAAAATGGGTTGCACATTCTGTGCAACAGGTGCTATGGGTTTTAAGGGCAACCTCTCTACAGGAGAAATAGTAGAGCAGCTAGTTCATGCCTCCCAAGTCACACAAATCAGAAATGTTGTCTTTATGGTTGGTAGTTAGTATGTATATAGATTTTTTAAAATTTTGTGTGTATTATCAGGAGGAGAATGAACCATAAGAATGGAAATTTATTACTGGAATGTTGTGTTTCAGGGAATGGGTGAGCCTATGAACAATTATGCAGCAGTTATACAAGCTGTTCGCATCATGACTGGACAATGCTTTCGTCTTTCACCGAAACACATTACTATATCAACAGTATGTTTCAACCCTCTATGGCATACATACAGAACCTGAGTGTAGAGCAAAAAACTTATGCTACATTGAACAAGATAGCTGGCAGTGTTGTGGGTTGCTCAGTAAGTATTATCTGTAGGGATACTCCATGAATCTGACAGGATCTTTGATGAGATTAATGCCTGACATGGTGAGATAACGTTGAGACACCATATGGAACGGATGCGTATTGTTGTTGGTCAATAATTCAAAGATCTGCATTATATAATAGGATAATGTGTGACACCATCAGAGAAAGTGAGGCACCATACATAATCCATTTGTATTGATGTCAGCCACGAATGTCGAGTTATGAACTGGATAATAAAGATTAGTATTAGTTTTTTGTGTGAACTAAATAGGCAACCAGCTTTATGACATGTATGTGCATTGGTGGAAGGCTTATGAAAACATAAAGAAGTGAGTTTAGTAATTAGTATAGTAAATAGGAGATGCAGTTATGTTAGGAAGTGAAGATGCATGATTACAACTATCAAATGTCGGAAACCCGTTAGTGTAGTTTATCCTTTAACTGCCCATTTTGGACGTCAGATAGGAAATGCTTGACCAGTGCATCTCGATAATCAACGACTCTCCCCATTTCTGTGTATTCATGTGTGAAGAAATAGTGGGTGAATACACAGTGATATCTCCCTCGGATCTCGTAGTACCTAGGGCAATGCATCAACACATGCTCCACCTCCTGTGTGTCGCAAAGCAAGTCTCAGATCGTGTGGCTGCAATTTCACGTCCTGCCTCAATCTGGAATCAATTGAGATGAAATCTTGAGCTGGTTCATGGTGGTCCGTACTACATGAGAAAGTTGAAACTGTAGGTACCCTGCTGCCTGGATGAAACTGTCCTTGCTTAAGTGGAGGAAATGCTCTCTGTAAGATGCGTTGTTTCTCGTATGTGGCTTCCAAGGGCACACCCTTGTGTCCTATGGATGTATATCTGCCATAGATCGTCCCCAATGATCTAATGAATCGCCTGCTGTGTCAAGCATAAGAAGGGGGCATCTAGTGAGTACTGATATGGCGATAAATAATGAATAGTTTTGTCTCTTCCCCATTTCAGCATCTCTGCTATTAGGCCTTGTGAGTCCGGAGCCTTCCCATTGGTAATTTTTCGATGCTCCCTCTCTATGCATTTTTTTGTGATAATATCATCTGTGGCCTTTATCAAGAAATGGTGGCTGGTCTTTTCTCCCCTCTCTCTCATGAGTTCCTTGACAAAGTCAATTATGCCTTCTTGTGTCACGTTCTCAATCTGTGGTTTGTTTCCATGTAGCTGTTACAAGAACTTTTCTTTTTGAACGAACTCTCAGGGACTCTCTTCTTCTTTCTTACTAGCTGCTTGTATGCTCTTTCCCTTGTTCTTTACTTGCCGTGTTTGGTGTTTTCCATGTAGGTGTCATCGCGCACATGCACAAATGTGTGCGCTTGCGTAAGTGCATGTTTGTATTGTGTGTATACGTACATATGTGTTTTGCATGTGCATGCACGCGTGTATGCGTATGCATATGCATGTGCATTGTGTATAGGTACATACATGTGTGTGTGCGCGTGCACATGCATATATGTATGTGTAAATACATAATAATGTGTGGACATGCACCTCCCAAAACATGTACGTACGTGTGTATATGTAATTGTATTAACGAGTGGGGGTGTGCATGCGCACACATGCTCATGCACACATACATAGAGATGCGCATTCATGTCTGCAATTTTTCTTTGTTTTTCTATATCTCATTGGTTAGGGTGAGACTGATCAGTGTTATAAATGGTTAATGTATCACATCATGCTAGGGTTTACATATACTTTAGCCCTATTGTAACCTCGGGGAAGTAATGGTGCCTTCAATTTGGCTTGGCAAAGATGGATGTATAAAGCCTTACTGTGATGTGATAAGAAGAATGCTAACTTTGTCTTGTTGGATATTGCAACAGGTGGGCATCATCCCCAAAATATTGTCTCTAAAAAGTGACCTTCCAGATGTGAATCTCGCTGTGTCATTGCATGCACCTACACAAGAGCTTCGGTGCCAGATTGTGCCTGCTGCTC
This sequence comes from Dipteris shenzhenensis, assembly GCF_047967505.1. Taxonomy (NCBI): domain Eukaryota; kingdom Viridiplantae; phylum Streptophyta; class Polypodiopsida; order Gleicheniales; family Dipteridaceae; genus Dipteris; species Dipteris shenzhenensis. The sequence continues at coordinate 10,582,981 of NC_141612.1, read as the reverse complement.
GAGCTTTCCCTTTATCAAAGCTGATTGCAGCCTTGGATTCCTACTTGAAAGAAAGGTTTTATCATCATTCTCTATTATTTGAAATGTTCGGTGACATGATTTGTCTGTACATAGGGTGTAGAGTTCAATAGCTGCTTGAATCATGGAATGAGGTTTCTCAAGTCTGATCCAGGGTTTTAGAGCTATATGCTCGATGTGAATGAGGTTTCAAGGAGCTGTCATGTGAGGTAAAGTCAATGATTTGGAGAAAGAGTCCTGTCAATACAGAAGCATAGGCAACTAGGATGCAATGCTGCATTGTGCATGCACGCACCAAGTACTTCAGGAGGCATATCCATGTGTATTTTAATATGAACAAGAGTTAACCCTTGGAATAGTTGTAAACATTAGTCCCTTGGTGTAGCCATAAAGACTCTTGGTGGTGAGCAGAGGGGGAATGGTATGCTAAATAGGCAGCTTGTTGGATGCTTTGTCTACCTTACCACCATCTCTCACGACATTCCCTATCAATGGGATGTGTGAGTCAGCATATGAGCAGTGCATTGGCACATTGGAAGGTGGCAAAAGGAATTCTCAGACTGCTGTTTTAAAAAAAAAATGGGTATCATATTTGTGGATTAGGAAGCAATTACAAATTTGGATGGGGCTTGAAACATAGATGGAATTCATTATTGGGATCCCTTTCTTTCTTGGTGGCTTTCTTAGTTCTTAGAGAAACCAACAGCAAACACCAGTTGCATTCATGTTCGATTCGAGAGCATTGGAGAATCTACCACGCACACGTAATTCAGCAAGATCAACTGTCATATTTAACAATGAACATTAAGAACTATCCCATGCTCAGCTTTGAAATAGGTTAAAATCTCAATGTTCAAGTCGAGAGCATTGAAGAATCTACCATGCATTATAATTCAGCAAGGGCAACTGTCGTATTTAACAATTAAGAGCTTCTTGTCATCTTGTCATTAAAAGCTGTCTATCTTGGTGAATTAGCTGACATCTGCATACAAGAGAGTGTGAAAGATTCAACGGTTACACATGAATATCACAAACAATGATCCTCATACCACTGAGGCTATCCTAAAAAGCCTCGCTACATTACACACCTTTCTCCATCGGCTGCAGATACACATCCCTTGCCATTTGCTGCTACACACAACTTTCTACCCTTGTCCTCGCCATCCGCTGCTATACATATCTCGCTTGCCTAATTCATCACTCTCTTGACCTCACCACCCCTCCCCTTCACCATTCGTCAATGTCTACACCCTATCCTCGCCATCAGCTACTGTTTTTATCAGTCTCCTCTCCTTCTCCTCCCCTTCTCTTTGACTCTCTGGCTCGACCAGCGGGCATGTATGGCAGCCCTTGTTGGGGGCAAAACCTATTAGAGACAGAGTGGGCTCGAGTTGAGAGGCTTCAGGTTCTCTTGCTTTTAACGGATGGTCTGCATTAAACCCCTAGTCCCACACTAGATAGTCTTGGCTGAGTTCGGAGCATCCCCACTACAGCTTGATGTGGCGTTTCAGGTTACCACGTATCTCTACCGCATTAGATAGTATGGCTCTTGCATCATAGGGCGATGTAGGCTTCCTTGGCTGGCCTTGCCCTCGTCCATGGCACCGGTGGTAAAGTGCGACCAAAGGTGTTGATATGCACACACTTGCAGATTGTTTGAGAGCCTAGGCTACACATAGATAGTTTACCTCCCTTCCAGTACAACATCGAGGCCCCTCCATCTTGCTTACACATCACGATGTGAACCAAGTCATTAGAGATCTCTTACATCTACACACATTTAGGACTTGGTTAGCACCCCGGGAGCTCCTCATCAAGATCAGCTTCTATAGAGACCACTACCTGCGGATTACAGACAAGGGCTTCATCGATCCACCAAAATACACACGGATTTATCTCCCCCACTCCTCGAGGATATTGATTGGATTTCATCACCACCTCCGCATTGAGAGTGGTTGGGCAGAGGACATACCCAGAGAGGGCGGCATTTGCAATTTATTGCGATCACTGGGAGATCTAGTCAGGGGAGCACTTTGCTTTCAGATGCCCTCGTCTACTATGAGATCAGAGGTCGCTATCACTACCTCTTCACAAACGGTTTGGGACCCCTATGCAGCCTCTTCTCCTACCCAAATCAGAGATGCTTGGCAACCTTCATTCATGAGGTTTTTCAACACAATGAGTCATTGCTCCGGACACGAATGGGAGATGAGGATACTCAGCTAGGCTCCTCCTAGAGCATGATCACTAAGTTTTTCCAGCTAGATATCATCGACTTGCAAGTGCTTACAGAGACGGTAGATCTGAGGATTGGAGATAGAGATACGATAGACATGCCAGTGGATTGAGACACATATCATATTAGGAGACCTTTCCTTCATGCTCAATAGACCGGAGACACGACCCACAGGGGTGACAGTGCTGTAGGGACATTGCCAAGAGACCACAATGGGCCACGCATGCCCACAGCTGCCAATGTCCCATCACATGTTTTCTGCTACCACAACGGCCTCACATGGCAGCTCCCCTTCTTAGGATTGATGCCTCGCCTCGGAGTTTATTTTTGTTGGGATAAGTATGGTCAAGGGCTTGCTCTGTGGTGCATGTGTGCATCTAGGGGAGTCACATGTTTGTGTGTGTGTTGTAGAGGCACATCTAGTGCTATGATGTGTCTAGTGTGTGACCTAAGTGATGATGTAAGCCAAAGGCCCCCACATGGGAGGTTCTTTTGATTTAGGCCAGTCCCACTGATGTAGGGGCTGATTGCCACTGATTTAGGGGAGGTGTCTACACCATCCTCTCTTTATATAAAATGGAGGTCATTCCTTCATTCTAGTATATGGATTTTGCCTCACTTGTGCTCTCACTCTTTGTGCCATGATGCATCTCTTCTACCCCACGCTCCTCTACATTTGGTATCAGAGCTGGTAGGCTTTGTAGAACTCATTTTGGTAGTGTCACCTCATCATCTTCTCCAACACCTCTTTTTGAGCTTTCTTCCTCCTCCTTTCTCAGAAATTGCTTACCTCTGTTCTCTCCATTCCTTGCGACTTTTGCCAAGCCCTTCTAGCTGGAGTTTCTACACTATGGGATGCTCCTCTGGCCCAGAGCATTTTCCTAGATTTGGAGTATTCCACCCGCGCTGATTTAAGCAAGCTGAGATGAAAAAATGCGCAATTCTGCTCTTCTACTCAACCATTGTCTAAGCCCTCCGAGCACAAGTTGGTCCATGCCTAGAGCTTGTTGTGCTGATGAATTTTGAAGGCCAATGCTTATTGGAGCAAGGAGAAATCAAAGAAAAGACAATCAAAGAAGGCGCAACTCTTCCAAACAAAAAGGCGCACTATTTCAGCAATGCTCTGTGGTAAACTTACTTGGGTATTCAAGCTTTAGTTTTGCACATAAAGCCCTCTCAAACTCTTCTTTAGTTGTGTGAATTGTGCCCTCTAAGTTGAGCTAGTCTACTGCAATGCATTTTTGACAGTTTTGGACATTTGATGCTAGAGTAAATGCTAGAGTGATGCTTGATGATTAAAGTAATGCTAAAGTCCAGATCAGAGAATGCATTTTTAGTTTGAAATTCAGTTGGGACTGATCTTTTTTAAAATGCCAAGCTCTGAAGGTTCTTCTAATGCTAATCACTTGAAGAAGACTATAAGAAGGACAAAATTCAAAGTGAAGAAGACCCAACCAAGAAACTTTGGGAGAAGCCAACAGGGTATGAATATGCTAAACAATTAGGATTCTCTGAATTAATCTCTAGCAATCTACATTTGTATGGTGAGGGAGATTTCTTTGTTCCACAAGATTAGTCATTTTGTAAGAGAGTAGACACTGCATGACAAAGGTAAGACCCTCTCATGGCTACTTATAAAATTGACAAGTTCAATGGCCAAGGATTCCATACTTGGCAGATGAAGATAAAGTTTATGCTTATGAAGGGAAATCTATGGGACTTGGTCAAGGAAGGAACTCAAACCTCTCAGGAAGGTGAATCAACTACAACAAAAGGTAAAGGAAAAGCCACTGACTCTACTTCTACACTTGCAAATGCAAAGGGAATTGAGAAAGTCTATGCCATCATTGCATTAGGTTTGGGTGATGACTATGTACACCACATTTCAGATTTGGAATCCCCTTTTTGCATGGCACAAGTTAGACATACTGTTTGGTGCTAGCTCTCATACTTCAAATTAAATATGAAAATTAAGTTCTTTGAACTTAAAATGGAGGCAGATAATGTTGCTGCCCATGTCAACACTATGAGAAGTATTATGACACAACTAGCTTCAATTAATTCCCCTGTCACTGAGGATGATGCTATGGCAGTACTTTAAAAGAGCATGCCTCCGGATTTTGACAATGTGGTTACTACTTTGAAGAATCTTCGTCAACCCTCATTAGAAGGCATCATTAGTGCCTTACAAGAAGAGAAAAGAAAGAACACTCCAAGAACGGGCAAAATGCATACAGAGGCACTTGCAGTGAAGTTTTCAAAGAGCAAGTATAAGACTTGTAAACACTGGGGAAAAAACAATCACCTTGAGAAGGATTGTTATAGAATCAATCCTTGCTCATATTGTCAAAAGAATAATCACTTTGAAAATTTTTGCAATGAGAAGAAGAGGACTATGACAAATCTGGTTAAAGAGAGAACTCCATCAGCAAATGCAGCATCCAGCTTTGTGGTAGAAGACAAGGACTTTGCCTTTTGAGCAACTTGTCTTTGAATTTTTGTTTATCATCACTTGGTCAAATTTTGAGGTTCTCTGTCTGAAGTAGTACTTCAAAATGAATGCTATGTGTTTTGTCTTTTGTAAATCACCTCTGGTCACCATATGATGTAGGCCATGTGATATGTGTGTTTTGGTCTATCCCATTTTTGTGAACCTTGCCCTTGGGCACCTTTGCTAGCATGAGATCCTAAGACAGAGATTTATCCTTGACCACCATGAGATGGCCAAGTGTGACCACCGTGAGATGGCATGTTAAGCTATGAATCTAGATGTATCCTTGACATTGCAAGAGGCAAACCCTTGAGGGGAGGTATGTTGGGATAAGTATGGTCAAGGGCTTGCTCTATGATGCATGTGTGCATCTAGGGGAGTCACATGTTTATGTGTGTGTGTTGTAGAGGTACATCTAGTGCTATGATGTGTCTAGTGTGTGACCTAAGTGATGATGTAAGCCAAAGGCCCCTACATGGGAGGTTCCTTTGATTTAGGCCAATCCCACTGATGTAGGGGCTGATTGCCACTGATTTAGGAGAGGTGCCTACACCATCCTCTCTTCCTATAAAATGGAGGTCATTCCTTCATTCTAATACATCGATTTTGCAGCACTCAGGCAGCGTGTTACACTATGGGACCACCCTACTATCTTCATGGATGAGGATCTCACATCTATGCAGGTGGAAGAGCGGTGCACCCTGCTTCAGCAGCGAGATGTAGCCCGTTAGGAGGGGAAGTGGGCTGTCGTCCGAGATGGCCGCCTATTAGTTGGCCCCCACCGCCGAGCCCCGCCAGGTACTCCAGACATGGTAGCAGACTCCCCTCCCAAATAGGTAGACATGGTCTATGAGATTCAAACTCAGCACACAGTACCCTTGGCATGCACCATATGGAACTGTAATGGTACCCTATGGTTTGACCCTGGGAACTTCTCAGAGTCATACACTGGACGCGACATCGTTTTCTATACAGAGACACATGAGAGCCCCGAGCACCCTCTCCCCTCGGTCAGTGGCTATACTTGGGAGTCAGTATTTCGTGAGGAGACTAGATATATTGGGGGGGTCCGAGGGTCAGGTGGAGTTGCAGTACTCCTTCGTTCAGCGCTCGCGAGCTTGACATCCGTGGTTAGATGGGATGTCCATGCCCGTTACCTATGGCTCCGATTCCGATGCCCCTCCACACGCGACCTCTTTATTGCAGTCTGCCACTTTCCTTCTGAGACTTCACATTTCGCACGGATGCTTCGTGAGGATACGGGGGTATCCCCCTATCTAGATCTCTACTCAGACATTGTGGAGTTCTCCAGACGCGGAAAGGTCCTCCTAGTTGGGGATTTCAACGCAAGGATAGGTGCACATCAGACATCACTCCTGGACTTCCACTCAGATCCGGTCCTATTACCTGAGATGGACACAGAGGACTCGGGCTTCCCCCGCTCCTCGGCTGACAATCGCGCTCCCGTTACTGGGTATGGGCAGGCTCTTTTGGACCTTGGACGTATACATGATCTGGTCTTCTACAATGGACTAGACCGGTGGCCTGCCTCCTGTGGTTTCACATGTTTCCCACATGGCGGAGGAGCCAGTGTCGTCGACTACATTCTGGGATCTCCTGCTTTAGCCCCACAGATCACTGACTTCCGCACTGCACCCTTACCCCCAGGAGCCGATCACACTTATCTGTTCTTTCATATCCTTGCGCCCCGAGCCCCTCCCAGCCACACCCCGCACTACACTACCTATCATGATATACACTTCGATCATAACCTCTCACCTGATTACTCAGCCCACCTAGCCTCCCTCGTCAGACACATAGACACCATACCCTCTCTAGATCACCGAGCCACCCTTATCACCCACTCCCTTCACAATGCAGCGTGCCACATCTTTCCTTTCACTACTCGGTCCACTTGCCCTCCACCCGCTGGCTCCACCCCTTGCAACAGCTGGTATGATGACGAGTGCAAAGCATTACGCCGCACACTCCGACTCACGACCCAGCGAAACGCTAGGGCCAACCCACGTCTCACCAGGGATTATCGTCAACTAGTCTGTCGCAAGAAGCTAGCCTTCTTGCGTCAGAATGAGGATACGCTACTGAACATTCTGTTTAGTAGCAACTCCAAGGATTTCTGGAGGAAATTTCTAGAACGCCGACCCCCCTCCCCCCTCACAGACACTTCCCTCTGGCACACCTACGCAGGCACACTCTATGATATCCCTGATCAGCCTCCTCCCGACCTCTCAGCCACCCCGTGCCCCACTTCTTGTATCCTCTTCACAACCCAGGGAGTCACCCATGCAGCGCATAAGCTTCATAACGGTCGAGCTAAGGATCATGAGGGCCTATGCACAGAGTTTGTTGCCTATGGCATCAAAACTCTAGCCCCCATCCTGGCAACGCTGTTCAATGAAGCTGTCTGCCGCGGGTCCCCAGAGCCTGGACCCTGAACACTATCACACCCATCCACAAAGCAGGAGATCCCATGGATCCAGGGAATTATAGGACCATCATGGTTTGACATGTTATGTCCAAGATCTATGCATCAGTGTTAGATGGCAAGGTCAGTGCTCACGCAGAGGTACAGGGGCTCAGGGCATCTGGACAGGCCGGCTTCAGCGCGGATCACTCGACTTACGATCACATTTTTACACTTAGAGGGATCATTGAGGAGGCCAGACACAGGAGACAGAGAGTATATTGTTACTTTGTGGATTTCCACAAGGCATTCGACACCGTTCCTCGCGCCCGACTTATCAGACGTCTGCAGGAGTTAGGCTACGACTCGGTGATTATCTGGGCAGTAGTGTTGTCTTCTCAGGCCCAATCTTCACGATGCGCCCGGCCATGCAGGCCAGGATCAGCCGGGGATACGCCGCTCTTGCCAGGCTAGAGCGACAGTGCTACCACTCCCACTTCCAAGATCCGCGGACCAAGTCTCTCCTTTTTTATTCTTTGGTCCGTCCAACAGGCATGTACGGTAGCCCTTGGTGGGGAGTCGACCTTTCAGACACAGAGTGGGCTCGAGTCGAGCGCCTACAGATACTGATGTTTGCTCGGATGATCCGCAGCAAACCCTCGGTACCACACCAGATCATTCTAGCAGAGTTCGGCGCCTCACCCCTACAACTTGATGCAGCTTTTCAGGCTATCACCTATCTCCACAGAGTCAGGGATTTCAGCTCCTCCGTCGACGATCGCCTCCGCCTACCTTGGCTAGCCCTATCCTCCTCTATGGCCTTATCCGTTGATGGGGACCAGCGATGCTAGTATAGTCGTCTTTCCAGTTGGTTCACCCGACTGGGCCTCGACTTAGACCGGTTGCCTCCTTTTCAGTACAGCCTCGACGCTCCACCATCTCCCCTCTCCCCCACTGACCAGGAGGTCAACTGGCTCATTCGAGCGGATCTGCTCCAGCTCCACACTTGGCGGACATGGTTTCTTCACTCGGAGCTTCCTGTGAAGCTCGACTTTTATCGCCGACACTGCCTCGAGATCTCACAGGAGGGCTTCATCACACCTCCGGGTTACACACAGCTTCATCTACCACATGTGCTCCGGATCTCCCTCGGTCAGTTTAGGGTCTCATCACACCGATTACGGATCGAGAGCGGACGCGCAGAGGGTATCCCACGAGAGGACCGCCTTTGCCCACTTTGCGACTTGCAGGAGATTAAGTCGGAGGAGCACTTTGCTTTTAGATGTCCTATCTATTATGCCATTCGAGGCCGGTACCACTGCCTCTTCTGCGACGGATTCAGCTCCCTCCCACACATGCTGTAGTTCCCGGATCAGCGATGCCTAGCCGCTTTCCTACATGAGATGACTCGCCACCGAGATACCTCTCTTCGAGCACGGCGACACGAGCAGCGCACACAGCACGAGGACACCCAGCGGCCTATCACTGACTTCTTCTAGTCACAGGATACCTCTTCTCAGTCTAGCCGACGACGCGGACGTGAGCGAGAGCCAGAGCCACGACAACTGCGCCAGCGGACAGACTCACACATCCAGGTCCATGACATCTCGTCTCTGCTCTCTGCCCGCCCCACCGGGGTTACCGTTGCTCTCATCCACAGGGCCACCAGCCGCCCCCGACGACCGAGCTCGACTAGGCCGCGTGACGTTAGAGGCCAATCATCTATCGCAAGGTTTTTTCTGACCTCCCATTTGATGGCCCCTCTATGATTGGTCTCTGACGATCACCACCTGCACATGTTATACTGTATCTCCCCCATCTGTCCCATTTTTGGTGCCCCTCCCTTCTTTTTTGTATCATCTGGAGGTAGACACATATTTTTTGTATCAGGACTAGACACACAGTCCTTCATAACCTCTTTTTTGTTGAAACGGTTGGCTGGCCCGTTTTGAGACCGCCACCGTTATGCTCATTGTATCAGTTATCTTTAGTCTCATAGACCTTCACGGTCTCCCGAAGACTTTAATAAACTTTCTTTCTTTCTTTCTTTCTCACTCTTTGTGCCATGATGCATCTCTTCTACCCCACACTCCTTTACAATTTTTGTACTCATCATGGGTGTTGATGCCTGGTTGGTGGCTCCACCCCTCAGAACTTTGTATCATGTTTCTTTTAGTCTCACAAGCCCTTTGGTTTCCGATTCCTTTGAATAAACTCTCTCTCTCTCTCTCTCTCTCTCTCTCCTGCTTCATCAGCCTCTTTCAAATCAGCCCCTTATCTGCCTGTTTCATTAGCCTCCAACAGCTGCCTCTCCTCTTTTCTCCACCTCTTTCTTTCTATTTCGTCAGCCTCCAACACCCCCCTCTACCTCTTATTTTTGCCATCAGCTTCACCTCTCTTTTTCTTGCTCGTCAGGCCTCAATCAGCCCCTTATCCTTTTCCTCGCCAGCCCTTTTGGTTGCACAATCAGCCCTTCTTCTCAGCCCAACCGTTTGTATGTGAATTTGGCCACATCCCATTGATCAACTAGCGATGATATGAGTTGGTCCTAGAGGAAAGCATGGTTCTTTGACTACTCAAGCATCATCTACTTCCATACTTTCTTGGATAAACATATGGATTAAGAAGTGTAAAAATACTCAGCTCAGACTTTTTGGCTCAGGCATTTTAGCTCGGTAGATTTTAATCCCCAGATAGGGGGTAGAGGCAGAGAGATCAATACTTGTATAATTCGCGTCTCACCTCCAATTTGAAAAACTGGTGCACACAATAACACAGTCACACACTCTATTACTCTTTAAGACCTTACCAGTCTTAAGGGGGAGTGTAGAATTCAAGACCTAATTAAGATCTTGCATTAAGCCTTAATGTAAACGGTGATCCTAGAGGACACACCTCTTGGTAACTGTCACCACAAGCTCTATGTAACACGTTTTTCATCAATCAATAGCACAATTGATTCATAGCAATGCGCCTCTATACGTATCTATACCACGTGGAAGGATTCTCCTAGAAAATAATCTTCGACTACATTTATGAATCCGGCTTCGTCTCAAACGTCAGCCTTGTGCATCATGCGTTTTTCTTTTTTCAATTCGGATTCATGTAACAAGCCATGTGGAATAGCCCTCTCCTTCTTCTTGACTCATCAGGCATTTTCCTCTTTTCCTTTTTGTGCATCTTTGTGTGTGAGGAATATAAGCACTAGGAGCCCTTGAAGCCATCAAGCTTGGACTCTTGTGTGCCTGGGGTTTAGACTACTGCAAAGAGCCAGCCAGCCTCGAAGTCTAGACATGTGCCCCATACCACATGCCTTTCCTCTAGCTGCTACTCCCAGGCTAGTAGGTCAACATCTAGAGGAACCCACTCCTTGGGCCCCTGGTAATAAGCCCCAGGCCTATACTTTATAGCAGAGGTTGTGAGTCTATACTTTACCATGCAAGATACTACAAGGTATCAAGCATCTGAAGTTCTCAATCGGAACTTCATTAGCTCTTAGCAAAGTGCTCGGCTTTGCCAAGGCTAAACATTTGAACCTTAAACCAATTATTAATGTTAAGGGGCCCATTGGTAATGGTTCTGAATTCCTTGACACATAGGAATTCTGATGCAACCCCAAGAGTATCTATAGTGTCCCATGCCACTATAGAAGTGCCCCTCAAGATGACCTATCTGGATCATGAAGTGCAGATCTTTGTTGGATCCATGTTCTCCTCAAGATTTATTTTAATTTTCAGATTTTCTCCTCCCCCCCTTAAAAATAAAATAAGGGATCCTAGACCTATTGGGCAGAACCTCAGCGAAGCACGCAACTTGACTTCGGCTGTCTTACAGACATGAGTAGCTTCATCCATACGATCGCCTCTTACGAGAGTTACCTCTAAGTTACTAGGAGGAATCCTCTTCTTTTCTTGCTTCACCAACAGGAGAGTAAATCCAAGACGTCCCACCAGAGAGGGTTGCTTGATCTCAAGTGTAGCAAGAATTCCAAGTATTCCTCCTGCTAAATCCAAGCAGAGGATACATGAATTGGTTCATTTTCGATTCATTTGTTATCCGAGCAAGATCGCACTCAAAGATAGCGTAACTATTGAAAAGCTCACCTAAACGGCATGGCCATGTTAACAAGTGAAGGTTAAGTCTCTAATTACACAACTTAAAATTATATCACATGGAGTTTTAGAACACTGGGTTAGCCAACCATGATCAAGTTACGATGCCTAGAGAGATGTGAGGTTGCCATTTTCATGGTGGCCGATTAGTCAGATCATGACTAATTAATCAAAATCTTGGCCTCAATTCCCGTGTCCCATACCATGGGAATCCACCTAGAAGGTGATTGTCCAAAAAGTGATTTTACCATGGGATAATGAAAAGTTGAACAATAATTCTTGACCAAGCAAAATACAAAAGATCAACTTTTCAATACCTCTGAAATTCAGTTTGGAACACAAGATATCTTCAAACTTTTAAACGTTTTAAAGACTTAAATTTTCTTAGAAGGGAAATCATGTATTGAACAAGAATTCAAAATAAAATATTATGAGGTGGCAACGATTAATGGAATCATTCAGGTGGCAAGATTTGATAACTACATATATACTACTTCACCCCAAAGATAAAAATGGTGGACTATTACAATGAGACCTCAACAATTCTTCAGGTTTAGGTTTGGATATAATTGTGGGTGCTAGCAGAGCAATACATTCAAGCAATTCTCCAAACTGATCTCTGTCTGGATTGCCACCTTCAGGGTGCTGCGCACAGCTCCAGATGTTAAAAGGGGCAACTATGCTGTTTGTTTGCACTACAAGTATGCTCAGGCTTTACAGCTTTGCAGCTGTCCAATCATTCCTGAGCTTGTAGCAGACTGCACATACAGTTGTTTAGTGGAGTTTGCCCTGTCATTGTATGATGACAACTCAGGGTCAAAAGACAACAACAGAAACTGAACTGGATCAAAGTGATTCGACATACTGTTTGCTCTGTTCAAGGCGAGTGATCAGCAGTTTAAACAGTGAACAAGTTAGACAGCAGCTGACGAGCCACTAGGCAGAGTTCTCCACAGAGATGGCAGGAGGAAAACTGGTCGACTTCCTAAAAGAGAGCTGTTGATGCTTGTGATTGGTAGGCCTGTAGTAAAGTAGAGCAGCAATAGAACTGCTAGGATAAGCAGCATAGAGGATATGGCGAGGAGCGCTTCGGATCGTGGCGAGGCTTCAGGGCACGCAAAGGGACCTCACGTGGGGCATGGCTGCTTGATTGTCAGAGGGTGGCCATGCCTTTCCCATTGACGTGGTCTCTCTCGCATACAAGATTCAGGGCCTGTGCATCCACAGCATTGAGTTTCATGAGGCGACCCCTCCCACTAGTCATCGACCTCTTCCTTCGGCGGAGGACAACGTGTGGGAGACAGTAGCCAACATCACGGCATGAAACATTTGGGTTGCTCGCTGCAGCTGGGTTATGGGCCAGCACCATGTTCCACCGTCGGCCACGTTGGTAGCCATCTGGCAGGACATCATCTTCACGCTTCGCGCCATTTGGGAGCGAGGCTCTCTAGGTTCTCGAGCTACCGTCGCATGGCGGGAATGTTTCTGCAAGGCTTGGCCTGCAGGTGTTTTCTACGACCTCACCCTAAGAGGGATCAGATGGTTGTATAGTCTGCCACCTTATTTGCCAACTTGTATGGTCGTCGTTTTTTTACAAGCATTAATAGAAGTTCTTTTCTCTGGAAAAAAAAAGAACTGCTAGGATAAGAGAGGGCAGAGAGAAACCTCCCTAAGTAAATCAAGCAATTGAATACAACATGGGCGTGAGTGCAGCATAGTTACCAGGGAACGGTGTTACCAACTTCTGGCGGCTGGAACGCCATTCTGTGAAGTTAGGGGGAACTGGAAAGCCAATTTTATTTTATTTATTATTTCATTTTTTTGTGAGGCTTAGCCCATATGGGCATATTGGAAAATTTTCTTCTCATATATAAGGGAAGCATCTAGTTATCCACATATGGGAAGCATAGATTATGAAATGTCCCACATGTGTGTTTTTCAAAGTTCTAGAGCTGAAATGGAAAGTTCAAAGTTGTAAAGAGTTAGTTTCTTTCATATTCTAGTATAGTTTTATGTCATATAATGACATGTCATATGATGTGGCATTCCGTTCCCCCATTCCCCCTTCCCGAAATGTTCCTGTTTGGACATCCGACGTCCTCCGGAGTGGTAGCATGAAGGAGGAAGTTGGCACACGTAGGCGAACAAAAGGACACAGGGGAGGCAAGTAAGGAGAAGAGAAAGGGGAAGACAAGTGGGAACATAACCATGAAAGGGGGTGAATGTTGGCAAAAGCGATGACCTATGGGCTTAGCTCACTAAATTACTTTGGAGTAATTTTGGGTAAGAATTAATAAAAGGTAAAAAAGAGTGGTAGGTAGACCTTAGGTCATAGGGTAGGACATTAATGACGTTATGTGGTTAGAAGTTTTGAAGAGGCCACACGATGTGGCAAGCCCCCACATACATCCACGATGGACAGGGGATGGTTGCCACATCATGGCACTATTCTGTTGGTCTATCTCTTGTGGCTGTGCCGTGTCACATAGACATTCACTCACCATGTCACTTACTTCAAGGCAGCCAGTTTTGCATCTAGTGCATGTGTTTGGTGCATTTTTATTGAGTACACTGTGTGAGAGGCCACAGCTCACCTCCTCACCTTCATACTCCTTAGTTGGTTTGCTGTATTTGTTAGAATTATTATTATAATTCAGCAGTGACCAATGTAATGTAATAAGTAGGTTAGGGGCACTTTTCCCTCATTTAGAGGTTTTTTCCCCTAACCACAGTTAGTCCACTAACTACGGTTAGTGAAGGATAAGGTTTTGTCACTTAGACAAAACCCATCTTACTCCTTGTATTAGTCACTTCTTCTATTGCAAGCACTACGTTCAGCTTCCTTGCTTCCTGCTCTCTCACTATCTCTCGTTTCTAACATTTGGTATTAGAGTAGCAAGACCCTGCTCCTAGCTTCCTTGCCCGCAAGCTTCTTGCCCAGCTACCCTGCCCCCTACTCTTCCTGCTCGTCATCCGTACAGTCCATATGTACAATATGTACGGACTGATTCCGTACAGCCCGTACACTCTGCCGTACAACCTGCGCTCCTCTACTGTACAGTCTTTTGCTACATCACGTCACATCGTCCGTACTGTGCCAGTCCGTACCTACTTCCGTACAACAGATCTGCGCCTGGTCGTGCGCATAGCCTGCTGGCTGCTATGTAGTACACAGCTTCAAAGCGATTCGACGTACTACCTTCCGTACGTGCCCGTACTACGCAAGAAGCTTGAGCCGTACATCCGTACAGCAGCAGTCCATACAAATAGCTGTCGTTCAATCCGTACTGTCGCTACAAATCCGTACAGTTGGGCATCAGTCGTCCGTACAGTTGGGCCCTTGTACCTTTCGTTGGCGTTGTACTTTGTGCAGGATTTTCTTGCAGGATTACTTTGCAGGTTTTTGCTTCACAGGTTCTTTTCTTTGCAGGAAATTTGGAGCATTTTGTATTCGTGGGCAGACATTTGCAATTGGTTGTTTGGCAGACATTTTTGTGCATTAGAGCCATTGTTTGGCTTGCATTTTGGGAGCATATTTGGGGCTTTTGCATTTGTTGCAAAGAATTGCAGAAATTTGGGGCTTTTAGTTCATTTGCGCCTTTCAAGTGCAATTTCTTGCAGAAATTTGGGGCTTTTGCAGGTAGAGTGCAATTTGTGCAACATTTGGGGCTTTCAGACCATTTGCCCTCTTTTGTATGCAATTTCCCACAAGAAATTGGGGCTTTTGCATTTGGGTTGCAATTTTGCAGGTAAAAGGGCAGTTTGGAAGTTTGCAGACAGTTTTGGACTCAGTACGAGTCAAATTGCAGACTTTTGTCACCTTTTGCAGATTCTATTTGCAGATTTTTGGGCATTGAGCAGAGCATTGTGGTGCATTTTGAGCCTTTGACAGGCTGTGACAGTATTTGTCACTGTGGGCATATTTTTCTTTGTAGATTTTACTTGTGCATCTTACATCCCAGGAAGGGATTTTACTTGTTCAGTTTGCTGTATTTCTGAGTTTATCTGGCAAAAATGGCACATAACAACTCAAATGAGGTGTTCGAGGTTCTTACACAGGAGGATAAGTTGGATGGTACCAACTACTCCTTGTGGAGTTTCATGGTTTGAAATATCTTAGTTGGCAGAAATCTTTGGGATTATGTCAATGGAGATGAAGAAAGACCAGATACAACGCCTATACCTGTCACTCCTACAGCTGGAGGCAGGGGTAGAGGTACAAATACAGCACAGGTAATTGGAGCAGCCGCTCCAGGAGCTCCCACAGCAGAGCATAAAAGATGGGACTCCAGAGATGCACAATCTCTTTCAGTAATTTCTCTTTCTGTCAAGAGGTTCATTATACCTCGTATTCGGTCATGCAAGACATCTATGGCAGCTTGGGTAATACTGGACAGTATGTTTGCAGTAAGAAACGATGCCAGAGTTTCCTTTCTGAAGTGAGAACTTTCCCATACACATATGGAGGAGGGAGATTCCATGAATTCTTACCTCACGAAGCTTCAGGATCTCAGGGAACAATTGCTGAACATTGATGAATTCATTCCGGATTCACAGATGATCTCCACCACCCTGAACTCTCTTCCTGAGTCCTATCTTGGTTTCCACACCTTGCTGAATTTGTCATTGAGGGGGGGCAGCAATCCTCTCTCCTTTCACGAGTTGGTAGGACTTCTGTTGCAAGAGGAACAAACATGCACGAATATGGCAACCCAGGCTGGCGAGCATGCTATGCTCTCTAAGTTCAAGCCCAAGGGTAAAGGGCAGCATAAGCCACATGCCCATCAGCCCACACATCAGCATAAAGCTGGACAGCCTTCTTATAAGGCAGGGGGTCATACAAACAAGCAGAAAAAGAAGGGCATCTGTCATTACTGCAAAAAGCCAGGTCATTATATTGGAGAGTGCAAGAAGCGCATAGCCAAAGAAAAGAAAAGGGATTCTGAATTGGCTGTATCAGATGCATCAGGTCCACATTGCCATGATGGAGAAGATGTTGCAGCCAACTTGGTTGAAGAGCACTATGCCTTTTTGACTTGCACTTCAGATTTTTTAGTGGGTAGTTCAGATACTACAGCCACTAATGATGATGACTCATATGCTTTTTTGACTTGCAGTTACGATCTTTCTCTTTCAGTGTTGATGAGACACTACATACTTGGTATTTTGATAGTGGTGCTTCAAAGCACATCACTTCCAAGAAAAATCTGTTTGTAACTTTGCATTCTTCACCCACCAAGAAGAAGGTAACTTGTGCAAATAATTCTTCTCATTCAGTGTGTGGAGTGGGAGACATTATTCTCACATCCATTGATGGCACATATTTCAGAATATCAGATGTACTGTATGTGCCAGGTATAAAGAAGAATTTGCTTTCAGTGTCCTCACTCAATAGAGGAGGATTTTAGGTTGTTTTTGATGATGACAAGTGTGCAGTCAGAGACAAAGAAAATGAATATGCTTTGAGATTGTCTGGCACTTTGTATCGGGGTCTTTTTCAGCTTGATTTATATGAAAAAAGATCCCATCTTGCATTATTAGTTAGCACTCCCACTGCTGCAATGCACAATGCGGAGTTGTGGCATGCCAGGTATGGGCACATGAGCTATGGTAGCTTAATGACACTTCAGAGGCATGATATGGTTGATGCATTACCTCCTTTGGAGTCGCCTCCTCCTCATGCATGTGAAGGTTGCATTCTTGGCAAAATGCATAGGCTTCCCTTCAAGAAGGATGGTGGAGTGAAAGCTACAAGAAAATTGCAGCTTATTCACAGTGATGTCTGCGGTCCCATGAGGACACCTGCTTTTGGGGGTTATCTCTATTTTGTTACATTCATAGATGACTTTACCAACTATACTTGGGTTTATGGTCTCAAGGAAAAATCGAAAGTGTTTATGCATTTCAAACACTTTGTGGCTATGGTTGAAAATGAGACAGGACTCAAGGTGCAGACACTTCGCACAGATCGAGGGGGGGAGTACATGTCTCATGAATTTGAGACGTTTCCGAAACAAAAAGGCATTATGCATCAGCTTACAGTGAGGCTTACACCTCAACAGAATGGCAAAGCTGAGCGGAAGAATCGTACCACCATGGAAATGGATAGATGCATGCTCACAAGTAAGAAGTTGCCTCACAGGTTTTGGCTGGAAGGCCTCATGTGTGCAAACTATATTTTAAATAAAACTCCTACAAAGGCTTTGAAGACAATCACTACCTATGAGGCATGGCATGGGAGAAAGCCTTCAGTGGACCACTTCAGAGTTTTTGGTTGTGTTGCATATGCCCACGTGCTTGTGGAGTTCAGACATGAGTTGTCAGATAAGGCACTAAAATGCATTTTTGTGGGATATAGTTCACAAAGCAAAGGCTATTGTCTCTACAATCCTGCTACACGCAAGATTTTTGTCAGTAGAAATTCTGCACATACAAATGCTGAATTTCAGATTCGGGCCTCTTTAGATGATGTGTTTGAGGGGATGCTTCCTATAGCATTTGGTTCCCCCGCTGAAAATCAGAATTTACAGCAACCTCTGCCAGCTCCACAAGTACGGATTCAGCCCCCAGCTGAATTGGTACAACCTTAGGGTGTGGATGAAGTTGTTAGGCAAGAAATTCAAGAGATACACGCAGCCAAAACAGTCCTGCATTGGTTGCTTCAGACTCTCAGGGAGAGTAGGCTTGAAGCTCCATTGCCTGGCAGAACTGGTAGTGCAGTAAGGCACATGGAGGGAGCTCATTCAGTTGAATCAGCTTATGCAGGTACTCTTCTTGAGAGGAGGAGCGTGAGACATTTGAAGAAGCAAAAGATAATGTGCATTGGATGAATGCCATGCACTATGAGTTGCAGTCCATTCATAAAAATCAGACTTGGGATGTTGTGGATTTGCCACCAGATAAGAATGCCATAGGTACACGGTGGGTTTTCAAAGTTAAAAGAAAACCAGATGGGTCCATTGATCGGTACAAGGCAAGGCTAGTTGCAAAAGGATATGCTCAGAAAAAGGGCATAGATTATGAGGAGACTTTTGCTCCTACATCTAGGATGACAACCATCAGGTCAGTTATAGCCATGGCTGCAAATTTTGAATGGAATGTTCATCAGTTAGACATTAAAACAGGTTTCCTTAATGGAGACTTGTTGGAAGAGGTTTATGTCAAACAACCTCCGGGCTCTCAAATTTCAGAAAATCTACTTCAGGTATGCAAGCTGAATAAAGCTTTGTATGGCTGAAACAATCCCCACGTGCATGGTAGGAGGATATTCTGGTCATCATTCTTTATGTAGATGACATGTTGCTCATTGGATCAAATGAGGAAGTAATTGCAGATTTCAAGGCCCAATTGAAAGCTACATTTGATATGTCAGACTTGGGCTTGTTACATTTCTTTTTGGGGATCCAGTTTATTCAAAAGAAACGTGGCATTGTTATGTCTCAGTCCAAGTATGTTCAAAAGCTCTTGGATAGATTCAACATGCATGATTGCAAGCCTATGTCCACTCCCATGGAGCCGGGGCTGAAGCTTACAATGCATGATGCGGGTGAATCAATTGATGTCACACTCTATAGTCAGGCTGTTGGATGCCTCATTTATCTATGAAATACACGACCTGATATTCAATTCTCAGGTGAGCAGGTATATACACAGCCCAAAGATTATGCATTGGCAGGCTGTAAAACGCATCTTCCGTTACTTGCAAGGTACAAAGTCTTTTGGCTTGATGTTTCCCAGGGGGGGTGACTTGCAGATGCATGCTTACAGTGACTTAGATTGGGCTGGAGACTATGATACTAGGCAGTCCACTAGTGGGAATTGTTTCTTTCTAGGACATGCTTGCATTTCTTGGTTGAGCAAGAAACAGTCTACAGTGGGTACCTCCTCATGTGAAGCTAAGTACAGGGCAGCTTTCACAGCGACAGTTGAATGTTTTTGGCTGCGTCGTTTATTTGCTGATCTTCATTTTCATTGGAGGGTCCTCTGATTCTCACTGATAGTCAGAGTGCTATAGCAGTGGCAAAGAATCCTGTGTTTCATGCTTGCACGAAGCACATTGAGGTTCACTATCATTATGTCAGAGAGAAGTTGCATGCAGGAGAGATCAGTATGATCTATGTGTCAACATGTGACAATGTTGCAGACATCTTCACCAAAGCACTTCCACGTGAAAAGTTTGAGGCATTTCGCAGTGCCCTAAACTTATTTCCTTTGGGTGATTGATCATTTCCTTGTACATGACATTGGCACTGCAGGGGGGTGTTAGAATTATTATTATAATTCAGCAGTGACCAATGTAATGTAATAAGTAGGTTAGGGGCACTTTCCCTCATTTAGAGGTTTTTCCCCCTTACCACAGTTAACTACGGTTAGTGAAGGATAAGGTTTTGTCACTTAGACAAAACCCATCCCACTCCTTGTATTAGTCACTTCTTCTATTGCAAGCACTACGTTCAGCTTTCTTGCTTCGTGCTCTCTCACTCTCTCTCGTTTCTAATGTTAGAATTATTATTATAATTCAACAGTGACCAATGTAATGTAATAAGTAGGTTAGGGGCACTTTTTCCTCATTTAGAGGTTTTCCCCCCTAACCACCGTTAGTCCACTAACTACGGTTAGTGAAGGATAAGGTTTTGTCACTTAGACAAACCCATCCCACTCCTTGTATTAGTCACTTCTTCTATTGCAAGCACTACGTTCAGCTTTCTTGCTTCCTACTCTCTCACTATCTCTCGTTTCTAACAGTATTTTGGGTTCATAGTGTGTTTGCAGTTTAGTTGCTGCATTTTCCATTGCACACTTTCATTCTAGCCAGTTTTGGCATTTCAGCTTGCAGCAATTCACATGCGTGCATCTATTCCTCCCGTTTACTGTTTTCTTTCAGTGGATGCAGGTGGTGGGAGTAGGCAGGGAGGTAGAGAACAACACAAACAAGAGAAGAGGAAAACCCGGGAGGGGGAGGGGGTAAAAGAAAAGTAGTGTCGAGAGGGATAAGGGTGAGGAGGGGAGGCATAACAACGTTGAAGTGAGGAGGAAAGGGGGGGGTGTGCAGCTGCAGCATAAGGGGGGTGTCACTCCTTTATAGTGAGAAAATACGGGAAGTGTCGTGGAGGAGAAAGAGGGAATGAGGAAACAATGGAGCAATATGAAGTATAAGGGGAAGAGAGCTGCGTCTGACAGGTAATAGAAAGGAGCAGTGATGAGAGAACACGAGAGAGGAAGAAGCAGACGACGGGGAGAGGGGGAGAGGAGGAGAAAGACACACCTGGAAGCTGCAGTGGATTATGGGAGGGAGAAGGGGGGGAGAGAGCAAGGAGGGGGCAATGTATAGACTACTAAAGGGTAAGTGATAGGAATGGTTTGAAAGTGCTGTGGCAGCGGATTGCAGAGCCTTGGATTCTAATAGTCATTTGTATAAATCATGTGGCAGCTAGTAAACTTCATGATGCAAAAAATATGAATAAGTAGAGGATCATATCAACAGAATGTTGGTGATAAAGAGCTTGCTGGAAAAGTTTGTCATATATTTGTGATTACACTATCACTGGAGAGCAACATTGTGTTGAATTATGGGCATGGCAAGCTTTCTTCAAAATGCATTCGTTTCTTCAACAGCGTCAAAGTTTTGTCTCAAGCCCCTAGCAAATGGTGGGTAAGCAGTGCTTCTAGCTCTTAGTACTGGGTGAAGTGATCTTGAACTGCAAAGGCTGTACACTTTGGAGCCTTTGTCTTTGCTTTTCACGTTTTTCATCTATTTTATGGTGGGTGCATCTATTATAGTTGAGGAAGGAGTTCTGTAGCATTTATCAAAGATTCCTCGTCATAGTTTTTGGATCAAAGCAATGTTCGTGTATGATTGTGGGCTGAGCATTTCATGTTTGAACAATGATCTCTTTAAGGATTTTCTCTATTGGTGCAGGAATTGTAAAGTGTTTATTGAATATGTAATGCTTGCTGGTATAAATGATGGAGAAATTCAAGCGCACCAAATGGGAGAGCTGCTTCACGGGCGGAATGTGGTGAGAGCCCAGGAACCCCCCTACCTCTTTCTCCTTTTCACACACCCACCATTACCAAATGGGCTTCCTTCCACACACACACACACACTTTTTTTTTGTGAAACCAGTAGCTATAAAATTAACATGAAATCAATGTACATGACATTAGACTCCAAAAGAGAGCCTAATGAAAGAACTCAAAAACATTGAGAAAACACTTCAAGGCTAGTAGCATCCAAGTCCCTCGCAGCATAACTATCATATAAGGATTGCTTGAGGGACATTCTGAAGAAACCATATGCCTGAGGAAACTGTTGTCCCATCCTAAAATGCAATCTCTGTGTCCAGATGGTCCATAGTACCCAAAAACGAGCCCAGTGAAAGAAAAGGAGGAATGGAGACATCTGAGATGAGAAGCATCCAAACATCCAGAAGAGTTTCCCAAATCTGATAGAGGGAAACCGATGTCGCAGCAAATGAGAGACATGAGTGATCAGTATCCGAGAGTGCGGGCAAGACCATAACAAATGGGGAACTGTCTCGCTGTGATGAGAGCAACAAAGGCAGGAAGAGGAAGCAATACAACGTGCTTTCAATTTCACCCCAATGGAAAAAGCTCCCACTATACATCTCCAAAAGAAAAGCCTCTGTTTCAATGGCATTTTTGCTTTCCAAATGTTCCTGAGTTTTGATTGCCACCAAGATAAAGGCCTATGCAAATTCCAAAGAGTGTTGGCATGCTTATCAATCCATGGTGTGGAAGAAGAAATCTGTAGACCATCGAGGATGTCAAATTATGCATTGAAAGTGAAGAGGTAGCAGGAGACAAGGAAGTCTGATTCCAGTCCAGTAATCTGTCCTGTACAAACAGCGGGGGGACAGGAACAAATGGCTGCAACATAGTTGAGAGTATTCTCCAAATGGGCCTATGATGCAGACCCAAGGGGAATGTCCTGCAAGCTTGTGGAAATGAAAGCACATAACCATGTGGATCCACCACATCTCCGACCAATCTTATGCCCAATTTCATAAGATTATGTGCTTTAATAGGTGCCTGTAAAGCAAGAGGCGATTCAAACACCTTGCTCCAATGGATGCTTTCCAAACGGAGAGAATTACCAGGATGAGAGGAAGCACTTGACCATTTAGCATAAGAGAGAATTCTCTTCCAATCATGAATAAAAGCAGTAGAAACAGGACAGCCTGGAATTTTCCCTTGAAATGTGCTGCTCCGAGTGATCTGTAATCCAATGCCCATATGCATGGGACTGCATGTTTCCACACATAGCTGCTAACATAATAGCCCATGGCTGTTTTTGCTGAAAAAAATCAGCAATCATAGTGCTCTTTCTTGCCAACATATGAAACTGAAGATTGAGAATATTCAGTCCCCCATGAGCCTTAGGAGAACAAACAGACTGCATGGGAAGTAATCGCAAAGCCTTTTTGTGAGGTTTGCTTTTCAAAAATATCTCCATAGCCTGGGACATATAGGAAGCCAAATGCTTACAGGACCAGGGAAGAAGAGGCAAATAAAATTGCACATATGCCATAATGATAGACTGTACTATCCGAAGTCGAACATGTAGAGGCCAAGTCGACAAGTGCCAGCATTCCAGCTTCTTGTTAATCTTTTGAAGTACCCATTTAAGCTGTTGTTGAGGGGTAACATTCCACCCAATGGGATACCCTAAATGCCTCACAATGGTATGGGAAGAAATAATGTGGCCTGGCCAGAGAAGTGCATGCCAATCAGCTTCTTTCAATGCTAGAAGATTCAATTTCTGAAAGTTGATATGCAGTCCAGCAGCTAGGCCAAAGTCATTCAAAGTATGCATAAAATGAGAGAGGTCACTTTGAGAATTCCTGGGCATGAAATATGAATCATCAGCATATGCCTGTGCAAGGAATGGCTGTGCCCCTGGAATTTGCAAGCCATGAAGCTGCCCTGTATCTGCAAGATGATCCATATGCAACAATAACGGATGAGTAGCAATGGCATACAGTAGCGAACTAAGAGGGCATCCCTGTCTCACTGAACGGGTCATAGTCCATGTCCTTGACAACACACTACCAAGCAGACACTGTGCAGTGGCATGAGAATACAACCAGTAAATAACATGGACCAGTCGAGGGCCAAATCCCAATTTATGCGTAGTCTGAGAAATAAAATCGCAATGGACAGTATCAAATGCTTTCGCAATGTCCACTCGCAGAATGAGAACATCTTGTTTAGAATATTTGGCATACTCAATTGCAAGCAGAGCATTGGAGATATTGTCAGTAATCTGCCTTCTGGGAACAAACCCATACTGCGTCCTGCTTGCAAGATGAATCGAATCCTAAGGACAATCATCTTGGCAATGAGTTTGTAAATGACTGGCATAAGAGATATGGGCCGCCAATCAGCCATTGTCTCACACAAGCTTTTTTTGGGGATCAATTTGACAAGGCCATGTTTCCAAGAAGGAGGAAGAGATTGTTTTGCCCAAGCATGATTGATCATGAGAAGAATAGTGTTCTTGAGATCATCCCAAAATGCACGGAAAAATTCAACAGTCAATCCATCCCAACCAGGAGAGCTGCCTTTACGTAAATGACTCAAAGCATCATCCAGTTCATTAAGCATAAATGGCTGCTCCAATGCATGAGCCTGTTCGCGAGGCAATATAGGCTGAACATGCATAAGAAATTGAGACCTAGCTGCATTCACTTGCATCGAATTATCAAACTGAGAAGAAAAGAGATGCTGAAAATGACTAGAGCATTGCGATTCCAATTCTGATTTGGAGGTGGTCCAGGTGCCATCATCTTGCTTGATCCTGCAAATATCCTCCTTTCGCCTATCCACATGCAGGCTTTTAAAGAAAGCCTTGGTGGAGCAACCCTTATCCAAAAGGGGTTTCATGTGAGCTTGGATTTTCCACTTCTTTAATTTGCGAAGATCATTTTGATGGATGATATGAACCGCATAAGTGCAAGAATCCTGTTCAGAGGAGGTGAGCTGCCTGTAAGAGCTCATTACATCCATTTGTTGCTTGTGAGATTGAGCCCATTTCAGCTTAAGCCTGAGGTTTTCCATGTGACTCCGTCCATAATCTTGAATAACAGCCTGCAAGCGATGGGTGAGACTGATCCATGCAAAATCCATGTCCTCCTGAGCATGTAAGAGGAGGGGGCGGACAGCCACTCTCACCATGTTCTGAAATTGTTGATGAAGCAAATAAGCACTGTTAACATGGAGTAGACGACGACGGAAAAAAGGCATATCCTCTGTCAAACGTGCTATAGATAATGTCAAGCATACTGGAAAGTGATCAGACAGCAAGAGGGAATGATCGACCCATAATGCACATGTGAAACTAGTATACTGCTGAGCATGCAACAAATACCGTTTGTCAAGTCGAGCCCAGTAATGAGTAAAAGCATTGTGACGGTATGTATAACCCATATCTCTATCCCTTGTTGAGAGCCATAAATCTTCTGCATGCAAGATAGAAAGCATATCCTCCCAGTGTCGAAGCTCAGTGGGGATCATGTGAGATCAATGAGTGGTGTTGTCTTGCATGACAGGTGAGTTATTAAAGTCTCCACACAAAAAAGCATTGGGCAGCCATGGGTATTGCTTGATGGAGGCCCACATTTGAGCTCTCGTCGCAGAAGTTTGAGAGGCATAAACCGATGCTATTTCATAAAGATCAGCATGACAGATGCATCTGATTACCATCCATCGACCCTGAGGGTCATTGTAAGTAACCGTGGGCTGCATATCATGTTTCACCAGCATGCATACCCCCGAAAAGTGCATAGTACTAGCATAAAATATGTCATAACCAGCAAAGTGGCCTTGCTGGCCAGCCAAGAAGTGTTGATTGCGTTCCTGTAAGGAAATTACATCAGGGTGCATTTTATGTACATAGTGCCAGAAAAGTCTCCACTTATTGACATTGCAAAGACCTTGGACATTGTATGTAATGCAAGTAATTGAAGCAGACATAGAAGATATGTACAGTCAAACCGAGAAACATAGTAAAGGTGTGAGATGTCAGGCCTCACCATGACATCGACGTCCACCTGGCCTCTTGGATCAATAGCTCTATCGTCCTCATCATTGCCACATACGGGAATGCCCTTCTTGAGCACGTCAACCCACAGTCGAGAAGTCAGGCTGTCAGCAGGAGTAGAGGCCTGACCAGGGGAGGAAGTAGAGGCATCCCAATGCCGAGATTGTAACGGTCGTGGCTTAAGCACAAATGCCTTTTTGGGTTGCTGCCAGGCACCCTAGGGAGAGGCATTAGATTCTGAAATTTTGCCCTTTCCCTTATCCTTTTGCTTGGCTGAAACCTGGACCACACTTTCTTTGGGAAGAACAGATTTAGATGTCACATCACCCAACAGATTTAGATGTCACATCACCCAATTTGCTAGGCATAGCCTTAGGCCCCGGACCATGAGTCAGAGGGGTAGTATTTTCTGGAGCAATAGCTGTAGGTGGGAGCTGATGCAGGACTGCAGGACACTGTGAAGCTAGATGGCCAAACTTATGACAAGTAAAGCAAGCACCTGCAAATACTCCCCATTTCAAATCAATATATTTTTCACCCAAGGGAACATCCTCCACCTCTACCGCAATGGAAGGAGGGGTTGGGTGATCTGTATCCCAAAGAACACAAAACCGATTTTGATTACCCGAAGGACGGGGTGGGCATACAACTTGCCCCAAAGTAGCTGCCAGACTTGGTAACTCAGTCCTCATATAATCCGGAAAATCCACTACCTCAACCCCTACAGGGCAGTGATGTCGAATAAGACCATGATAATCCTTACTACTTATGGCTCTGGTGGAATTCATCCTTGAGCATGTCGAAAACATAGTGAGCATCTTCAGAGGCTGCAGTAGACAATTTGACTTGCTGTCTTTTGGGGTCCTGGGACAAGTCCTTCCGGGAGTAACTTTTAATATGATCCTCCATGGAGGTAGGCAGGGCAGAATTGATGAAACGAGCAGACAGCCGGGGATAAAGAAGGGCAGCGGGGGTTATGCACAGATGTGGAAAGGGCGATACACAGCAATGAGGAGGAAAGCAGACGGCAAGAAGGGGCAGACGGTAGTGGCTAAAGCGGGCGAGCAGAAATGGGGCGATGTGACTGAGGGAAACTTCTGAAGGGCGCAGAGGAGAGTGGGCGGGTTTGATAGGAGCAGGCAGATGCACAGAGGTGCACGCGGGCAGATGCGCACAGGAAGGCAGCAGGCAGACACGCGTTCAGCAGCGGGAGCTTCTTGCAGCAGGCAGACACGCGTTCAGCAGCGGGAGCTTCTTCTTCTCCGCGGGCAGCAGCAGCAGCTCTGTCGACCGTCGCACGTTCCTTACGTGCACAGGGCAATTGCGCGCAGGGCAGCAGCAGCAGCTCCGTCAACCTCACCACACACACAAACCCCACACACACACACACACACACACACACACACACACAATTTCCTTCATTGGGCCCTGCTCTCTTTGTGTGTGCATGCCTATGAAATTGTATGAACATACTTGCACGTAGAGGCATGTGTGTATATGCATCACGTGTGTTGCATGTGTATGCTTACATGCGTGAGTTGGTCTTTCATTTAGTGATCTGAGCAATTGTACATTCTTTTAGATCGTCTTTTTTATGTATTGTAAGATTGTGTATTGTTCCTAAGTGATTTCTTAGTAGACGATGGATGAACTGTAGACTTTAGAACTACTTTATGCACCACTGTGTGGCCTGTTGTGAGAGTCCTCTCTCATTTACCTCCAATATGTTTTTCCCTTCTCTTATGATTATAATGGTTAATGGTAGATGGAGTCTCTACTGCTTCACAGCTCTTAGAATATTCTACGCCTATGAGAACTAAGAAGAGTTCAAAATATTACCCTTTAGAAAAGCATGAAAACGAAACCAACTTGGTTAGAATTCAAAGAATCAAACGGCGGGCTAATGTTCACCTTAGTTTTGGTGAACCACTTAACACCATTTGCCTTGTGTGGATTTATAATTGGTTGAAGGTGATTGTAATCTATTGGAAGAGCCTTCGCATAAGCTTGGTTGATTTGATAATGCTACGAGTGTAAACTAATAGGTAGTCGACATGAAGCTTGGCATGAGAGGGTTTTATTCCAAACAGTGTGGCTTGGTATGTCTTGGTGGAACCTTAATAGTGCAAGACCCCATTTGTGAGGTTAGGTGAGGTGGTGAGCACTGGAATTTTGCCAGCATTATAATGTGTATACATTACTGTGTCATGTGACTTGGTGAACTAGCAAATGCATGTAAGTATTGTTCGTATCATGATGCATTGTATCATATCTAGGTGCCTCTTACAACTAAAGGGTGTAGCGTTAGCATTGTCCATTAATAGCTCCTTGTGCCAAAAGATGGCAAGTGGTATCAAGAGTGTTATTCATACATACAATGAGACACACCTGCAGCCATTATGGATTTTGAAACGTGTTGTCTTAGGTAAATATCTTCGCAAGAGCATGCAATGCTCCGTCTTGTGAGTAGGGCAATAGAATGAGCTATGCCTTGTATGGCTAGCTTGTGGTTGCAAGGGCATACATGCTGTTCAACATGATCAAGCGATTTGTAGTTGTCTTTAAGCCAGACTAGAGACTAAGTCTTTCATATGAAGCCTTCATGTAGACAAGTCTATTGACTTCTATTTTTTACCCAGAGAAAAGAACTTTCTGTTAATAAGTTATGCCTTGTATGGCTAGCTTGTGGTTGCAAGGGCATACATGCTGTTCAACATGATCAAGCGATTTGTAGTTGTCTTGAAGCCAGACTAAAGACTGTCTTTCATATGAAGCCTTCATATAGACAAGTCTATTGACTTCTATTTTTTCCCCAGAGAAAAGAACTTTCTGTTAATGCTTGAAGAAAAACCAACCATACAAATCAGTGACCCATGAGGTGCTGATCTTGGCAAAATACACTGCTTGTCAACCAGTCTGTTTTGAGAGAACCCAGCTCACTGCCTAGGGGATCTCTGAAATAGGGTGGAAGACTTTATGTACAGTGAATGCCATGCTTTGTGAATACATAGAAGACATTTGCAGGCCGAAATGTGCCTGCCTCTCAATGCTTGAGATTCTGATGTCTCATGCTCCCAAATTGCGTGCGAACTGTAGATCATGTCTTGGCCAATGGTAACTAGGGTGGCTGCTGGGGGGACCTGGGTGGCCTCCCATGACAAAACTGCAGTGAGAAACACAGATGTTCCAAGCAGTGATGCTGGATACTGTCTCCCATAAGCTGTGCTCTGGCAATGGCACAGGGCATTGTTAGGAGGGAGGCATCATGTCCTGTGCTTCTAGCTGGAAGATCCGTCGACCATGGATCTTGTAAGCTCGAGAGGCTGGATCGATGGAGACGTTGTGACATCCCTCCGTCAGCCGCGCAACAGTCCCTCAAGTGAAGTCCCGTTGCATCCTCTTTGTCCTGATGACAATCCGGAGGGCCTTTATCATGGGAACCTGGGAAACGGAGCTGCTATAGCCTTCCTAAATCATGCTGCTCAAACATCTTGGATTTCTTCTTAACCTTCAATGTATTCCGCTGTGTGCTGCTCGTAGTTTGCTTGTATATGTTATACTTGGGCTCGAGCCTCGAATACCTCCGCTGCTGCGAGCTTGCCCACATCTGAGGCGAGGCAGGGATGCAAGTCCTGAATAAAACACAACTTTCCCCTTTCAGATATGTCATGCACAAATACAAAGAGAGAAA
Organism: Dipteris shenzhenensis; assembly: GCF_047967505.1. Lineage (NCBI taxonomy): Eukaryota > Viridiplantae > Streptophyta > Polypodiopsida > Gleicheniales > Dipteridaceae > Dipteris > Dipteris shenzhenensis. Next base: position 10,553,946 of record NC_141612.1, on the reverse strand, counting down.
GGCTTCAAAATCGTTACAAATACTCCTAAACGCCAGTTTGTGATAATGCATAAAAATCTGCTAAATACTACTCCAGTACTACAGGGATGCAAATGTGTTGATCATCAGCCCCTTAAACTGTGCCCATGTGGTTGGTCTTTGTGTAGTGTCTCTCATGTATCGCCACCATGTGTGAGCATAATCCTAGAAATATATTCCTGCAAAAATGATGCACTCCTCAATCTATTTGGGGTAGAACTGGGAGTAATCTCCCAGCTTTGTGAGCCATTCCTCTAGCTCATTGGGGGTGCATGTGTCACCTTAAATTATGCAGCATGAGCTTATCATTGACATCTTTCAGAGTATAGGTGCTATTTTGGCCACCCTCTGCTGTGTGGGCATCATCTCGCTTCAGGTTCACATAAAGATGGAATAACACCTCATCACGAATGTCCAGAGGTAAGACACGGTATGAGCACAAAGCCTCGGACAGCATGCCATCAATGGCAGGTTGCTGTCCATAGCCAACACATTGCTGAAATGTTGAGCCTCCCGTCTGATGCACGGGCTGTGTATGGCTATATGTGCTCACCGACGGCGAAATGGGGGTTTGAACCCCTGGCTGTGCAGTCCTGCCAAATGCATATCGAAGCGGAGGTTGCATACCAAAAGACTAGAGAGGAGGATTTCTCTCTGTCCCAATGCTGTAAATTGCTATGCAAACTCTAAGCTGGTGTGGTAAAAGAACCAACACCCATGGGTTGGCCCAGAATAGATGGCTTCATCTGCAAGGGTGTAAAGATCTGTAAACTGGATGGTGACCTGTGCATATGCAACCATTTGATTCTCTACGTTACATTATTGGAGATAGTTGGAGAGTGTGCAGTGGTCACCTCAGGGTCATGTTCCTCTTATCTCGACTGCCATCAGTTTGTCTTTGCTGCTTGTTAAGAGGGGCTGGAAGGCCCTTGAAAGTAGTGCACGGTAGGCTAGTGCTCCAAGAGTTCCACAATAGCCTTGATGGTAACCATTGAGTCCTTATGGATGAAAAAAGGCTATCTTTGTCAACCGCGGTCAGCAAACTTATTCTACGAGACAGCATAGATATGTTCCGCCACTCGGATGGGTAGCTGATCGGATGGACGTTGGCCAGGGACATCCTCTCTTCGACCTTTGCATTTGGGTATTCTCTTGCAGGACAACGTGGTGTATTTGTTTCTTTGTCTCAGAAACCAGCCTTGGCCCTTGGGTGTGGGTGCCCGTTTTAATCTCTCTCTTTCTCAACTGTCACATGTATCTTACAGCCTACATCTAGCCATCTTTCCTTCATTTGATGATCATGTATACCAATCCTATTAGGATAGGGCTTTATTGCTTTTAGCACTCTAATGTACATTCTGCAAAAACAGACAATGATGTTGAGATTGTCATCTCCAAGAACACACACTACTAGCAATGACCAGTAGGGTTGCTCTGAGTACACTCTACACATTACATTTTGCTACCTTTGTTATCCTGTTTTTTAGTCTAATAGGCCACATTGGGTCTCTAAGCGAGGCCACCACTTTAATCATCACCTTTTTTATGAAACTGAGATCTCTAATGGGGCAATCTTTCATTTCTAGGATCTCGCAAGACACTCCCCCTTCCCATCTTGTGATACTGTTGATCACTTCAGCTTGGCTGAGATGTCACAGTTATTGCAGATACATCGTGCTTCAAATGGGTAGCATTGGCGACTTTTTGCTCTAGATGGGAAAGACAGGATATGCTGTGTCCTCTGTCCCATAAGTACTGTTGACCCTCCAATGAACATTCATTTCATACCCCCTGCTCTCTCTCTCTCTCTCTCTCACACACACACACACACACACACACACCTCCCCCCCCCCCCCCCCCCCAAAAACCGCACCCCACACACATACCCCCACCCCCCCCACACTCACCAATAACTGCAATGGCATGAATGCACATATTTACCATGTTGGAAATGTAACATGCAAGGCCCTCAAATAGCATTGAAATGTGGAAGTTTGTACCTTTTTTGTCTTGCCCAAGCAGACCTTTGTGTAGCAGCTTCTTTAATGGGATCTACTGCGGACTGATTGTTCTTACCCATGGAACAGGTGGTGAACTTGATACCTTACAATCCAACAACTGTGCCAGTGCATTTGGAAGCCAGTAAACAAATGGTAGTTCTGCGTTTCCAGAAAATCCTTAAGGAAGGGTATCAGCTACGTACAATCGTGCGGCAAGAAATGGGTCAAGATATTGCTGGTGCATGTGGCCAGCTCTCACTAATTCACCCACAAGAACAATTGCTGCAACCTCTATGCGAAAGGTCCACTATCCTGGACATTGAAGATATTGTTAGTTTGGAAAAATAATTCAGTGTACATTTTCAGCCATACTTGTATAAATAGTTCAGCTGCACCAAATGTGGTTCGTTCAGGTAAATACATCTGTAAGAAGAGCGGATCTGAATTTGCAGCTTTACGACTGGACTTACAGGTGAGGAATATGTTTCAAGAAAGGTCAAGCGTTACAAGAAACTGCGCCCACACTTGGAAAGTGTTTAGTTGTAATCACTCTACGATTTTCACCACAACATTTAGTAGTGCTGCAAGTGGTGATTTTAAACAGCTCCATATTATGGAAAAGGAGTGAAATAAGAACAGAAAAATAGCAGGCCTTGTTTTCAAGACAGACAGTTCACCTTTTCAAAACAGGTGATGTCTGATCATGGTTTCTGTGATTTCCATTTGGATCATTATGAATCATTTTGGACAAATATTCTTTTCTTATAGGCATTGTGAGCAGATACATGTGCAGGTGCTGTCATTGCTATGGATACCATTTATCTTAAAGGCTATGCAATGCCTGGATGACCTCACTTTCACATTGAAGCATTTTTCACGGATAAAAACAAAGGAATCCGGGCAAGATCCAAGTCATTGTTGTACCTCTTCAATTCGTTTGTCTGATGGTTGCTGTCTATTAGACAGTACGGTAGATCTTAACTCTATGGGGAGACATGCAAGCTCTCATAGATATTAAAGAATCTTCATCTGAAGACAATGTACAACAACAATTAAGTGAGCAACCAAAGACCTCAACTTGTCAATCTATAAGGGCATCAAGAGATGGAAAAATCTAACTTTAGGTGACCATGAATACTTGAGGGTGGCTTGATTCTCCATCTTTAATGGTTTTTTAACAACTGCTACACAAACTAGCAGATAAGCCTGATTTCAATAGTAAATTGCAAGTATAGGTCCGAATGCAATATAGAAACATAGTGTAATCTTATAGTTTTTATTACTATGCCTTAACATATCTTTGCATAGCTCTCGAGTAGTTTTCCTTTATTGCCCATAAAGGTCAAAGATGGAAACTCCTAGCAATTGTACTTGCTTGTCATCTTCTAATTACTGCTACATAAAAACAACAAATGATTGACATCTCAACTAGCATCACAAACTCACAAGTTTGCTACTTCTTTTACATGTTTGTTGATCTTATATCTCCATACTTCCAATCCTAAGCCCCTTTTGGTAACTTGTCTTCCTTTTTACAGAGTAAAGTTATCTTTGTTTTTCATGCACTAGTGTTTTCTAAATATCCTTCCTCCTTCTAGCCTACCACACTTGATGCTTCGTCTTGTATTTTTACTCCTTAGTTTATATCGTGCTAGATTGTTTATTGCTTTATCTTCTTTGGGAATTCTATCCAATTCTTGTGACGATGTGAGCATCCTCTTTCTCTATGGACTTAAAGCCTTTTTGTGAAAGCTTACATGAAATTATATTTTCTAGTTGATATTGAAGGAATTAACAAATCATGCCACCCCCTAAAGAAAAATTACAACCAGCAAGCAGAGGAACTTCTTCAATGATATAGAGTTGTTGGAGGGGTGTGCAATGTTGGTAAGTTTTGAGTAGCCTTGGTAGCACGTGGGTGGACATGGCTTAGAGTCTACATGTACTCTTTGGATGGCTCAACCATATGTGCACATGACGATAATTTTTCATGATTAATATGCTAACCCTAGTGCCTACACTTACCTGCCATAAGAGGTATTTGGTTACACAAAAGTGACAAAACATGAGTTTTTATCATTACAAAAAAATTGGACTAAAAAAGGACCTTGTAATGAAGCCCTTGGGATGGTGACATGGAAGAATAAGGTGAATAAAACTCAATATAATATTGGTTGGTGGAGGACAATGGAATATTGGAAGTGGCTCGACTTCTCTATTTCTTTATTTAATGGTCCAAACAATGATGTGTATCCACTTATTGCCTCAACTCTTCCATCATATTTTTTAGTTGTAATCAAATTGAGAAACCTAGTTTCTTAACCAAACTTGTACCATTTGACCTGAGACCAAATCCTTCCATTCAACTAGCTTACTCCTTTAATTTTCTCTCGTTCCTCTTTCTTCCCCTCATTTTTGAGCACCATTTTGAATTTATCTTTATTCTATCTCTCTTTTCAAATTTCTTGCTTGCATCTGAGCAGAAAGCTTCTTTCTCTAATAAATGTTGTGAGTGAACCATGAATGATGCAGGTTGTTTGGAGCTTAGGAGGAGCTACTGGATGAGATTCTTTGAGAAAGGATAAAATAAGATTGACTTTCAGGCATTGTAGTTGTTGATGCATGAAAATCAATCGTTCTTTTGTCCATCTCTCAATATCGATCACTTTTTTTACTGCAATCTCTTAGGGTGCATGATTTTGAACCACTTGTGAAGGTTTGGGGTCTATCCAAACAGCTTCTATGGAGGTTTAGGTGAGACAATCTTTGGAACAATGCAACACAGTGATATGACAAGATTTGTTTGTTAATGATGCAACTTTGAAAAAACAGTTGTTTTATTACATGGTTTGAAACATTGAAAGATTAGTTTGTTTTGTAAGAAATTTCATGAGAAATGAGTCTTTCCACTCTTACTAGCAATGGTTTTATATAGAATATTGCTTAAAATAGATTTAGCATATAATTGTTTTGTACATAATATTGCTTAAAATAGATTTAGAGATGTTTGTGATCACATTTTTCTTTCAAAGAGCCTTGCTCCAAGAATCATGTATTGTTCATTCGTGTAGTTTAACAATATTTTTAGTTTTCAACACAAATCAGGGTCTATCAGAGCAACTTACATGGAGATTGAGGTGAGAAAACCTTTAGAACAATATACAACAATGAAAATAATGAGATTTTATGATGCAACTTTGAAGAAACAATTAGTTTGTAGTTCGTTTTTGTAATTGTGTTGTTTTCTTTTAATACATGGTTTGAAGAGGAAGAAAGATTTGTTTGTTTTAAAAGATGCACTCTTACTATGGAGGGTTTTTACAAAAGATGGTTTGAAATAGATTTTGAGTTGTTTGGAAGCATATAATTAGTTTTGGAGCAAAATCCATTAACTTCAGCATCTTGGATTACAAGAACAGTGTTTGATGATAAGTAAATGTTCTTTTGAATTTATAGATTGCAATCATTAGATTTTGTATCCAATTTGCTTGGTTTCATACTATTTTAAAACATGTCATGTTTGTATATTGTCTGCTGTGATGTCAATGTTATAGTATATTAGATGGAAAGTGTATGAAATTATGCAGGTCTTTATGAATTTAAAAAAGGTCGATATCAATTTTTAAATTGATGCAGAGAATGCACAATTTCTAAAGAGCAATGAATCCTCTTTAGCAACAACAAGTGAAAGTGATTTAGTAGCTCTTCGAAATCAAAGAAAAACAAATATGGATTTGTGTTTAGACGGAAAGATATATCCAGTAGATCCACAAACTTGTTAGACTTCTCAATTCCATAGATTGATCAGCTTAATAAAGTTTCTGTGTAAGGGTGAGAATGGTTTGTTAGGATATTGTTGAAGGTTGATTGCTCATGGAGCAAGTAGCCTTTACAGTCAATATCAATCTTTGCTTAATGAAAGAGACAAAAGGATTGCAATGTTGGAGGCTTAGAATCAATATTTGATATCATCTATGCAAGCTACAAGTGTTCAAATGTTTGCATATGATGGCATAGAGAAGGGAAAAAAAAAATACAAGTAAAGGTTTAAACATTAGATGCTCAGTTGGAAGAGACTACTATAAACACAATTCATTACAAATGCAAACACAGTTCTAAAGGATGAGATAACAAAGTTAGCAAAATATTATCATTCATGGAGGATACTTCAATGGGTCCAAGACTACGTAAGAGGAAATTATGTCCAATGGATGAAATATCAAAGAAAATTAGTCACTGGAAGCGCTAATTGAGAGCTTGTAGGAGTGTTTGAGAACTCCTGTTTATTATCATATAGATATATTAGTTGCTTATAGATACCAAGGGTCACACCTCGGGGGGTGGAATATTGGAGTTTGCTATACAACATCCAAAATTCTAAATTATAAATCTGAGATGACATTTGAGTCAATGAACAAAGTTGTGGAGCATTTCAATGCAACTAGTGCACAGGGAGTTTGTGATACTCCAAAGATAAGTACAAGGGCATATCGGGTCATATTTAAGATCTTAAAAAAAGCATGGCTTTCTATGGGAACAAAAGTTAAATCCACGCTTCTTAAACCAATTGATGTCGACAAGGCTATGCATGTACTCAATATGGATGTACTTGATTTAGTCGGTGAGCCCCAGTTTGTATGTAGTACACTAACTTTAAAAGGGAAGGCCGGAGAGTCTAAAGAATTAGAATTGACAGTCAACAACAACTTTGTGATAGATGTTCGAAGAGTTCTACAAGCCATGGTGAAGTTTTATGATATGCCTATGGAGGAATGTAATGGCCAACTGAAGATCATAACTATCGATGAAAGTGAGGTGGTCAAAGGTCAAAAATTAGAAAAAGTTAGTTTGACAATGATGAATAGAATACTAGACCTTCAAGTTAAGCTTGATGATGCAAGACACTTCAGTGTGCAATCAAAACATGAGATTTGGTGGTTGGCAGCATTTGAGTATGATAGAAATTTGATTTTCAATGTAGTAATGTAAAAAGGCCTAGAATATCTTGAAATAGGATGTGAGCTATTTTTGTAGGTGCCAAAAGAGTCACATTCAATTTTGAAGTGGTTTTATGACCAAATCGATATCCCAAGTGTGATCAAAGGTCATAACAATGGTGAGCTGCTTGAAGTTGAGGACTATGGATCCTATCATGTAGAATGGCATCTAGCTGTGCTGCTAATCTCAAGACTATTAAATGTATGATTGATGTGGCACATGGAGCGAATACAAGTCATCCTTGGTTGTTGTGCATGCAAACGAGAGTACCTAAAAAGGTGGTAAAAAGATTCAAAAGCAATGGGCTTCTGAATTTGCAAGATCGATCAAACTAAGGCACCGAATAGGGATGTTCCAAGAAAAGATCCGTCATGGAGCCCAATTCTTGAAATTTCTCTTGAGAGAGTGTACATTTGTGCGCTTCATGCTATTGTGAGAATAATTGGTACATCTGTATATCATTGATGCATATAACTTGAAGCCCCAACAAGAGAGTGAGAGGATGATTGCAAAAATTGAAAAGATTCTTTCAGATATGGGACTACACTCTCGGCAAGTAAAGATTACACCGGAAAAAAAGAGCAATGTTCCTTAAATAGCTTGGTATGGGGTGGGAGTTATTTGTGTATGGGATATTATGGGGTTTTTTTTTGGAGGGGGGGGTCTTCTTCACGTATGTTCGATGTAGTGTCGCCTTTTCATATAATATGTCAATGTCATAACCTTTTTTATTCTTGATATTACATGACTATTATATATCGACGTAGTGTCGTATTTGTCCTTTTGACATGATACATTGATCATCCAATTTATCATGCAATATTTGAGTCAATTACTTGGGCCATGCATTTGCATGGTGCTTATCTTTTCGCATTGGATCGTATTACTCGATTATATGTGCGGTTAGGTAAGTAAGTCTGCATTTCGACATTTGATTGTAATATTGGACCTTTGATGTCATTATAAGGACTCCTTCTCATTGTTTTGAAACTAGCTCGACACTTGGTTGTATCATTCGATTGTATGTGTCGTCTGTCAACCTTAGAAGAGTAATAGGATTCAACACTTTGTCATTTATTTGACTTTTGTTGTTGTTCCTTAGATGTATAATTTATAAAATAAGTAGGCTTCGACACTAGGTCTTTTATTTAGCTTTCAGTGTTGTTGTAGCTTATTTCATAAAACAAATGTTTAAACTTCGACACATGGTCATTTATTTGGCTTTCAGTGTCATTGTAGGTTATCAGTGTTGTATGATAGTTTTGGCTTTAACACTTGGTCGTTTATTCGACTTTTGGTGTTGTTGTACTTAACATTATTAAATGTAATTATCGAAGCTTTGACACTTAGTCATTTGATTCGATGTTCATGTCATTGTAGCTTGCGTATGAAATGGTTATTTGTGTTGTTTAGTTTAAAATACTTGTGATCTAGTATAATTAATAGACTAATGGGAAACCCATGCGTTGTTGCAATTGATAAAATAATAGCTTAGTTAGACTCCTTTAGCTATCACCACCTTGTTTATAAGTAGCATTGAGATTTGGATCTGCATGTTGGTATTCTTGTACCAAGTTTCCATCCTCAATAAAGACCTAACATTAATTGTGAAGGCCCAAATTGTGAGCATTGTAAGGATTCTTATTGCTAGCAAGCAATCATAACTCAAAGGTATACAGTTTCTTCCACATGAAAAAGAACGCCTTGCTTTGCACTCTTTAGGGGCATTGTCAACTTCAACTTTATACCCCTATCATGCTAGTGAAACCATGCATTCCTTCCTTCTTTCTAGAGGATTTCATCTCCCTTGATTCATTACTTGCCTTGCTTCCATTTCACTCTTCGCTATTCCTCTTTTACCTGTATCCGCATCATTGTTCTCTTTGGAAATATTTTGTGTAGAATGTAGGGGACCATTGCATAAATGCTAGTGAGAAAAACTATGATGAGGTTCTTCACTCACCGTATAGCATCAATTATCACTCTAAGCTATAGGAACATATGTCCATTATTAGAAAGCATTTTGCATGCTAGAGCCACCTCCAAATGCATGGAATGAATGCTCGATGTCTCCCCGATTTATGCTCATACATCCGAGTAACAATGCTAGAGCCGATGATATTTGTGTCTTTGATTCATGCCTATCCATGGGGTCTTTGAAAGCTGCTTATGTATAAGGATTCCAAGTTGAATCTTATCTTTAATCAGTTGTGGGTCATCAACCATTGAATATTATTTGAAATACTCTTCCAATGTTGATAATCTAGTGTCTAACACACACTTCTCCACACACTCAAATGGTAGGCCCATGTAAGCATGATGCAAATCTCATAAGAATGGAGTTTCTTGTGTTCTTTATTGTAATTAACTTTGTGTTCATTGATTATTTAAAATATGAATATATTTTAGATTCTCTCTCAATACTTGGTTTTTTCATGCATGTTTTGCAGAAATACTTTTGTGAAAAGTTGCAAGCAGAGCAAAGGAAAAATTGGCTCAAAGTCATTAGGCGGCATCTTCGTATAGGGATAAGTAAGATGAGCAAGGAGCAAATAGCAGACATAACTAGCAATGCAATACGGACAGAGTGTTTCTACAATGAGGTCATAGCCACACAATGGGAGAGATGTTGCCCAAGAGTGAAATGAATGAAGGTGGAGTATGTCACATGATCAACAGCATCATAGGAAATATGAAGAAATGTGCAGAAGACTTGCGAGATGACTTGCCTCCTAATATTGACTTGGAAAAATTAGGTTTTTGGGATTTGAGGTGGAAAGAGGAGAAGGGTAGAAGAAAGAGGGCAAAAGACATAGATTCACATTTCACTATTTCGAAGAGAGTGCGATATGAGCAATCAAAACATTCATGTGATCCAACTTCTGAGGCATGGTTAGCTATTGAGGGTAGTCACAGGGATGCTTCTCACAAAGCACATTCATTTAGGAATGGTGATTGTTCAATTGTGTTAGGTATCCCCCATGAGGCTATAGAGAAGGGTGAGAATCTTGGTGTTGGCTCATTTGGAGTATGCTTTAAAGTCACTTTTAATGGCATCTCTTTCTTTCCTCGAAGTATTATTTATGCGGCGAAGCGCTACAAAAGGAACATATCTCACACCTTAAAGTCATTTGACAAAGAGTATGGAATGCAAATATTACATCCAGGGATTGTCAAATGCATAGGATTTACTAGAAGCTTACCTTGGATCAACATTTTTCCATACTTTAATGGAGTATTGGAGACATGATGATGCAGCTACCCTTTGAGAAAGGGACTTTCAGAAAGCAAGTGTTATGCTTGAAAGGCAATGGAGTCACTAGGAGAGAACTAGATCTAATACTAAGTGATGTAGAGCTTACGAGATTAAAGGCATTTGTGGAAGCTACCCCAGACATCATACACGCATCAACTGGTTGATGCATTAGCAACTATACACCAAGAAGGCATTATACATTGTGATCTACACCCTTTCAATGCATCATTGACTGGGGATTGCTGCTTCGATACAGTGAATCAAGTGAAGCTATTAATTTTGTGAAGCGTACTTCAGATATGGATGATGTGACTTATAAGATCAAGAAGAGTACATCAATAAGACAAAATTGACTCCGGCCTTGGCAAGCTCCAAAAATAATCGACCCTAAGAACACCAATGCTTACAGTAAAGAATCAGATGTGCTTGCCATGGGATACATGATTAAAGAGGTTATTAATTTTTATAAGGAGTGTAAGGAATACTACTTCAAAGAGGATTACACAAAATAGTTAGCATGGAGTGGCAAGTTGCAGCAAATTTATTTCAATGCAACTAACTATATGTTTGTGGAAAAACAAAATAGAATGACATTGGCCGAGATGAATAATTGATTAGCAAGATTTAACACTCAACCCCATGCTTGCTTGCAGCCTGCAGTTGAGATGATGCCTCAGTTTTATTAATCCAATTTTATTATAAAGCTACTCTTGGACAATTATGCTTATAAACTATAATGTTATTTTACTAGTATATGCATCTATACGATTTGAATTTAATAAAGTATTATAAAATATATTTTTAAAAAATTCTCAAATTTTTCTCTTCGTGCTATAAGTTCTTGCATTTTGAATACTAGTATATGTGTTTATAGTATTTGAATTTAATAAAGTGTAAAGTGTAATAGAATGTTTTTTTTTTGGGCCAAAATTATATATTTTTGTATTAGAATTGTGTATTAATTTGGGAAGAGTTTGTGTTTATTATGGTTAAACTCAAACCCATGAGTCATGCACATAAATTTTTATTATAATGATTAAATTCAAACTCACCAGTCATGCACAAATTGGCAATCTAAATTTTGCAGGTCATGCACACACAGGTGGAGGGCATCGGCTCCTATCATGGCATCTTTTTTTAGTATTCAAGTGATTGACTATGATAATAAGGAGGAATTAGGTGTTGTTAGGGTGACAAGAGACACAAGTCATCCCACATTCTCTCATGTTCATGAATGAATTGAAGGTGATGAGCTTCTATTGGAACCCTTTGAGTTTGTTGAGGATGAATATACAATGACCAAATGGCAAGAGGAACGATGGACAATCAATGATCAACTCTTAGTGCACATCAAGAGAAGTCTATGCCACATAGAGGAAACTCTTATACCATGTAAAAGATATTGCACTCAACTAGCTGATGACATAAATCTTGATGCCCAAGTGAACATGTCTTCAAAGTGAGCCCAAGTATTCTTGAACTTTGGCAACGTGAATCTGATAGAGTTAGATCAAAGCTAAAGGAAATGGTAATGTCAAGGGATGATAAGTTTGAGTTGCATTCTGAGGACTTCAATGGGGTGCCCCATGTGCAAATTTGTTGGTGTCATGAGTGTAATGAACTTTATGGTAAAGGATTCATAGAAGGCAAGCATGCAGCATACAATTGCTTCTCTAACTTCATGAGATTTCACATATTAGAAAGTAAAAAGCATGAGCTCAAGTATATGGTTGCTCGAGTACTACGAAAAGAAGATATGCCCAAAGTAGTGCATCAACGGACAAAGGATGACAAAAGAGAGATAGAAGATGCAATAGAGAAGATGAAATCTTTTATGTCGACAAATGAAGGTATTATTTGTTCCTTTATTCCTCAATTGGTATCTGCCATCTTCTTACATTAAGTCTCTTCCTCATCTCCTATCATTTCAATAGGTTGGGATTTTGAGGTTGTTGAAGCTACAATACATGATTTTAAGGACAAAAGCTTGGTGAAGGTGCGATGCAAATATGATGATGCATGGTTGTGTTTATGTCCTCCAAGATCAGATTTGTACACGGTTCTCAATGAACACACAAAGTCAAACTCTCATATCAAGTTGCTCATGAGAAAAGATGAAAATCCAAAGGTAGCACTCACTGGCTTGTGAGGGCATCCTCGAAAGGATAACGAGCATGATTCAAAGCAAAGATCTCTTAGCAACTTTTTGGTTTCAACAAAAAATAAAAGCCCAAGCACGAGTGCTTTCTTTGTTGATTCAAGTTTTAATAGAGAAAATGAATCTTCTTTTGTAAATTTTGACTTGCTATGTTGGGGTCTTTGGAGCCATGAGGTCAAAGTAGGTAACAAGTATGCCAAGATAAAGCCTTTCTTAGATGATCAATGTGGTGGGAAGTATTGGTTTATAGAGCATCATGTTAAGGCGACGTTAAATAATGGAGGTACTGATATTCATGTGGATGGATGCTTTTGTCACATAAGTTGCATACGCATTTCACAAGATGGGCAACCATTTAAAGGCTTTACATGCCACCATTGCAAGGGGATAGTTTTAGTTTAGTTCATTTCTTCTTATTTCTTGTCATAAATCTATAGAATCTTCCATTATACAAGATGGTGAGACTGGATAGATGGCTTAAGTGTACTAAATATATGAGAATGCTTGAAGGGTACATTTATATTTAAAGCCTCTATTGACTGGCAAGTTCTTTGCATTGTGATAAATTTCTAAATATATAAATGTATAGAAGTAGATGATGAAATTAAAGTTAGATTTTCACACACAACTAAATACATGACTTACTGCATATTTACTACTCTAGCTCTATTCATTAATTTAGTTGAATTTTCACCTACTTTTCGCAATCATAAATTGCGACTAAAGAAATACTTAAAATATCTAACAAGACACCTTCTACCAGGCCATTATAGAAAATTTCATTCTTTAATTTAAATTTGTGTCATTTTAATCATTTGATTCTTCTTGCTAAGAATCTACTTGTTGCTTATGTTTACCTATGTATGTAGTGTCCTTCCATGTCCTTGTTGAAGATAGAAGCATGGAGAGATCCCTACTATATGACTTGATGAGGGGTAGACATAGTGCTGGTGATGGACCTACCATAGGCTTAAGTTAGCCAAATGTACGTTGGATATAAGGCCACGCATTGGTCTAGTTAAGGTATTGATTGAGTATTGAATTCAATTTGTACTATCTCGGATATATTGGCAACAATAGTACATTGCATTTACATTTTATGCAATATCAAACGGCTTCATGTTCAAATAGATAAAACCTCCACATTATTATCATTCTAGCAAGCATTAAATGTTAACACTAGATTGTACTTGATTGCACGTCTTCTTTTGATGCTTATTTTTATAGATCTAGCCAAGTTTTTAAATTGTATATATAATATGTAGGCGAAAGTTTCCAAATATATTTATTTATTACATAAAAATTTGGTGAATTTTCATGGACTTTATTTATAATTTTATAATCTTAAAGGCTAAACCTAGCTCTTTTTTTAATTTTAGTTTCAAATTGTGGCGAATATACTAAGCTTTTTTTTTAATAAAAGCATACAAACTTTCACAAGCCATATAAAACTTTTGCTTATTAATGAAACTAATGCGAAAAAATGATCTTGGGCCTCTGTGCTCGACCAGGCAATTGTAGGCTATTTCTTACTGCTCCAAGTGACCGCAGCACTCCCAAAAGAGAACACATATCCACTAGTAGATCGTCTATCAAAAATACTACCAGCCCAATCAGCATCAGTGTATCCATACAATTGTATCTGAACCCTAGTCTCATAAAATAGTCCATACTGCAATGTGGACTTCACATACCTCAGTATGCATCTAGCCGCATCCAAATGCGGTTTCCTTGGAGCCTCCATAAACTGACTTACCAACCCAACAGCATAGCTCAAATCTAGCCTGGTAATAGTCATATAAATCAAACTTCCTACTATGCGTCTATACATAGTAGGGTCTTCTAGAAGCTCACCTATATCAGCGCTCAGCTTCACATGCTGCTCCAAAGGAACTGAAATAGGCTTATAGCCTATCATCCCATATTTGGATAGCTTGTCCAATCCATATTGCCTCTTCAAGATCCATATCCCACTTGTGGATCTTATCACGTCAATGCCCAAGAAGTAACGTAGCTCTCCAATAGATGCAGCTTTAGTAGTCCACACATCAGAGTGGATTAATTACAATGGCCTCTTAGTCTCTTGAACATGTCTAGGAAATGGTTTCCTTGCCTATTTTCCAAATTGATAGGCTTCACATACCTTATGCATTTATGTAACCTTGAACTTAGGCAATCCTGCAATAATATTTTGGGCCTGCATTAATTAAAGTTGTTGTACATTAACATGACCAATGTGTTTATGCCAGATATTAATATTTGCAACTACATCAGTCCCATGTGCAAACATTGCTGCACTCAATTCAGGCATGTCCGCATCCAACGTAAACATCCTGCCCTTCTTCTTCCCTTTTGCTATCAAGCAACCTTTATTTTTCATATCCTCAACAAAGCATCCATGAGGATTAAATCTGACCTGCAAGCCCTGCTCAACCATTTGACCAACAGAAACCAGGTTCTTGGTGATATTCGGGACATGAAATACATCAAACAGGTATTTCTTTTTCCCATCCTGCATAGACAAAGGAATTTTACCAATATGCACAATAGGATGTGCAGTATCATCACCAGTCTCCACAAATCCTAGTCTTTCCATTTTGCTTGCATCTTGCATCCATTCTGCATGACCTGTCATGTGGTTTGATGCACCTGAGTAAACATACCACACATCATTGCTTTCTTCTGCACTTGTCACAGAATTGGTCATGTGCTGCACCATAAACAAATGCTCATTTCTGTCATCACCCTGTCTACTAGAGGATGCATAATTGCCTTGCTGCAATTTTCCATTCATGATGTCATTCTGCTTTTTATAGCAGTCTTTAGCCATATGACCCCTTTTACCACAGTAGTAGCATTTAACATTGTTGTTTGCATTTTGGCCTCTCTGCCATCCACCACGACCTCTTTGGCTCCCCCTGCCTCTAAAGTTACCACGTCCTCCTCCATAAGATTGGTTTTCTTGAATTTGCTGCATATTATGATTTTTGCCACAGATCGACCTGCTCTACCTCTGCCTCTACCTCTTCCAGCATTTGAGTAAAAGACAGTTTCTTTTGAAGTTCAACCTGAAGAAGATGCACCACCATTTCTCTGCTCTTTAGAAATTAGAAGAGCAATCAACTCCTCAAAATCAGGAAAATTCTCACGGACAGCAATGGATGTACGGAATTGTGCATAATCCTTTCCTAGACCATTCAAGGTCACAGAAACTAAATCATCCATATTCCACTAGCGACCCAATAGAAGCAAGTGCATTTGCAATCTTCTTCACCTTCATGTGGTAGTCATTGATGCTCATATTTTCTCTCTGCACATTATGCAACTCTTGCTTGAGCTACATTTTCTTGGCTTGCGTATTTGTGCTATACATTTTTGTCAAAGTATCCCATGCCTCCTTCGAAGTGCTTGCATTTTGAATATGCACAGTCATAGAATCTGAAATACTGATAGACAGCCAGTACATAACTTTTCTGGCTCTCTCATGCCATCCTTTAAATGCTTGCAACTCCTGTTGATTGGGAACATTAGGAATGACTGGTTCTTGTTCAGCTCTAGTAATGAACTCCCAATAGCCTTTTCCCTTAAGGAAATTCGTCATTCTTAACTTCCATGCTTCGAAGTTGTTCTTGTCAAGCTTTTCACTGACAATCTATGAAAGAGCATCAGACGCCATTACAAAACACTGTAAAATATTCTGTCACTACAAAAAACACAACTTCAGCCTCACAAGGGCAAATTTGCAAAACCGACAAAAGTGGTATTTGACCACACAATCACTTCCTAGTGATGATTTTGCATCAACAGGCAATAAGAATGATTCTGTCACTCCTAATATCTCTACACACAGGCATATGATGCAATTTCTAAATGAACTTTTCACCGACCTGTGGAATAGTGGTCGCACAACAAAAACAGGGCACCTTTCTGAGTGCTTGCGGAAAACTTCCGCCACCAAAACGGGCCCCGAAATGGCCTCGAATCAAAACACAGCATATATTGCCCTCTCGTCACACCACGAAGGGCGTCCCAATCTGAGATAGTGCACTCTTGCACTTTCCAGTTGTTCTACCTGTAGAGATTTGCTCCCAAACTCAAAAAAGGAAAGCAACACTAATCCTCTTACCAAGACACCGCGAACTTGGTTTGCTTCCTTGAGCTCCTTACCACGAACCGAGCTCTGATACCATGTGAAGAGAGTGGGAGAGAAGTAAGGATTCTCACTTGCAGCTTTCTCGCATACACAATGGTGGGTTCACACACAAAGGTGGAGGCTGAAAACAGTTTTCCTCTTCTTAGTTGTGAAAGCCAAAAGAACTCTCTCTTTTTGTACAAAAGGAATAGATGAACCCTATATGTGGGTCACAAACCAAACTCAACTAACCTAGGTGGCATACTAACTGAGCCACTAACTAGAGTACATAAAGATAGCTGTCATCCAGCTATTATTCATGGGCAGTGTACCAACCGCATTTGTAGCTAACAAGTCGGTGACATAAATGCACAACGGTCACCCTGGCATATCACGAGTGGAGCTCGATATCTCAACACAAGCTAGATGAAGACTAGTGGAATCTCAATTTCACATTTTCTTGGTTTTTCGAGGAAGATAGGGTCGTGTTCTAGCAGTTGTATAGGTCATTTGATTAGAAACACACCTTACATATAAATACATTGCAAAAATTGGGATATTATTCTCAGAATCCCAAAAATTTACAACCACAAAATTGCTCATGTGTCCATTAGCATTAGCTCATGGCTCCTAATTCAATTATTAACACAATTAACCTAAGATAAAGTTACCTCCTTAACTTATTAAGCCATCGATTAACCATAAATTTATTCATATTAAACCATCGATTAACATCAAATCTATTCATTAATTTCCCAAACATTGACATAAAATCTACACAGCTCTGAGGCAAATCCACTAACTTTATTTGCATATTAGCATAGAAGTTTTTACACCAACATTCCTCGCCAAAATTGGCTTTCAACATACCACATTTACAAAAAAGTTATGCAACGTGTATGCCATTGTGATGCTTAGTGATCAAGGGCAAAAAGTCGGGCATTTGAGGAGAAGCACTACTACAAGAAGAGTCGTTGAGAACTAGCTCCTTCCTAGGTTGATGCCCTGGATCATCACCCATGCTCTCGGTTTCTTTCTACATACGGGAACTGTCGGATCTCTCTTTGGTCAATATGCTCTTAGCACAAAATAGAAATCTTGCATCCCAAACATCAGTATGCCCTATATGGTATTCAACGCATTGAGAGGGAGACACGAGCATATTGAAATATCTTGGTGCTTCTAGAATACCTTTGACATGTTGATCTATTGTTGGTGGTTGGAGATTCACAACATAAGAAAATACTGCTCACATTGCTAGCAGTCAGAGTGCAAGGCAAGATCATGGATTTCGAGAGGCATTGAGCTCTCTTACCATCCATCCCTTTCCCTTGAAAGGGAATCACCCAAGCCTGTTATGGACAGTACTCTCTTGACTGCAACATCCTCTGTAAACATTTGCTAAATGGCATATGTTTGAACTTCCAGAACATAAATGATCGATCGAATATGTTTCCACTAAAGCACACGCATTTTTTTATCTCATCTGCCCCAAACCTCACATACAATTCAATTCTCGTTTGCAAATCATTGGAGCTAACATTCTTGCATACACTTTAGAAATGAGGTTGCCCGTAGTCTTTCAAACAGTAACCAACATCCCGTGGTAGGTGTGGATGTTGTGTTGCTTAAGAGCTCTACATATTATCAATCCACCCTCAGGTCTCTTCAGGCGCCAACCGAGAAACTTCTGAAGAATTCTATATTCACCATCATGATGCTTCAAGCATAGATACAGATGACCATCTGAAAATGCAAGTGTGATAGTGCACCCCCCCTTTCCACCACACAGAATCCCAACATGCATGCTTCTTGTAAAAATCTCTCAATATTGACAAGCAAACCTATGTCTACATCATTGCCTCCTACACCAACCATAATGCTAAGCTAAAAAACTTTTGCTTCCCCACTCTTCTTTGCACTCAACCTCACACGCTTTGTCTTATCGCTGCAAGAACAAAACACCACAAGTAAGATGAGCTACACAAAGCTCATGCAACAAAAAGCTCCCACACTTACCTATGCACATCACCCACAATAATCATCGTATCCATCTCTCTCACTAGCCGCTCTACATCACCATCATCTTCCTCATCCTTTAAAATCTTCCTAAATATGCTGTTGAAACTTATATGTTTGACACTTAATGTACATCCTTTGAAGCCTCTGCACCTCGACGCTTGGCTATACTCTTCAGTCTCATCCTCCCGTGCTTCATGCCTTTGCATCCCCTCCATCTCCATGGTGCCACCTTTTTGAAACCCATGGCTTGTCTCCACCATGATTGACACTACTTATGAAACATGCACCCACTCAAAGACCACTCTAGATCCATCTAGAGTAAAAGGCACGTGGCACTGCACCACGTCATTAGATGCAACCACTCACCCCCCTCTCTTCCCCCCACCCAAAACACCTAATTAACTAATACCCCCATTTTACTAGCTGGGGGGTCCTATTATTCTCAAAAATCCCAAAAACTTACAACCACAAAAAATGACTAAAGCTACAAAACTTTATTGAGTAGCTAATACATGTCTGAGAAAAAATACTACAACTAGAGAGTAATTCCATTCCCTGGACAGTGCAAGGAGTATTTCCAAGTTCTTCATAATGGGTTGATGCATGAATATGTGCATATCCTTGTTTAACCCTAGTACTCTTAGAAGCACAAAGTACAAGTGCTTGCATGCCAAATGGGGTTTCTGCTTTGTCAATCTTCCTAAAAAATCAAAACATGTGCATGATGGTGTCTCACAAATTGCAAAATCATAATGCCCTCCATCTACTATGATGTCTCTATTTACTATTTCAAATATCTCATGGGCATTCACCTTCACGACCTTCTCCCCAAGCACAAATGCATTATGCTTCCTTGGATATTATTGACCTATATTTGGGACGTTGTGAGCTTGTGACCATTGCTTGTGCTTGTTCATTGCAGTCACCTTCAGCTAGTGGGGTGGTTGGGTTTCTCTTTTGCCTAGTTTCTACCGCTCTAGTTTCTAGCTTAAACCCATTGCAACTCAACATATTTACCTCCTCTTGGGTAAGTTTTGTGCCTTTATCCATGGGCCATGTACTAGGAATCACATCATCTATGCTGTGGCTCCACTATCACTATTTTTGGCTTTTGTTGCATGGAAAGTGTAGCTGAAATGTATGGGTCGATGTACATGGCAAATGAATTGTCACTCTCTTTGTGGGGCTTGAAATGTATAGGTTGATTTGTAAGTGGTGTGCAGTGGAATAGATTTTTATTGGTTGACATGGGTGGTCTTGAACCCACAAGGTCATATAATGTTGTGACATTGATGTTTGGATCTTATGGATGTTGCATGGAAAGAGGAGCTGAAATGTATAGTTGATGTAGATTGAAAATGAATGGTCACTCTCTTTTTTGGGCTGTTGCATGGAAAGTTGAGCTGAAATGTATGTTTTGATGTGCTAAATAAGTTTTTGTTGGTTGACATGGGTGTGGTCTTAGATCCAAAAGGTCATATAATGTGGTCACAATAATGTTTGGATATGTTCTCACTTTTAATGGTATGGCCATGATGGTTGGGAAAAAATATGATCGTTTTGTGTTCAAATACCATAAAAAGTAGTGGAAGCTAACTAATTATGTCCTCTCTCTGGCCCCTTGGTGCTAGGCTTGCTTTCATGGTTATGCTCTTGTATATTTGGCTACAATTTCAAAATATTTGGATAAATTGGAGGGGACCAATGTTTGAAGTTCATCTTTTGTTCATTAATTTGAAATTATAATAAAATATAGCACATGCCAAGGATGGAAAGAGAGTTTGCCATAGGATAGATGTGCAAGGACATTAGGCCTTCCACATGGGTAGCATGTGGTTTGCTATGTGGGTAGCATATGGGACTGCAACCTAGAACATAGAAGAGGGAAAATGAACATGTGACAAGAAGCATCCAGTTTGGGGCTATTGAGGGCCAATTTGTAGGCTTCCATAGCCTTGCTAAGGCTTCAGTGAGATGCTAGCGATTGGTCATAATGGCCACAATGGACCCTAAAAGCTTGTCTGAAAAAGCTCACCCACAATGGCCCTAAAAGCTCACCACAATGGCAACAATGGCCCCTAAAATCTTGCTACAATGGCCACAATTGCCCTAAAAGCTCGCCTCACTTGAAAAAGCTCGACAAAAATTCATATGATGCATTATTTCTCCTTGTGGAGCTCTCCTAAAACCTAGTGAAATCCTTATCCATGATATAACTTGTAAGTTCTCCCTTGAAATTTTAGCTTTTAGCAATAGATCTAGATAGTTTATCCGCAACAATGGCCATCCCTTAGTATCTTTCTTCCATAGTTCGTTTCCTGCATTTATGGACATCCAGTTAGGTGACTTTAATGCAATTTATGCATCATCGGTTTGTCGCCTTGTATGAAAATCAAATTTGTAATGGTTTTACATTGACCGAATAACATATCTTGCCCATCACGTAGGTAGCCATCTACATAACTCTAGAAGTGAAGAACCAGTGTAAGAAAAAATGGTATTGATGAGGGTGATATGAACTTTTTAAATGTATTTATTAGATGTCAAAAAGTGAATTTTCGACCCACTTTAAATCTCTCACAGAACATACTGAATTTAAATCTCTCAAAAAGTGAATGTTCGACCCACTATGTTCGACATGTTCGACCCACTTTAAATCTCTCAAAGAACATACTGAAATTGCAAAAATATCATCATGTGTGTGCCCCTACCATTAAAAATCCCAATGAAATAGTCTTGAAAATTGGAGTGGGTTTAATAGTTTATGGGAGCTGACGGCATGTTCCTCTTACCCCTTAGATGACCAGTTGATCGTGTTCTCAGAATCAAACAATTCAAATGCTTGGGTGGAAGATGCCCTCTAGTGAATTATGAGGTTGCTTGTGTGCGTAACCTACTTGTGCTCATGTGCAAAAGTTAGACATTAAGAATACTCGCACAAGGGTTCGTATGAAGATGGGCAGACAAGGCATGCACAATAGAAATACAAGCGTTGCAAGTACTCAATAAAAAATACGAGATATCAAATCTAATCCTTATATTATCAAATAGGCCTTGGACTGTTACAAATAGCCGCAGCTCTGCAATGTACTTATAGAACAATTGTAGACATAGATTTTGGCCTTGGCTTGAGGCACTACACCCATTATGAGTAGCAAGCATCCACTCAAACTTTGAATACTAGAAGAGAAAGAGGGCGCGTCAACAGTCCGTTCTACATCGTACCCCACAATTAAGTAAACTTGACTTGACTCTAGACTAGTCAATTTTAGTGAATTGCCTTCCAAACTTGACTCTAGACTACTCAATTTTAGTGAGCTGCCTTCCAAACTCAGCCCTAGAAACCTACAAAACCACTACCAAGGATTAGCTACATAGAGTGGCCTTTGCTTGCTTCTCTTGAATTCCCAAGGCTGCATCAATTGGCTCCTTAATGGTGGCACTCATGTTACCAATACTTGGTTACTTAGACCCAAGTCAAGTTGGCTAGGTAGCTATGGACCAACATTTTGCCTCTGCTTTTCTCATGGCTTTGCATCAGCTCAAACTAGTTGTCATTTAAAACTTGGGTGCTAGGTGGAGGGCCTCAGCCCTCGATGATAATCAACATGCCTATACTACATCCAAAAATTCTTTTCCCAATGCTTTGCAATCCCATGCATAGTGTTGTCCTCATTTAGGCATCCTTGTGTCTCAATCAACCTAGTGCTCTCCTCATCTAGGCAACCTCATGTGTCCCTCAACTTTGATGTCATCCTCTCAACTATCAGGTGAGCTCAGCTATATTTGAGACTATGGAACATCCTTATACATATATATGCATAAGCTATAACCATAATTATACATTCAAACATAACTTTTTATTAACAATAAAATAAGAAAGTACAAATGGATACATCACTAGGACCGATGGGTGCATGGGGTGATGAACCAACACTTGATGCTACATCTCTATTAAAAAGTATTCAAAGATGGTGCCTACATGTGAAAAACAATGAAAAGATAATGCAAGTACTTAATACCTAGGAACTCGATAAAAAAAGTAAAGTATCAAAAATCTTAATGTGAAACTCAACTACTTTCATATAAGAAAGGATACAAGGATAGAGAAACATAGCTCGATAGGGGCCATTGGTGCTACCCTAGATGATGATACCACTATTGGTACTACACCTCTAATGGAAGAAGGAATGTTTAAATGATCGTGCCTACATGGAACATGTAAAAAAATAATGGATATGTGCTCTAAATAAGGATCATGTGGCTCTAAATAAGCCTATAGCATTTGATAAATCATAAAATGAGCAAGCACTAAAACAAAGTCATGCAATTAAAGATTCCTTCAAATGGCTTCTCTATACAGTCATGTAGGTCTTTGATATGGCACCCTAATTGGCTAACATTATTATATTGCCATGTAGGTCCTTATATGGCCATGTAGATGACTAAGATGCAGAACATAAAAAATAAATGAGAGGTAAAAAATTAATATCTGCAACACCATCATGATTCTAAGCCTTCCCAATGGTCTAGAGGGCCCAATATCTTGTCCAAACAAAGAAGTAAACATGTTTTGAGAGATGATTCAATAATTTGCCAAATAACCATAATTGCCTCCCAAAAGTGGACCTATTCAAGAACCTAAGAAAGCGAGGGATCAAGGAGGATCAAAGCACCACGAGATAGACATAGGGTAGAAAACACTCAATCTATTGTAATGTGCATCATCAACAATACATAATAGGCTTCTTATATAGAGAGAGCCCTTAGAATAGTCAACACCTGTGGGATCCTCTGATCCACCTCTCTCTTTGTGGATGTCCTCGATCCACATCCTCACATTATGTAGTCCACATCCTAGGGTGGCTACTTTAATACATTCCTATACCATACCTTAGCCTCTAATATGTGCACATGGCACCATATCTCAACACCTCCCCTTGGTGCCATGATCCATTGGCTACTACTGCAAGGTGGTCAGATGTGAGTTACAAGATCAAATCCTCCCCCGGGTGCTTTCATAGCTACTCTCAACTGGTGAGCTTTGATTTACAAACGTGTGGGCTAAAGGTGGCAAGGCTTTTGCTTCTCAATACATGTTGTTCTTGTCATTTTGCTCATGGCTTGATGATTACCCCACGTAGTTGATCTGCTGGTTCTTCAATCTGCAATCTTCTTCCTTGTGTCCCAACTTCTTGCAATGGTGACACTTTGGTTTATTCTTTAGTCTGCAGTCACTTTGATAGTGGCCCATCCTTCTGCAATGGTAACACTTCATTGATGTTTTACTGAACAATGCTTGTTCTTCATTATTGTTGGTGCGTGTTGATATAGATGTCAATGTCGATGCCTTCAACTCTCTTTCTTTCTCAAGAAGAGATGATACACATTCCTCAAACTTTGGATTTGGGAGATTCTTCAAAGTGTTTGTCAGTGCACTGTACTCATTTTTTAGCATGTCTTGTTACTCTAACCTCTAATCTATTCATGATATACCAATATTTTGTGGATTTCCCATGCACTTTCTTCAACTCTTTTATAGTTTCCATGTTGGTCTCGCCCTTTTTCCCTACATCCACGGTGATTGGTAGCTTGTGAGAGTTGCGTTGGTGTTGCACAGTGTTTGGTATGCTCACTCTTTCATCAGCTTCTATGGGGGTTTTGCAAGAGTTCAATAGTTCTTTGTTCTTTCAAGAAAGGAGTTGCTCGTCCTCTTTCAAAAAAAAAAAAAGGTTCAAGAGCGGTAGGTTTCTGGTTATTTTATGGAGAAGTTTGCATATTACACAAGGCATACATGTTCAAGGGTGGAATGGGAGGCTCAAACACTATCAGTTATTGGTGTTGTTTAGTGTTTGTGTTGTTGATATCACATAGCCCTTGCCATTATTAGCTAGAAATTACTAGTTCATCGGAGTTAAAAACCACTCTCAACATGTAGTGTTATATGCTCACTTTAATCTTATCATCATAACACACACTCGTGCAGTATAGTCATTCTATCCAACCAACTTAACAACACGTGCAAAATCTTGGAGTTTTTTGTAGGTTACTGAAATTGGCTCTTTTTGACCCTTCTATGCTCTTTAAGGAGGATTGCAAGTGCATCCTTTTCTTCTACTTTTGCATTTATGCCTTCTAGTTGGGTCATAATGCTTTTGATCTTGTTAAGAAATTGTGCCATGGATTCATTGAAGCTCATGTGCAAACCATAGAATTTAATCTTAAGATGAATCTCTTGATTTTTGGCTTTTGCACCAAACACTGTGTTCAACTCATCCCCTGCATCTTTGGCATGATCCTTAGAGTCTATAGGATGAATTATGTTTGGACCCAAGTGCAAACCAATGAGTGATAGTGTTGCTTCGTCTTTTTCCTTTCAAGCTTCATTTTGTGCAATGGGTATGTCTTTTTTTACAATCTTCCAAATCTTTTGATGCATTAGGAGATACCTCATTTGTGTAGACCAAGTGTGGAATACTTTCCTAGTGAACTTCTCAACAGTTGGGGTGCGTATTGCCATTGCAAAGGTCTTACCAGTTGAAGATACTTTCAAATATGGTAGTGTCTAATTGCTAACAATGATTTTGACTTGATGGGCATGTAGAGCTAAAAAAGACGATCACTTTTCCTTTTTGGAGCATGTGCAAATTCTTCTTGGATTGCAAGTTATGGCTTATCGAAGTTCTATGAAGAAGAGGTGGCCTTTGATGATGTGGCATGGGAATTCATATGTAGCATGCAGGACTGTGTTTAGAAAGGGACTGTGTGCTTAGGTGGTACTATGCCACATGGCAGTCTGTTAACCCAACCAAGCCAACAAACTCAATCGTGATAACCCTTAGTCTAACCATAGTCCTAATCCAAGGTCATAGTCTGAGTGTGGCTTAAGCAAAGTACATACTTAACCATGGTCAAGTTTGCCACGTGTCAAATAGTTAGAACCTTAGAGAAAGTGAAGGATAAGGTTGTCCATTCTGATTGTGGTCTGATTGTGGCTGGTGGCGTAGTGACTGGCCGAAAGAGCTACTGCATGTGGAACGGGCTGGCTATAGATGCAGTTGCGCTATAGGTCGGTTGTGGAGAGGCTGGCCGTAGGAGATGCACTTGTGATGCAGGGAGTCGACAGAGGGCATTGTCTATTCTGTCGTGGTTGACTTACTAGCCCATAGCTTTGTTGAAGGAGTCGCCGTCTCGTGAAGGCGTTGCCTTGATCGCTACTATCACGTTTGCAAGGCACTGGTGTTTTTTGGAGCCAAGTCGAGTTGCCTTGTCTCGACAATGAGCAACTTGAGCATTGTTGGAGGAGCTTCCATAACAGAATCAAGGCATCACAGCAAGTAGCCATGAACGATTTGTTGAGTAGCACAACGCAGAGCGCTACTTTGTGAAGCTCCTCCAGCTCACCAACGGTCTACCATGGCTGAAACACATCGATCGGAGGAAAATGTGACCTTAAAGCATCTGTCGTAGCAAGAGCGCAGCTCCCAGCCCATGTCAACTACCTATCCAATGTCAACAATTCCTTTGTTAAGCATGTCGTCAAGCTGAGGCAAAGCTCTTCCTACAGGCACGCTTGCGATTCTATCGTCATAGTGGGGGATGTACTGCTAAGGTTATTTCTGGCCTTCAAGGTTCGCAATATGTGAACAACAAAGAGTATATCAGAGGTTGTAAAGCAGAAGGCCGCCACTGATTCTCTCTCTCACGCATGCACACACACACACAAATCTATAACAACAACCGAAATCTCCCTACTCTCTCAAGAGAAAATGGATGGTGAAGAGTGGATGGAAATTTCAAGAATCATCAAGAGAAAGCATGAGAAAACATAAGCACCTAAGGTGTATGTACAACTATTCAAGGCGAGCTAGACTTAAGCTCTGATACCATAAGAAAGTGAGGGATCAAGGAGAATCAAAGCACCACGAGATAGACATAGGGTAGCAAACACTCAAACTATTGTAATGTGCATCATCAACAATACATAATAGGCTTCTTATATAGAGAGAGCCCTTAGAATAGTCAACACATGTGGGATCCTCTGATCCACATCTGTCTTTGTGGATGTCCTCGATCCACATCCTCACATCACGTAGTCGACATCCTAGGGTGGATACTTCAATACATTCCTATACCATACCTTAGCCTCTAATATGTGCACATTTCAACAGAACCTACCTCTTAAGTGGGCAGACCAAGTATGTAGCAGAGAGTGAAAGTGTCAACAATACCAACATAAATGTAGCACATCCCAGTATGATGGCCACACCTCCTACATTGTGAAGAAGAAATTTGCAAGAGGATCCCAATAGTCAAACATCGACAAAATAAATAATCTTTGTTTAAGGAGAAACTTACTTTCACAAATATGATGGTGATTTCCCACACACTTTTTTCATTTTGACTTATGCCATAAATGATTAGCATGATGCATTATTCATACAAAAGGAAGGAAAGATAAATATACCTTTTTGTTGAAATCAGATCCAGAGAGAAACTATGGTCAGAACCAACAAAAGCCCAATCAGCCATATGACGTGATGCATTGAGAGGAGGTAGGGGGTCAAAAGGCTAACGTAGTTCCTTCATAGTCTTCCAGATAGGTCTGTGATGCATATGTAAGGATTCAAAACTCCATCAAGCATGTGGAAAAGTGAGAAAATGTCCTTGAGTGTCAATTACATCTTGAATAACCCTTATGCCTTGTTTTTCTAGATTATATGCTTTTTGTGGCTCTATCTCTGCTAGAGATTGTGGAAATATTTGACTCCCATGAATACTTTTGAGTCTCATGGAGTTGCCTTAAGGGTCTTAGCTTCCTGTCCAAGAGAGATGAGATAGCAATAATATCCAATCTTGACTCAGCCTATGAGTATAAGGACACCTCACTATCCTCCCTTCAAATTTGCTAATGACTCAGCCCATTGCCTTAAGTATTGCATGTGGCCATGATAAAGCTACAAGCATTGACATCCAGTATTGATGTTGTTCAAAAAACAACCCAATGATGTTGATATATGTGCCAACGCATAATGCTTATGAATATGAGACTATTCGTTCCCCCATGCATCTTTGGAGGAAAATTTTATTTGTTGGCAGGATTTTAATAATTTTTTGCCACATGAGGATAAACCATTATAATGGATTGCACTATTCGAAGCCAAATATGTAGTGGCCATGTGGATGATTTCTAAAAAATTAAGTTGGCCTTTAGTTTTTGCATCACCTGTTCAACTTGCTACTTAATTTGCAAACCATTCCATGCTATGGGGTAGCCCAAATGTCTAACAATCTCATTATGGTTCACTGTTTGACGTCGCCATAATAAAGTGTGCCAATGCTCTTAAAGACAACAATTTAGATTTAGCAAAATTTATTTCCAATCCTACAACCAAGCCAAATAATTATAGAGATGGCATAAGCACACATACGTTATGTTCAATATCTTAAGGCAAAAGTAAAGAATCATCAACATACGTTTGAGCCAAAAATTGGAGTCCATCTTGCAAGATAAACCATGGCAGTGACGTTTGTTGAAACATCCATATATATGAGTAGAGAATGAGTGATAATCGCATATAAGATAGCACTAATTGGGCAACCTTCTCAAATATAAGAGAGAACTAATTGCATATATGAGAGCACTACTTGGGACAACCTTGTCAAATAGATTTATTGAGCTGCTAGGGTGTAGAAAGCTCATTATTATAATGCATTGGGAGGTTCCAATTCAATAGCCATTTTGCCATAAAGCCCATCTATTAGCATTTGCAAGTTATGTGTTGTAATATCATCATATTATAATGCATTGGGAGATTCCAATTCAATAGCCATTTTGCCATGAAATCCCATCTATTAGCATATTGCCATGAAAGCCCACTCATTCTTCTTTGAATTTAGCATATGCAAGTTATGTGTTGTAATATCATCATAGTGAGGAGGAGGATTGTTAAATCCCCACACAAGAATGCATTCTCTAACAATTGGTATTGCCTTAAGCTTTTCCACATATTAGCTCTGACAATTGAGGTGTGTAAACATTGAACCAAACTCATAAATTTCCCTAGACACAAATAATTGAACAACCATCCACCTCCTTAGGGATCATTATATGCCACTTTTGGGTGGAGGTCATGATTGACCAATGAGACTACCCTAGAGAAAGTACTTGAACCTACATAAAATATGTCATAACCTACAAAATGACCATTTGTGCCAACCAATGCATGCTGCTTACGTTCTTGTAACCATACGGCATATGGATGCATCCGACGGATATAAATTCATAACAAACATCATTTATTACCTTGGCAAATGCATACATTTCAAAGTTAGATACATAAGAAAGTAAAGTTTAAATACCCTACATAGGTTTTCAACATGTGAATTAGGCTGGGTTTAGATGGGCTGCTCACCATGCATGAGAAAGGGGTGTGGATTGATTGGAAATACTCATCTCTGACACATCCCCCCCACCCAAGCATGAGTTATGAGTCAGCAAACCAATCAAAGATTTTGGCAGCTCTAGTTGCCAATAATCTTCTACTTAGTTTGCTCCGTCTGAACTAGCAGAGTGGAGGAAGTCCTCCCAAGAGGAGTGTTAAGTTGCCGCCCTATCTGAACCCACCTTTAGGCTGGGTTCAAACCACCTAGACGCCCGATTTGCAACAGGGGCGTCCGACAAAGGTGGAATGAAACCCATTGGTTGGTGAGTTGCGCGCCAGAAAGGAAGGATGTCCGATAACCCCTTTCCCCCGCGCGCCCTTCCTCCCGCGTCACCAAGGGTTGGTGACCCTCAGCAAAAACTGGACCAATCGAAAGCCTTGGCGAGCTTTGACAGTAGGCTGTCTGGTGTGAACACCAAACCGCGGCGTGTCCGGCAACATATGGTCGGAGAGGGTTGGTGTGAACCCGGCGTTAGTAGATGAACATTCTGTGCAAGAGGATGGAGAACTAACCCGAATTAAACAAACCACAACACTTCATCTTTTTCATCCTTTTCTTGCAGGCACTGCTTATGAATGGCGTTTGTTGATCGAATCATCGCTCGAGAATTTTGGTGACCCAAAGCAAAAACTGGACCAATCGAAAGCCTTGGTGAGCTTTGACAGTAGGCCGTCTGGTGCGAACACCAAACCGCGGCGTGTCCGGCAACATATCGTCGGAGAGGGTTGGTGTGAACCCGGTGTTAGTAGATGAACATTCTGTGCAAGAATTAAACAAACCACAACACTTCATCTTTTTCATCCTTTTCTTGCAGGCACTGCTTATGAATGGCGTCTGTTGATCGAATCATCGCTCGAGAATTCTCCTTGTAAGCTCTCTCCATCTCACAATTTCTTCCCACCTCGCTTTGCTTCATGAATTGGATCTTCGTCCCGGTTTTCGGTCGCTTCGTCTCTGCAAAATTTGGCGTCCAGCTATGCTTCAGGCTTCCTAACCTCGATTTTGTCGTGGAAATCAACCTCGCAGTGTCCAGGAGCTCGTCTGGTTACCCCCTCGCAGAAATCCCTTTCCTCGCTGCACCGACAAGTAGGACCATTACTGCTACATTACAGTTCTCGGAATCATTTCCCGTATTTCGGTTTTCAAAAACCGTGAAATTTTTTAGGATCTCTTGACTTGTCAAAGTTTTGCTCTTTCTTTGAATCCCAGATGCAAATATCATGCCTTGGATTTGCAGGATTGTGTCGGATTTTCAGCGTCTCGGTATTTTACACAGACGCTACGGAAGCGCTAATTCGCTGAAGGGGCCCGGCCGCACCAGTGCAGGGAAAAGAACAGCCGACAATGCCTCTACGATAATGGATGCTGATGCGGAGGAACTGATTATTGTCAGGCGCTCCCTCTGCAAGCAATTGTTGTCGCTGAAGTCGGATTGCAGTGGTATGAAGAGAGATTATTGGCTCAATTTAGGCACAATATGTAAAACAGTATTTTTATCCACCCGGTTTGCTCACGAGGCTGTCGGTCGTGAATTCAGAATTGTCATCTGATCTAACGTATCTTGCAGAACTTGAGAGTGAGGTGGAAGCATTGATAATGCAGCACTTAGAAAACGCCTGGTAATCGACCCTGCTTTCCTTAGACTCTCAATCAGCTCTTCTAAGCTACCAAAAGCACAATTGGAGAGCGCTGTCAAGAACTGTTGTTCTCCGTAACCCGTTTCTAAAGGCTCACATTTCTGGTTCAACATAGGGGTTGCAGTAAACACGGTTCCATCGAAAACTGGGCAAATAAAGTAAAGGAATTGACTTCAAGGCATTGGATACGATTCTTCAATCCTTTGTTCGCCGTTTCAATGAAAATCATAAGGTGCATTTCTCAGGTCTTGCCGTACGTATGCTCGATTTGCCTCCAGTTTGGTCGCTTCATAGTGTCCAGATCATTCCGTAACTAATATTTTAAGTTGCTTCATCTGCAAAATCTGTGGCTTGAATCAATTTAAACATTCAAGGCATGGACTGATCTCTGCAGAGCCAACGCGCAACACAAATTGCTCACGGATCGATGGATCGAGAAACTCCAGAGACGACTCAAGCTAGAACAAGGCAGAAACATATTGTTACCCGCACTCGGCAATCGATGCCGCCGTTTGTCACCTGCACTTCGAAAATCCCACTTGTAACAAGCTCTTTCAAAAGTGCCGCAAGCAACACCAATCAGAAACAGAGTATCAGCGATGAAAATGAAGTCACTGATGATGATTTGTTGGAGGAGGACTCGAGTGAAAATGAGCAATTAGATATCAGTTCAGAAGACAAGATATCTTCAGTGGTGGACGAAAGTGCTGCTGGGAAGCAAGTGATCAGCGATGATGAACGGATCTCAAGTGACGAAGAAGCGCTTCCTCTTATACTAGCCCGGACAGGGAGTATGCAAGGAATTAGCGGAGACGGCAACAATGTTATGGAGAGCTTCTGTGAACCGCAAGACGATACTCTTGATCATCCATCGGTGGACATCAATGCTGTTACCGATGAGCCGATTTTCAGCGTGAAGGCCACCTGTGATCAACCTGGAATTGTGGACGTGCCTGCCAATTTGGAGATGACCATGAAAGCTAGAATATGTGTCGACCGTACTGCTGCAGCCCTTGATCAAGAGTTGTGCTGGCATATCATGTTTGGTCTTGTCAACCATGGACATTGCAGAATTGCTGTTAGTTCTCTTTCTTATTGGTCTCTTGACGAAGATTCGGAAGTCTCTACGATCAAGTGGCCAAAAGGGGGTGTGGTTCTCAAAGAAACGCCATCTTTCCTATGCTATAGCTGTAAGGTCCGTTGCAAAGGATTTTCCGATTCCCCAAGAGTAGCCTTCAGCTGGCAATACAGGTAAAGATTTCTCATCCAGTCACTGTCGTTGAGTCGGAGTGACGAACGACAAAGCTTTTGCATCAGATGAAACGTTTATCAAGCCGGGATTGTCTGCATTCAAGCTCGGATTGCCTCCATTCAGAATTTAGCTATAGGGTGATGTAGCAAAGATTTCAATGCAAAAAGCCATCGGATACTCTGCATAACAGCCATCAATCGTAAATTTGTGATGCAGTAAAGTAATCCAAAAGCATTCAGCGATTAAAAGTGGGCAGAACGAGGGTGCCAACGTGGATACGAGACCCAATGCTCTATCAGTCGACGTCTGTGGTTTATGCTCGCCTTCTGCTTACATTATTTTGCGGAAATGCTATCTGCATAAGGGAATCTGCACACGACATTGAGACAACGGAGCATCGTGCATTTTGTTGCTCAAGCACATCCTATAATGGAGGCTTTTACAGAAATTTGAGCAAAGTCGTGTAACATGCTAGACCATGCTAAAGGTATACCTGTAACATCTTGCTGTCGTATGCTTTAATTTCAGGATAAAGAGCAGGCCGCGCCAGTAATAAGTGGGACAGAAGATCATTCATTGAGCAACATCAACATGCAAGGCAAGCCGCTGACTACTTACAAATCTTGCCAAGGAAGTCCCTTTTACAAGAGACTCGGAAGCTTTCTTCAGTGGAAGAATTGCCGTAAGAAACGCGAAGTGGACGTTGCTTCTCAGAGTTGACAGCTTTCAAAACAGCTCAAATATTCCACCTTCTCAAAGAGATCAGTAAGTGACAATTTTGATGATTTAGGGAAACCCAACAGCAATATCACAGCACGCAAATTCAGAGAGGTGGCATTTGCCAGATTGTTGAGATTTTGGAGTAAAGTTGGAGTAAAGTCTTAATAAGTTTCTTTAGGTATTTAATACAAAAAGAAGATTTTTTAAAAATTGAACCAAGGTTAGTATGTCCCCATGACATTACTATCTTTTATTCAAAAAACTCACATTAACACTGAAAATTATTAACCTAAGTTAACAAGGGCCCCTTGGAAGAATTTGATTAATCTAAATTTTTAGTAGTGAAAACCCAAAAGTTAAGTGCTTCCCCCCCCTTCAAAGACCTATCATCATCCTTGCATACCCTTACTGAATGTGCACCATCTCCAAAGAGCAGTAGAAAAGAGCTTTCACTCTCTCTTCCCCAGTCCCCATACCCCAGGGTTTAATCGATAGGGCCGTTTTCAATAAACACACATTTAGTTCTATTAAGCCAAAGCGCACAAGGCATACCTCACACCAATTAATTTCTTAAGGGCATAGGGAATAGGTCCCCTCCCTATAGGCAAAACCAAAGCTAGGTCTGAAGGAAAGCCTATAGTGTCACCTAATAATGCACGCTTCCAACAAATCACATAGCTCAACATCTCTATGCATATATGCGAGGCTTGAATTTATTGGCTACGTCTCCTTGAGGATCATTATAACATGATTCAATTTTGGCCACCTTAATGCCATAGTTCATTCCAATATTCTCATTGTCTCTTATCTACTTGTTGTGTATCAAGTGAAAGATTTTGATCATATACCCCTAGAAACCCACCACTATAGGCATTCAATCCCTTTAGTTCCTCCCTCCTATCTTGATGTCGTAGGCATGTCGTTGAGTTTCTTTGGAACCTCTATGGCCATGTTTGTTAAAACTGGAGTGCCTCAGGATCTATGGAGCGCTCTAAGGTGGATGGAACCTATGTGGAAACATAATGAAGAGAGTGCTCATGACATGTACCTCAAGTCAATTCAGTTCTAAGATAGATTAGCTTGGACTCATAAATAGAATCTTGAGTGTATGTGCATTTCTCTATTCAACAATACATGAAAGGCTTCTTATATAAAGAGAGCCTTTAGAATAGTCAACACTTGTGGGATCCTCTAATCCACATTTCTCCTGGTGGATATTCTTGATCCACATCTCCACATCATGTAGTCCACATCCTAGGGTGGCTACTTTAATACATTATACCTTAGCCTCTAATTATGTGCTCATGGAACCATATCTCAACACCTCCCCTTGGTGCCATGATCCATTGGCTATTGCAAGGTGGTCAGATGTGAGTTACAAGATCAAATCGTCCCCTAGGTGCTTACGTGGCTACTCTCACGTGGTCAGGTTTGATTAACAAACATGTGGGCTAAAGGTGGCAAGGTTGTTGCTTCTCAATGCTTGATGTCAATGGGGTTCTCTTCTTTTTTTGATGTAGCATGATGCATGATGCTTTGTTCTAGCATGTGCCTTAATGCTTTATGTGTGGATGCCATGCTTTGTCTTATGGTCAACTCACGCATTTGTGCTTTTGGCATGCGCTAGTACCATTTGTTGCAAAGGTCTTACCATGAGCTTTGTTTTGCTTGAATGGCAGTGTCTAATTGCGTACAATGATTCTGACTTGACAGGTGCGTAGAGCTCGAAAAGGCGATCACTTTTCCTTTTTGGAGCACGGGCAAATTCTGATTGATTGCAAGTTATGGCTTGTCAAAGTTTTTATGAAGAGAGAGTGGGCATGATGATGTGGCACAGGGATTCATATGCAACATTCTAAATTGTGCTTAGTAAAGGCCTTTGTGCTTAGGTGGCACTATGCCATGTGGTAGTATTTTGACCCAATTGAGTTAACCAAAGGTTTAAACAAACTTAACCATGGTAAATCTAATCTTGCCACGTGTTAATTTGTTGACCTCAGTACTGAGCAAGTGAGAATGGTAACCCTTATCTATGTTAACCCTACTTGCCATGTGTCAAGTAAGGAAACCTTAGCTTGAACCTTGTATTTAACAGGAGGGACCTCATGCTGAGCAAAGATAGCAGCCAGGGGTATCGCTACAATTCCCATACCTTCATCTTTACCATTTCTTCTTGCTTTCGAGATCAGTCGCTGATCTTTCACCATGCCTCACGGAACTCTCAAAGTCCAGCTCATCACTGCTCATGGCCTCAAGGATGTCAAAAGTTTCAGCAAGTCTGACCCTTATGCTCTCCTCTCTTGCGGTGCCTTGAAGCAGCAAAGTCACACCATTCATGATGGAGGGAGTAATCCTGTCTGGAATCAAAGAGCTTGCATCATCGTTGATGGATCGCATTGCAATCTGTAAGAGTGGCGCTATGTCCATGCTTGGTCTATGCGTGTGAGTACTGCCCTGCTGTGCATAGTCATTAAAGTGGTAGAAGGGCTCACTGCTATGGACGTTCGGTTGGAGCAGCCGAGCTGTTAGAGGTGGCGTTGGAAGGCGCTGTTGATTCTTTGCTTGGACTGTTGGCTAGGCAATGGAGTCGCATGCACTTTGCATGTAGCTAGAGGGAGTCATGAAGCATGAGCATAGGAGGTCGGAGCTTAGGATGATCGCTGCAGTTACTGAGCAGCCATGGAAGGCAAGGGCTGTTAGAGCCTTAGGAGCGGGGAGTTGTTTCTACCTTATCCTCAGCTTATAAGCTTCGAGCCTATGACTATTGTGCATCATTGACATGGTGTCCCCTCCTTCTTATGCCGAGTCTACACATCCACCTTCGTGAAGGGATTCGGGATGTTCTACTACCGTCTTCCAATTCTACTGCCATATTAATTGAACGTAATGCCCAAAACAGAGATGCAACTCTTGTGATCAAAACGAGTCCCCAAAAGCTATTGACATTCAACTCATTGGATTGGCAAACTACAAGCATGAAATGTGAGAATCCACCATTCATGAAGTCGCATGCGAGTGTTCGTGTTTGTGGGTAGTCGTTGAAGATGAGCTACTTTTTGGAGATACTTGTAGATAGGCTAGGTACACATTAATCTTTCTTCTCTCTCAAAGGATAGGTCCAGGTATCTCTCTCTTTCTCACAACATGGACTCGTCTCATAAGAGACGTCTCTCTCTCTTTTTCTATTTCAAATCAAGAATCCTAACAAGAAGAGTCTCTCAATGAATGGAAATGCATGACAGAAATTTCTCTAGGTAGAAGAGAACTCTCAATCTAAAACTAAAACTAATCTTGGAGAAAACATGATCTCCTAAGGCATGTCTACAACTAATCTAGGAGACTATACCTAAGCTCTGATACCATGTTAAAACTGGAGTGCCTCAACATCTATGGAGTGCTCTAAGGTGGATGGAACCTATGTGGAAACATAATGAAGAGAGTGCTCATGACATGTACCTCAAGTCAATTAGGTTCCAAGATAGATTAGCTTGGACTCATAAACAGAATCTTGAGTGTATGTGCATTTCTCTATTCAACAATACATGATAGGCTTCTTATATAGAGAGAGCCTTTAGAATAGTCAACACTTGTGGGATCCTCTGATCCATATTTCTCCTTGTGGATATCCTTGATCCACATCTCATCCTAGGGTGGCTACTTTAATATATTCCTATACCATACCTTAGCCTCTAATCATGTGCTCATGGCACCATATCTCAACAATGTCTAGCTTGCAATGGAAATCCACAAGATCATTGTGTGTGATCCTCTCAATTTTATTACATGGTAAAGCACGTATATGCTATAACTAGTAACACATGACCAGCCCTTCCTGTACTAGGTTTACATTTTGACTCAAACACATTGCTCTATTGCTACACTGGTGGTCATGGTCAATATGACTAAGTTATCATCATGGATGAGTCGGTTTACAACTCTTTTAAATTCCTTCAAGATCGAGCTTTTGATGTTAGTGATATCAAATAATGTTGTCATAAACCCAATCTTTATATTCCTTTTTTATTATGAGTATGTAGGGTTTTATTTTGCTTGCACAATCGCTAACTTGGGACATTATCTCATTTTAGCATTTTTGAAAGGAGGTAGAAAAAGGAGTGTGAAATTTTTAGAGACGAGATGCAACATCAGGTCCATCGTACCTGATCTTCCCTATAAATATCAGGGGCGATACTTTTATTATTCGTGATAGATGAAGATTAGCACTTTTTGAAAAGTGAACCCCAACAAATACATGAATATGAGACTCATATGTAATTGCTTGCATGAGCTTGTGAGTTCTCTTTTCGATACCATGGAATTAATCATTGTTGTGATCTTTAAGATATAATGAGATGGACTATGATCATGTGGTTGGTGTTGTCGTCTATCGATTTTGTATTCAGCATCATTCGTTTCTTTCGATTCCCTAGTACTCGCTCACCGTCGAGAACATGCATACAAAATAGAGGACTGGTTAGGTAAAATCATAACTTTAATAGAGCTATACATATTCAATTCATGAATTGAAAGCTCTTACCCTTTCCAGAAAAACCAAATAAGAAAAGCTTAAAATTTAAGAAATTGAGAAAAGTAAGAAAGTTGTAATTGAAAAAAAAACATACATGACGTATGGTGAGAGGTGGCACACTTCGTCTCCAGTTATTTATAATATGGCAGAGAGTGTGCCCCTTTCTCATTAGCCTTTTTATGGTCTGTAATTTGTAATTTTTAATTTGTAAATCCAACATGTACATGGCCAGAGTCTCATCCTTCTATCCTAGTCCTTCATTTAGGAGCACTCAACTGAATCCTCATATATAATCTTTATCCAATCGTCAAACTGTATATTTATGTCCAAAAGCTTCAACAGCTGCAAATTTTATTCACCCAATTGTTTCATCAAATATTTCCTAGTAACATAGAGAGACAATTAAATCCTTCCATGTTTGGCTCACTCGATTTGTCTTGGTCATGCACTTCCATGGCTTGGATAATTTTCCACAGTATGTATATATATATATCTATATATGTGTGTGTGTGTGTGTGTGTGTGTGTGTGTGTGTGTGTGTGTGTGTGTGTGTGTATGTATATATATATATATATTTTTTTATTTATATATCTATATATGTGTATATATATATATATATATATATATATATATATGTATATGTATATGTAAGTATTTATGACATTAATTTACCATAAGAGTCCTCCAAAATCTTAAAGATATCATAACAGTATTGATCAACACCTTTTGAGAGTTTCAAAACTCTAAAATCTAAGTCACAGGATAGTGCATATGCACACATGGCACAAACATGCCTTTGGTTAAACGATTCAAGGCCATTGGTACATATGACAGCATAGGTGCATTGCACTTGCCCATGTAGCATACTGATGGAAGGCCATTAATACATATGGCCAGAGGGGTGTGTTGCACTTGCCCACATGGCACGAACATGCCCACATGGCTTTTAGTTCATTTATGTCGGTGTGGGATTCACACTGCGGCTATTGACGGAGGGGAGGGAGGGGGTAAGAAAGAGAAAGGGAGAGGGAAAGGAAGGCAAAAGGGAAGGGGAGGGGGAAGGGAAGGGGAGGGGAAGGGAAAGGGAAGGGAAGGAAGGGGGAAGTGGAGGTGGGGGGGGGAGAGAGAGAGAGAGAGAGAGAGAGAGAGAGAGAGGGGGGGGGGGGGGAGAAAAGAAGGGGAGGGGAGGGGGAAGCGAAAGAAGAGGAAAAGAAGGCGAGGGGAAGGGGAAGTGAAAGAAGTGGGAAGAGAAGAGAAGGGGAGGGTGAGGGGGAAGGGGAAGGGGAGAGGAGGGGGAGGGGAGGGGAGGGGTGAGGAAGGGAGGAGAAGGGGGATGGAGAGGAGAGGGTAAGGGGGAGGGGAGGGAGGGAGCGGGGAGGAAGGGAGAGGGGAGGGGGGGAAAAGTGGGGGGGGGGGGGGGGCACAACCACATCCATGTGAGAGGGGAGAGGAGGGGGGGAGAAAGTGGAGGGAGGGGAGAGAGACGGGTGGGGAAGGGGGGGCAGAGAGAGAGAGAGAGGGGGGGCACAGCCATGACCGTACACTCCGGAGAGTAGTGACACAGGTCAGAGGACATGGTGAGAAGTCATCTGAAGCAGCAATCATACCATATAAGAAAATCTAGCTAGAAGTTGACTTTAATTTAAGACACTACAAAAGAAATTAGAAAAGGACATAAGTATGATAGGCTTGATGGAGTACGCAGAGTACTTCCCATTTGGCCTGGAGTTTGAAGTTTTGATCCTAGGATGCATTGCTTCATAGTATCAAACCAATATGCCTATAGGACACTCACCCATAGTTACATCAATGACTTGGTCAAGAGCTTTGCAATGAATGCAAGACATCTAGCAACAATTTGGTCAAGAGCTTTGCAATGAATGCAAGACCTCTAGCAACAAGTGCCTGTCTTATGCCATTCCACGCAAGCACAAATACTCCCATTAGGAAAAAAGGAAACTCATTTTGGGACCTTTTAGCCTGGAAGGAAACTAGTTGTCCACCAATCAAAGGAGGGCCAACGTAACGCTGAAAAAATACAAAAAAGGAAGAAAAAATAAATATTGTCAAGTTTGCATTCAATGAGGATACTTGAGCTACTTTATTATATCTAATGCATGGTGCATAATTCGGTACTTCTGATATCACCGGCGCATCCGGAGCGGGCCGCCAACTTGTCGAATTGCTTTCTTCAATACACTTTTTTTGTGGGGCCTGTCTGGCCTTTTTCGAACCTCTGGGTGCTCGTTTTTAGTGTTTTAAATGTCGTTCCGAGGGTTTTAGCCTGCTCCAAACGTGCCAGTGATGTCAGAAGTATCGAATTTTACACCGTGCATCAATGGAGTTATGTTGTATTTTAGTGTTTTAGAGGAAAGAAAAATGAAGAAATTGTGAATTTCTCTCAGGCCCCAAAATGAGCTCCCTTTTTTCCTAATGTATGCGCAAGGAAGAGAGAAAAATGAAAAAGTTAAGGGAGTATAACTATTGGATTCTCATAGGGTGGCATGCAATATATGCTGCAAAAATATTTATAACTAAAGCACATGGATTAGCCTTCACGAAAGGGTTAGGCTACACATGGAGGAAGGCAAGAATTGTGGTCAATGCTGTTGAGATATCAAGCTCATCCCCGACATATCTCCTGGATGACTATCATTTATGTCACCGCCTATGTTAGTTGTACTCGTGGTGTAGTTAGACTACCACGTATGTTTTTGGTTTGGGTTCACATATGAACCACGTATTCTAGGTTTTGACATATAGGGTATTTCCCTCTTCTATTGTATTGTTGTTGTGTGCAAAAGTGAAGAAAGGCTTCACCCTTCAACCTTGTGTCCTTTCTCTTTTGTGTGTTGTGAAGAAAGCTGCACTTGAGTCTCCTATCTCTCTCCCTAATTCTTTACATGGTATCAGAGCCTTGTTCGTGGTAAGGAGCTCAAGAAAGCTAGCCAAGTTTGTGGTGTCCTGGTAAGAGGACCAGTGTAGCTTCCCTATTTCGAGTTTGGGAGCAAATCTCTGCAGGTAGCACAGCCAGAAGTGCAGGAGTGCACTGCTTCAGATTGAGAGGCCCTTCGCGGTGCGGCGAGAGCGCAGTATATGCTGCGAGAGAGGGCGAAGCCCATGGTGACTTTATTTTTCTGATTTGAGGCCGTTTCGGGGCCCGTTTTGAAGGCAGAAGTTCTTCGCAGGCACTCAGAAAAAGGCCCTGTTTTTGCTGTGCGACCACCGCGCGGCTAGTCGGTGGAAAGGTGCCATAGAAATTGCATCGTATGCCTATGTGCAGAGATATTGGGAGTTGCAGATTCATGCCTGTTGCCTGTTGATGCAAAATCGTCACGAGGAAGTGACTGTGTGGTGAAATACCACTTTCGTCAGTGTTGCAGATCTGCCCCTGTAAGGCTCTTTGTAGAAGTTTTGCTATTTGCCCTTCTGAGGCATTTGCTGTGTTTACAGGTTGCTGTTGCAATTCATGATTTGTAAAATGTCTGAGAATCTGTCTACCATTGTCAGTGAGAAGCTTGACAAGAACAACTTCCAAGCATGGAAGTTCAGGATGACAAACTTCTTTATGGGAAAGGGAGTTTGGGATTACATCAGTGGTGAAACTGCAGAACCAGTTTTGGGTGCTGCTCCCACTCCTGCTGAATTGAAGGCCTTTAAAGAATGGCATGAAAAAGCCAGAAAATGCCTGTATTGGCTGTCCGTTAGCATTTCAGATTCTATGATTGTGCATATACAGGATCTAGAGACGCCTAAGGAGGCATGGGATACATTGGTGAAGCTGTATAGCACAAATACCAAAGCACGAAAGATGCAGCTAAAGCAGGAGTTGCACAATGTGCAAAGGAAAAATCTGAATATAAATGAGTATTCCTTGAAGGTGAAAGGCCTTGCAGATTCTCTTGCCTCCATTGGAGCACCTGTTGATGATGAGGACTTAGTGTCCGTGACCTTGAATGGTCTTGGGAAAGATTATGCACAATTTCGGACATCCATTGGAGTCCGTGAAACATTTCCTGATTTTCAAGAACTTATTGCTCTCTTGCTGAGTGAAGAGCAAAGGAATGGTGGTTCAGCCACCTCAACTTCTCAAGAGACTGCTTTCTACTCGAATACAGGTAGAGGCAGGGGTAGAGGAAGAGGCCGTTCTGGTGGCCGTGCAGGAAATCAGAACCAACAGCAACAACAGGAAAACCAGTCCTATGGAGGAGGACGTGGTAGTTCTAGAGGTAGGGGGAGCCAAAGAGGCCGTGGTTCATGGCAAAGGAACCAGCAAGTAAATAGCAGCACAGAATGCTATTATTGTGGAAAGCCTGGACACAAGGAGAATACATGCTATAAAAAGCAGAATGACATCAAAAGTGGAAAGTTGCAGCAAAGCAACTATGCATCATCAAGTGGGCATGGTGACGACAGAAATGAGCACCTTTTTGTGATGCAGCATATGGTTAACTCCATGTCAGGAGATGCTGCAGCTTGCAATGATGTTTGGTATGTTGATTCAGGTGCCTCTAACCACATGACCAGTCATGGTGAGTGGTTTCATGATGTTAGAAATTTGGATAAGCCAGGTTATGTTGAAACAGGTGATGATACTGCGCACCCAATTACGCAGGTTGGTAAAGTGCCATTGGCTATGCAGGATGGCAAAACGAAGTACTTGGCAGATGTACTTCATGTTCCAAAAATCACGAAGAACCTGGTTTCAGTTGGCCAAATGGTTGAGCAAGGTCTGCAGGTTAGATTTAATCCTGATGGATGCTTTGTTGAGGACCTGAAAAATAAGTGCCGCTTGGTTGCAAAAGGCAACAAAAATGGAAGAATGTTCACCTTGGATGTTGATATGCCTGAGGTGAAAGCTGCTATGTTTGCGCATGGGAGAGGTGTCATTGCAGATATTGAGATATGGCACAAGCGCATTGGGCACGTGAATATACAAAGGCTGAAATCTATGCAAACGAATAACATTGTTGCAGGTTTGCCTAAATTAAGAGTTGAGGGAATGCAAAAGGTATGTGAAGCATGCCAAATGGGTAAGCAGGCCAGACATGCATTTCCTAAAAATGCTAAGGTGAGCAGAAGACCTTTGGAAGTGATCCATTCAGATGTTTGGACAACCAAAGCTGCTTCTATTGGTGGATGCCATTATTATGTGACGTTTATTGATGACTACACAAGGAAGGTGTGGATTTATTTTATGAAGCACAAAAGTGAAGTGTTCAGCCATTTCAAGGCTTTTAAGGCCATGGTTGAAAAAGAGAAAGGTGTACATATTAAAGTGCTAAGATCTGATGGAGGGGGAGAGTACTTTTCAGAAGAATTTTGTGAATATCTGAAAGAACAGGGAATTCAAAGGAAGTACTCATGCAGGTCTACCCCTCAGCAGAATGGGGTTGCAGAAAGGAAGAACAGGCATATTGCAGAAGTAGGACGGGCGATCCTAAATGAGAAAAACATGCCTGATTATTTTTGGGCTGAAGCAATAGCAACTGCCGTTTATATTATGAACAAAACCCCCACTGTAGCTGTCCATGGCATGACGCCTGAAGAAATGTATACAGGCCAAAAACCAGATATTTC
The DNA here is from genome assembly GCF_047967505.1 of Dipteris shenzhenensis. Taxonomy (NCBI): domain Eukaryota; kingdom Viridiplantae; phylum Streptophyta; class Polypodiopsida; order Gleicheniales; family Dipteridaceae; genus Dipteris; species Dipteris shenzhenensis. The sequence goes on along the minus strand of NC_141612.1, from coordinate 10,511,199 downwards.
TCACTTGAAGGTATTTGGTTGCATAGCTTATGTTCATGTTCCTGATGAGAAGAGAACAAAGCTGGATCCAAAGGTAGAAAAATGCATCTTTATTGGATATGCTCAGCACTAGAAAGGGTATCGCTGTTATAACCCTTCCACCCGCAAAATGCAAGTGAGCAGAGATGTTGTTTTTGATGAAATGAGCAGCTGGTATGCACCAACTGTTATGGTAGGAGATGCAGATGCAGGAAATGGGAATGCTGCAATAAATGCAGAGCAGCAATCTCAAGCCTTGAGTGGACCCAGAGAGTCTTCTACTAGTGGATCTAATGCATGGACAGGGAGATTGAGATCTAGTGAATCGTCACATGGCAGTCCTGATAGTGTTGTGCAGGTATCACATAAGGGAAAAGAAAAAGTGGACCATGCTCCAGTATTTGATGTGTTTGCTGGTAGCTCTCATGTTGATGGAGAGTCAAGCGGCTCTGAAATGAGCCTTGATGAGGAACTTGGGATTCCTTCTGTTGTTACACCTGGTGCAAGGAAAAGCAGGCATGATTTAAAGACTCCTACAACTGATCCAGTTGTACGGAGGTCCACTCGTATTAAGTATCCAGTTGACAGGCTGAGATATGATGGGTATACAGCACATCACTATGCTTATATGGTCAAGGTTCTAGAGGAGCCAGAGCCCACATGTTTTGAGGATGCAGCAGGGCATAAAAATTGGGAAGCAGCTATGGATGAAGAGATGGCTGCCTTGGATGCAAATCACACTTGGGATTTGATGCCTTTGCCTCATGATAAGAAGGCTATTGGCTGCAAGTGGGTTTACAAAGTAAAGCACAATGCTGATGGGTCTGTTAGCAGGTACAAGGCAAGATTGGTTGCCAAAGGTTTTGCACAGACATATGGAATTGACTATGAGGAAACTTTCAGCCCAGTTGCAAGGATGGCAACCGTGAGAGCAGTAATTGCTATGGCTGCTGCAAAGGGATGGTCTTTGCATCAGATGGATGTGAAAAATGCCTTCTTGCATGGTGATTTGCAGGAAGAGGTTTATATGATGCAGCCAGAAGGTTATGAGGATAAAGCACACCCCGATTTTGTATGCAGGTTGCGCAAAGCCTTGTATGGCTTAAAACAGGCGCCGAGGGCATGGTCAGACAAGATAGGACAATATCTTGTCACTATTGGATTTCAGATTTCCAATTCAGATTTTTCACTTTATGTGAAAAGGACAAACAGAGGGATTGTGCTTATAGTCATCTATGTTGATGACTTGATTATTACAGGTGATAGTGATGCAGACATTAATGAAGTGAAGCTGCTGTTGAAGCAAAAATTTGAGATGAAGGATTTGGGAGAGCTGCGTTACTTCTTGGGCATTGAGGTTATTAGATCCCCGAGTGGGATATGGCTGTTGCAAAGGCAATACGGTTTGGACATGCTGTCCAAATATGGGATGACAGGCTGTAAGCCTATCTCTGTTCCATTGGAGCAGAATGTGAAGCTCAATGCAGAGTCAGGTGAGCTTCTTGAAGATATTACTGTGTACAGGGACACAAGGTTGAAGGGTGAAGCCTTTCTTCACTTTTGCACACAACAACAATACAATAGAAGAGGGAAATACCCTATATGTCAAAACCTAGAATACGTGGTTCATATGTGAACCCAAACCAAAAACATACGTGGTAGTCTAACTACACCACGAGTACAACTAACATAGGCGGTGACATAAATGATAGTCATCCAGGAGATATGTCGGGGATAGAGCTTGATATCTCAACACTCCCCCTCAAGCTCAAATCCATCTCACGTACACCAAGCAAGCTCCTAAATCTGCGAAGCTTCTCAGTACCCAATGCCTTCGTAAAAATATCAGCCACCTGCTCCTCAGTGCTGACATAGACAAGATCAATCTCACCAGCTAGAACCTTCTCTCTCACAAAGTGATAATGCACCTCAATGTGCTTCGTTCTAGCATGATAAACTGGGTTATTAGCAAGCATGATGCTGCTAATGTTGTCACAATGAATGACAACTGCTGCATGAACTGACTGTCCCATATCTGCAAGTAGCTTCCGTAACCAAGCTACCTCACATGCAGCCATTGCTGCACCCCTGTACTCAGCCTCTGTGCTCGACAAGGCAACTGTTGGCTGCTTCTTGCTGCTCCAACTGATGGCATCACTCCCAAGGGAAAACATAAAACCACTAGTAGATCTCCTGTCTGAGACACTACCAGCCCAGTCAGCATCTGTGTATCCATGTACCTGTAATGCACACCCAGCTTCATAAAACAGTCCATAATGCAATGTGGACTTCACATACCGCAGTATGCGCCTAGCCGCATCCAAATGTGGCTTCCTTGGTGCCTGCATAAACTGACTCACCAGCCCCACAGCATAGCTCAAGTCTGGTCGGGTTATAGTCATGTAAATCAAGCTACCTCTGTGGGAGGAAGGAGAAGCTACGTTAGGTGTCTTTACCTGCATCGTGATGTGCAAAGACCTTGTAGAGACCTTTGGAAAGTTCTCTGAGTGGTTTTTTGCAAGCCAGCAGGTGGTTTTGGAGGCAAAAAGGCAGTCTATTTTAGACCTAAGAGACTTGTGATGAAGATATCTTTCTCTAGAAGCTGAATCTCTCACCCTGAGATCTAAAGCAAAGTTGTAGAAGACTTTGAGTACTTCATTTTTTGTTCTTACATCTCTGTCATCCGAGTTTTCAATGAAAAGTTATATCTCCTGCAAAAAGTGACGAAATTTAATTTCTAGCGCGGACTTCATGTGTTGGATCTCCATATCCAGGCCACTATTTGTAGTTCAAACACTCACAATGGATTCAGAGCACTCCAAAACTTCTACTTGTAAAGCTACTTCCAATTCTGTGAAGTTTTGAAGTTGTAGTGAAGCTCAGTCTACTCCAATGTCTTCATTCCGTCATTTCCTATGTGAGTGGAAACTCAACATCCGGGCCTCCATTTGCAAAGCTGTCTATCCTGTTAGATCCAGGACTCCTGAAACATATGTCTACAAAGCTGCTTGCTATTCTGTGAAGAATCGAGGGAGTTGTGATTCTCTGTGTCTTTCCGTCATCTCTTTGAAGGAAATTTCTCAAAGTTTCCAAGACCTTCTCATTGATTGCCATGTGGCATTTTGGCTAAGGTTAAGCTTCCCAAGGTTCATTTTTGCAAGTAAATGCAAGGTTGACTTGCTCTTACTCCATCCTTGGATGAGATTTTGGAGTTGTGGCAGGATAGAGATATTTGCAGATTGTCTTACTGAGTTCGATTATGCAGTCACGCCCATCTTTTGAGACATCCCATGTTTTATTTTCACTAGCGTTCATCGTTGTAAGGCCGTGATTTCTTGGATATACCTTATGCAAATCACTCTGGTTGTAGTCTGAGCCGTGTGCGCTCATTTGTGGTTTGCATTGGGTTGCAGTGGATGCTTTACAGGCCATTTAGATGCATTGTGATCCTTGTTGGATATGCTGATAGGCCCAGATTGCCTTGTGGGATGCTTTATTGATGGAAGTTTAGCATACAAATGCTATTTTATGCTGAGGCACAGGTTTGACATATTGCAGTGGATGGGCGAAAAATTGAGTGTTACCACTGTGGCAAGAAGGGCCACATGAAAAAGGATTGCTACAAGCTGAAAAGAGAGCAAAAGGATAAGAAAAAGAATGCAAATTGGGGTGCAAATAAGAAGAGAGTCCAAGGGAGGACAAAGGAAAAATGAAGATCGAGGAGATTAATATAGTCACTGATGATAGTGACAATGACATTCTTTTCATGTCTAGTCTACCTAGAGACTTGCTTACCACTTCAAATGATGCGTACTCCTAGGATTGGATTTTGGATTCTGGTGCTTCATTCCATGTTACTCCCCATAGGGAATGGTTCTCCACTTATGACAGTGGTGAGACAGGTTCTGTGCATCTTGGAAATAACTATGCATGTGACATAGTGGGAGCAGGTGACATAAAGTTTTCTTTTGCAAATGGGTCTGCATTTGTTTTGAAAAATGTGAGACGTGTGTCTAAGCTGACAGTCTTATTTCAGCGGTTTAGCTAGATGATGCTAGTTTTCAGCCCACGTTTGGCTTTCAGAGTTGGAAAATTCAAAAGGGCTCTATGGTTTTGGCCAGGGGTGCCAAGTGTGGGACTTTGTATCCCTTACATGTTTCAAGGGTGTCTGATCATGTTGTTGCAATAACTGAGCAGCCAAGTACTTCTTTGTGGAATTGCAGGTTGGGGCACATGAGCCAGAATGGAACGAAACTCTTATGCCGTTTGGGTTATGTACCGCATTTGATTTTTTCTAATTTTGAATTTTGTGAGCGTTGTCTCTATGGGAACTAGACTAAATCAGCCCATAAAAGAAGGGGAAAAAAAGAGCTTGAAAGGCTTGATTTGGTGTAGTCGGACGTATGTGGTCCCATGCTTACATGGTCATTAGGCAAGGCTGAATAATATGTGACATTCATTGACGATGCAACTAGGAAAGTGTGGGCTTATGCTATAGCTCAAAAAAGCGATGTGTTCCAAATATTTCAAAAATGGTTGGCTTTGGCTGAAAATCTGTCAAGTAGAACGCTTAAATGCCTACGAACTGATAATGGTGGAGAGTATATCTCTCATGACTTTCAGCATTTCTATGATACACGTGGGATCAAGAGGGAGCTCATGTCCCCTCGTACTCCAGAGCAAAATCTAGTTGCAGAACAGATGAACCGCACCATTCAAGAAAGGTTGCAATATATGCTTTCCAATGCAAGTCTTTCTGGTGGTTTTTGGGCTGAGGCAATGAAGATTGCAGTGCATTTGATCAATAGATCACATAGCAAGAGTTTGGATGGTGGTATTTCTGAAGAGGCATGGAGTGGCAAGAAGCCCTCTTACTCTCATTTGCATATATTTGGGTGTGAGGCATATGCACATGTGCCAAAAGAGCTTCGAAAAAAGCTAGATCCTAAGTCTAGGAAATGCATCTTTCTAGGTTATGGTGAAAGTGGAGAGATGGGCTATCGTCTCTGGGATCCAGAAGCAAAGAAAATCATACGAATCCATGATGTGGTCTTCAATGAGAAGAAGATGCATGAGACACCCATGAGGGATGTGGAAATGAGGAGAATCCCTTTCCAGGATGTGAATCCACCCGCATATGTTGATAGTCGATAACAAGCTTTCCATGCACCGAATTTGCAGGAAATGGTGCCACCAGGTACTCCCACAGGTACACAATCAAGGGTAGATGATGGATCATCTATTGGTGGCAATGATGAGCCAAATGTGGCTGATATGCAGGCGGGACAGCAAGCTGAAATGCCCTTGAGAAGAACATCTAGAGTGTCTAGAACACCTGAGAGATTTGTTCCAGGGGTAGACTATGTGATGCTTACTAATTGCAAGGAGCCTTCTTGCTACAAAGAGGCTATGATGCACGAGGATCAGTGCAAGTGGGAGTATGCTATACAATCAGAGATGAGTTCACTCATAAAGAATAAGACTTGGGACTTGGTTTCTTTGCCACATGGAAAGAAAGCATTGCCATGTAAATGGGTCTATAAGATGGTCACAGGTGATGATGTGCCTAAGTACAAGGCCCGTTTGGTTGCTAGAGGGTTCAAGCAAGAGAAGGGTGTGGACTTTGATGAGATATTCTCTCCAGTTGTGAAGATGACCACACTTAGATGTGTACTTGGACTTGTGGCAATAGAGGATATGGAGCTTATGTAGATGGATGTCAAGACAGCTTTCTTACATGGGGATTTGCATGAGGAAATTTACATGAAACAGCCGGAAGGCTTTGAAGAAAAGGGCAAAGAGCATTTGGTTTGCAAGCTGAAAAACAGTCTCTATGGCCTTAAGCAAGTGCTTAGAGAATAGTATCACAAGTTTGATGCTTTCATTCAATCCCAGGGTTCCAGAAGAAGTGAGATTGATCACTGCCTCTACACTACAAGGGCAAAGGATAATAGCCTGATACTCCTAGAACTTTATGTGGATGATATGTTATTGGCTATCAAGAACACTTATGAACTTGGTGCACTGAAGGCCATGTTGCATGAGGCCTTTGACATGTAGGATTTGGGGCCTGCCATTTGGTTGCTAGATGGTTCAAGCAAGAGAAGGGTGTGGACTTTGATGAGATATTCTCTCCAGTTGTGAAAATGACCACACTTAGATGTGTACTTGGACTTGTGGCAATAGAGGATATGGAGCTTATGCAGATGGATGTCAAGATAGCTTTCTTGCATGGGGATTTGCATGAGGAAATTTACATGGTATAGCCAGAAGGCTTTGAAGAAAAGGGCAAAGAGCATTTGGTTTGCAGGCTAAAAAAGAGTCTCTATGGCCTTAAGCAAGTGCCTAGAGAATAGTATCACAAGTTTGATGCTTTCATTCGATCCCAGGGTTTCAAAAGAAGTGAGATTGACCACTGCCTCTACACTACAAGGGCTAAGGATAATAGCCTGATACTCCTGGAACTTTATGTGGATGATATGTTATTGGCTAGCAAGAACACTCATAAGCTTGGTGCATTGACAGCCAAGTTGCATGAGGCCTTTGACATGAAGGATTTGGGACCTGCAGGTCATATTCTTGGTATGTGCATCATGCATGACCAGAGTAGGAAACTTCTCTGGCTTTCACAGAAGGAGTATGTTATAAAAGTGTTGCAACGTTTCAATATGGAGGGGGGGAAGGATGTAAGTACTCCATTGCCTCCTTATGTGAAATTGATTCAGGCAGATAGTCCCAAATCAGATGAGGAGAGGGCCATGTTATGCATTAGCGGTTGGGAGTCTTATGTATGCTATGATAGCTACTAGACTGGACATTGCATTTGCAGTGAGAGTAATTAGCCGGTATATGGCTAATCCAAGAAAGAGGCACTGGGAGGCAGTGAAGTGCATCATGAGGTACATGAAGGGTACCAAGGAGGTGTGTATCTGCTTTGGCCAAGGAGAGATGCATGTATTTGGGTACACAGATTTAGACTATGCAGGGCATGTGGATAGTAGGAGATCCACTTCTGGTTATGTGTTCACCTTTGTAGGTGGTGCAGTGTCGTGGATGTCTCGTGCATAGAAGTGCATTGCTTTGTCTACCACAGAGGCTGAGTATGTTGCAGCCATAGAGGATTACAAGGAGTCTATATGGCTTGATCGACTAGTGGGAGATTTGAGGATTCATACAGGTGTACCGACATTGCATAGTGATTCCATGAGTGCTATTCAGCTAGCACGGAATCCGGTCTTTCATGTAAAGACCAAACACATTGAGGTCAGGTACCATTTTATAAGGGAGGTACTTGAGGACAAGCACATAGAGCTTGTCAAGGTTCATATAGATGATAACCCTACAGATATGCTGACAAAGAGTCTACCTAGTCAACGGTTTGAGTATTGTCGTGTATTGATGGGCATTAGATAGTATGCTCATTGGTTGTTCTCCCTTAAAGGCACATCGGCCTTTAAGTGGGAGATTGTGGGGGTTAAAGGCCAGTGTACCTTAATCCCGGTTATGTACAAGACTCAAACACACATATATATGGATGACATAGAAGACTAGGGTGTTCAGCACCCACCAAAAACTTGTGTGACTCTCTCTTCTGGCTCTCCCTTTCTCTCACCTTCTTCCATTCTGCTTCTGTTGTTGAGATCTCTCACCCAAGGCCTTGTCAAAGGGCATAAAGATTGGCAAAGTTGGGATGTGGGTAATAAACTCTGTTTTTTTGCATATTTGATTCAGGTATGTTTTATGACTTTGTAAAAGAAATGGTAGTAGTATCAATTCCCTCATGTGAGAATGGCACTAGTGGCATTCTCCTCATTGCCAAGTCATATTTTAGACATTGCAATGGCAGAATGGCATTAGTGCCATTCTTCTCTCTATTACAATATTTGGATGTGAATAATTTCTAAGATGCTATTGGGTTTTTCTAGAATTTTATAGGAGTTCCAAGCGTACTGATGGGCTCAAACGTTGCTACTAAGCATACTCACATGGTCACTTATACGATGATGACATCTACAAGAATTGGATTAGGATTTTGACCTTGGTGAAGTAGGGTGATCTTAAGGGTCGGAATCCTACAATAACATACATGAGGTGTCTTTTGGGATTAGGAGATGACCATGTACGTGCACTTCAAGTAGAGATTGAGTCTGGAAATATTGTCTTGGTCAAGTCAAGAAAAGAAAAAGATTCCTAGAATTTTATAGGAGTTCCAAGCGTACTGATGGGCTCAAACGTTGCTACTAAGCATACTCACATGGTCACTTATACGATGATGACATCTACAAGAATTGGATTAGGATTTTGACCTTGGTGAAGTAGGGTGATCTTAAGGGTCGGAATCCTACAATAACATACATGAGGTGTCTTTTGGGATTAGGAGATGACCATGTACGTGCACTTCAAGTAGAGATTGAGTCTGGAAATATTGTCTTGGTCAAGTCAAGAAAAGAAAAAGATTCCACTGAAATGTCTTAATGGGTGACAGAGATTAAGCATGATAAAGGACTGAAAGAAGCACTCATCAAAGAGTTCAACTTATGCCACCCTTCGCTGGGGCATCAAACATGGGATGCCCTTGCAAGTTACTTCAAAATTGATTCAATTGTTTATCAGGGCTTGAAGGGTTCATGTGAGTCATGGGTCAGAGAGAACTTGCAAGGTGGAAAGGACACACTTGATTTCCCACAAGCCACATCATTGTATATTGATTGGGTAACTAGTACAAGAGAAGATAACGCCTCTACATCGTAGGCTTGTTTTCCTTCTTGGATAGTTATTCAAGTGAACATGGAGATGGAGGGGAGAAATTTCTAACACTTCACTCTAACGAACGGCTTCCAATCAGCTTGTGTGTTCTTGACACCTCAAAATGATATGCCAAAGGCATGTGTTGGGATAAGGTTGCCCTCAGGTATTTGCTGTGGTTTGATGGAGACCACTGCCTCTCCGTCATAGTTTGTATTGCTATCATTTTTTACTATGACGGAGATGGTAAATCTCAAGGAAGTAATGATAGAGGCTCGATTTTGGTATAGAAGGTTTGTTGGTGTTATCCATGATCAAAGAGCGCACAAATGGGTTTGTCTACGGCCTTATTCTTATTATTTTTTGTAAGCTCACTTGACGGGGTTGCACACAAGGCCCTACACAATAATTGAGGATAATATTCTTTATTCTGCTGAGGACGATGAGTATGAAAAAGAGGCGGTCACAAAGCATGGCATCATCAAGGAGAGTGCATCAGGTGCTATTGTAGTGGGGAACATGAAGTTGTTAACCTCTTTACTAATGGAGATGTGGCATTACATGCATTATAAGCAAAAAAAAAGTGATTGCACTGGTGAAGACATCTCAACAGATGATAGAGGTTGAGGCTATGTATGTAGCGCATGTAGTAGATAATCCCCATATTAGGATTTGGTCTAGCATTGAGAGGCCTCTCAAAAAAAATAGAGCTGGTACACCCATAGATGAAGGAATTGGAGAGGGTGAGCACCGCATTGAACCCTTGCAACCTTTAACTAAATCAGAACTTGAAGCTATCCAAAAGATTACATTGGAGTATTTGGATCAAGAAGGTCTTTAGCAACTCATTTATTCCTTGTATCTAAAGTTTCAAAAGAATTTTAGCAATATAATAGTATCACTTTTATGGATTTTCTTGATTTCACATACTCTCATTCTATTAAAGAGATTGAACATATGATATGATGAAATTGTGATATAATGACATGGGGAATGTAACTAGTGTCATTCTCCCAATGTGAGGTTATAGATAAGAGGTACTATTGGCATTCTACATGGACTCGTATGGAGAATGGAACTAGTACCATTCTCTCTCTAAGGTTATGTAGAAATGGTAATATTGTTATGCTCTCTTCTTGATTTTATGTGATTTGAAAGCATTACAGAGATTAAAAATTGTCTTACAATAACTATTCTATCAAATTTTGGATTTGAGTGCTTCCTACAAATCTATTGGAACATGGTGAATGGCACTAGTTTCATTCTCCCAATGAGGTTATAGGCATTCTCCATGTCATCATTTGGAGAATGGCACTTGTGTCATTCACTCTATGGGGTTATGGATATTTTATGTTCCTTTCTTCACTTGTGTTCTTTGACTGTAACAAAGAGAATTAAAATGTAATACAATATCTAATATTTCAGATCATGCATTGTACATTTCTTTTAGGACATGCGGAGAGGCAATAGTGCTATTCTCTCCTCCCAATGAGGATATAGAGAAAGGCGCTAGTGGCACTCTCCATAACCTTGTAGTAAAAATGGCACTAACACCATTCCCCAAGATAAGAATGGCACAAGTGCCATTCTCTCTATGAGTTGAGAGACATTCTCTCCATGAGTTGCACTATTGGCGTTCTCTATGGCCCTTTAGAGAGATTGGCACTAGTGCCATTTCCCACGAGGACAATGGAATCAGTGGCATTCTCTCTAGAGGTGATGGATAATGGTCGTACTTTATGGTCCTTTATTGGTTTCGTATGCTTTTGTGCTTCGACTATGTTGAATACATTCTAAAGAATAGAGCTATTTCTATTATTCTCAACTTCCATAGGGACAAATGATGCATGGAAGGAGATGGAGACATCAAGGGTAGAGGAGAACATACCACCCAAAATGGGGACAATAAATGATGCATTGGATACAAGAGGTATAGTAGAAAACATAGCACCAAAAATGGAGACAATTGCAAGGAATATCACTAATCCTATACTTTTAGAAGAGAACATGGATGAACATAGTGACTCAACATTCGGAACAACACTAGATAATCTCATTGTTGTTGCAAACATGTATGAAACGTAGCATCTGGCAGTTTGGAGGAGTGAGAAGCCAGCAACTTCAAGGAGAATTTGGATCTACATCCACTTCCAATTTCTTTGGATATGCCACGAATGACATTCATATTAGACTTGAATGGCTTGAATGGCTTGCTATTGAGTTGCCAATACATCCATCTATTCTGCACGGCAAAAATAGCTATATGGTTATTTTTCCTAGGTGCATAGAATTCCTAAAAATCTTGCTACAAAGATTTAATGTAGGTATCTGGTCAACTATGATGGAGCATAACGTCCTTGATGTGGTAGGAGAGCTGCAAAATTATACTAATGAGAGCCTCCCTTTCTTTCTTATATGATCTTAGTAAGGATGCTACACTTATAACAGACAAGGATTAATAGGCCTGACAAGCTTGGTATTGAGGCAATGTTTAAACCCTTAGCAAAAACTCAAAGGCATTTGGATGTGATGTTAGAAGGACAGTCCTTGTTGATGACTCCCCATACAAGGCTTGCATCAGTCCATCAAATTGCATATTTCCTTCTACGTTTGATGTACAAGACAAGGAGGATAGCATTCTCCTGGGAGAGTTGATGCGTTACTTACTATAGCTCAATGAAGCGAAAGACATGTGCAGCATGATTGAGAACAAATCAGTATGGACAGTTACCTGTGATGGAGGGGCATAAAGATTTCAACCTCATCCAGAAAGTTCTTGATGAATGGAGGGATGAAAATCATGCATGGTCAAGAATAGAATACAAAATAGGAAAGCTTCCTCTTGCAGACCAACTAAGAGAGAGGGCTATAGGTGATAATACATAACCAAAGGGTGTACACCCTAGGCCAATCCATGGCATGATGGTGAGGTACCTGAACTCAATGCATCCCAAGTAAGACTTTTAAAGAATGCCCCACAACTCTCTAGAATGAATGCTATGCAAGTTTCTCAATTGGCTATAGACCTAGGGTACAAAGGTCGCTATATCAAGAAACACATTGCTAAGGCCTACATAAACCGACTACAAAATGTGTATTTTCCATGAAGGTATAGATATCAAAGTGTTGTTTGATTTTATCTCAAGTGACTATAATTGTTTTTGGAGCTAATTGGACTTGTGTTTTGTGATTTAGAGAGATATACGTTCAAATCATGCTTGAATAGGTACATACCAAAACAAGATCCATTTGGACCACCCAAGTTACCTATCCCTATCAACAAAGTGTTACGGATCAAAAGTGTGCCTTCAAGGCGCATGAGTCAACCAACAAGTACCCCTACAAAGACTGGAAATAATTATGTAGAGTTCATCCAAGGCTAAAGAATTACTCCATCCACGAGGACCCCATTGTCCCTATGAAGGATATTGTGCACATTGTTGGTGATGTTCAATATGGCAATGTGGTAGGGTTATCAACAGCAGCAATAGAAATACATTATACCACTGCAAATCCAAACGTTTGTTATGTATTTTCCCCCGACGTTCCACCTTGGTCTTTGACCCCATGATGAACATAGATATTACAGAATATGGTCACATTTGTATTGAATTTATAGATGATATACATGCAATGATATACATGCAGGAGAGGAGCTATTTACAGAGTATGAGTTTTGATTAAAGACATTGTGTTTCTTTATGCATTCATTACTAATGGGAATTACAACTTTCTTGTTAGTTGTGTAACTTGGTGCATATGTGAACATGTTCATAACTAATTCATAATGGATTCTAAAGGAGTGGCATTGGTGCCATTCTCCCCAATGGATTGTGGAGAATTGGCACTGGTGTCATTCTCCCCGTTCGGACCTAGAAATTGAGAGTTTCATTGGAATCATGTTTTATTTCAAGGTTTTCAATTGTGCATCAAACTAACTGTTATGTTTTCAACAAAAAATATAAATTTTTTCTACAATGAGTAATCTAAGTCCTCATCATCAACAGGTGCTCCAATGGAGGCAAGAGAATCTGCAAGGCCTTTCACCTTCAAGGAATACTCATTTATATTCATATTTTTCCTTTGCACATTGTGCAGCTCCTGCTTTAGCTGCATCTTTCGTGCTTTGGTATTTGTGCTATACAGCTTCACCAATGTATCCCATGCCTCCTTAGGCGTCTCTACATCCTGTATATGCACAATCATAGAATCTGATTGTCATTGCCACGTCATTTTACATCAAATGCTTGTCAGTGCCACTTCATTTTACATCGACCACATATCTAGCATTCACCTCCTCTAATGGTGTTATGAGAACCGTTTGAACACCACGAAGGGTCATGACATGATGGAAAGTATGGGAGATTTTGTATTGGTTTGGAGATTTTCAAATGAGAATGCTCACAACAAAGCGAGTCTCAATATCAATGGAAATTCTAAAGAGCTATTCTAAAGGTGCGCATGCCACTATGGTGACCTCCACACCCATCATCGCAAACCACATGCCACTATGGTGACCTGCATGCCCACAAAGCCATGGTCATCATCCCATTCACCTCCATTTCTCCGTTGCCCTAGGTGTTGCTACCCGTCCACCTCATGAACCGCACAAAGTCACTACTCACACGCAACTCCTACAACCTCGCCCAAGTGCCACAAGCTCCCCCCCTTTCATTACTCACTCCTCTCCCCTTGGTATCCCCCCCCCCCCCCCCTCGATTGTAGTCCCAATCGCACCAGGCTCAATTAATCAACAACTGTGCAAAGAACATTGCTGATCTAACCCTGCTTCCTCGGGTGCTGATTAAGCGCCTCCTTGGGAGCTACCATCTTCGATAGTGCCGCCATCTTTGAAAACCCCCCTCAGGTACCTCCCATTTCATTGCCTCCATCACCTCGATGCACCGATGTCTGACTCTCATGCCCTTCTAGCCCTCGCATTGTCGATGGGGCCAAAATCCCTATTACTAGAACGCCCGCCATCCCCTCTGGCCACCCTCCACAGCTTCCACTGACCACTAGTCTCAACCTCCACTATTGGTTGTCCTCCTCCCGCCCACATCACCAAACTCACTACCAATCCTCTTCTCCACCTGTGATGCTACTACTTCACTCTATGTAGATAGCGGCCCTCTTCTCCAACCGTGTTCCTCGTCCTCTACCCCAACCATTGCTTCACCTCTTGCCAATCCCTATGCCTTTCCCTCCGACCAGCACTCTCTCCACCCCCTTCCCTCTCCACACACCTTTCCCTTACCCCCTCTCACCCTTCCAAAACTCCCTGCAAACCCCACACAGATGGGCCACAGTGCCATAGTGGTTGGCTACCATTATCAGTGCCAACACCTCACAATTTTCCCCAAAAATAAAATAAAATAACTAACCCTAAATGTATGCTAACCTAACTATTGACTAACCAAAGTTATTTTTAACTAACCTTAGGTTATTTTAATCTAATCGTAGTTAATAGGTTAGTCAACGAAGCACAGTTAATTAAGACTAAAGATAGTTACTTGATTCGTTAACCATAGCTTCTCCTAACCATCACACAATAGCCATTGTCAGGTTAGTTTTCCCAGGTTAATTCACCTAACAACAGTGAGCTAAGTTAACTTAACCCTTCCCCACTCCAATCCAAAAAAAAGGGGGGGGGAAATAGAGGGGGATTTTATTGAAAACTATCCAAATTTACCCCTAGAGTTTCAAGGCCCGTATCTTGGTCATTTGGAGGCCAAAAGTACACCCCAATCAAACCCAAATTTCACACATGAAAAGTTATGGAATAAAAGAACCATTAAATATTTCATTTTTCATAATTTTGGGCTCGATTTTGACTTGTCGCTCGTACATTTTTTTCCATTTTGTAACCTACGGAGGTCAAAATCAAAATCGGACATCACAGTCATATGCACCTACGTGAAGGGCACAAATAAGAATTGTTTATGTACCTTAGATTAGGAAGAAGGCTAGAACATGCCTATTTTCGAGACATTTCTTGCATCCTTAACTCTCTCCAACAATTTAAACTCTCTCCCTTGATTAGCAACATGGCAAAATGAGAGTTTAATAAAGGAGAAGTACATGAAGGTTCCATGCTAACAATGTCTCCAACCTCAACAAACCAATGTGATGTAGCCCTTGGAATCTTTGGCATTGAAAGTCAAACTATCAAAGCGTTGTATCCCAACCGGTACTTGTGATAGCAAGAAATCAAAAAGAAGCAGCACAGAAAAAGCTATCTACCACTCACAAAGCAAAGATTGAGAGCAAAACAAGCCTTACCAGTCTCAAAACAAAATGCAGCAGTGTCAAACACATCTACCCCTAGTGCTACTCCAAGCAAAAGAAGTCTACCCCAATGCTGAATTGAGAAAGCTCAGTATCCAAATTGGAGCATAAGGTAAGACATAAGGTAAGCAAGAGCAATTCAAGGCACACAAGATAGCAATAGTAGAGGACACGGTACCAATTCCACCCAATATGAACACAATGATTCCTCAAACCGATAAAAGGACATATTGTCCTCTTCCTTTACTTGGTACCATAATCAAACATCTTTTGTCTTAGGTGAGAGCATCCTATTGATGTGCTTTATGCATCCTCTTCTTGTGCTCTCTCAAGCATCGTGGAGGCTCTATTAGTGGTTTGGTAATTGGGGTCGATGGTGTCCACCCCCTTTCTTGCCTTAGGCCATTGCTCAAATTTTTCCGATGGCACTCGCGTACCAATTTTTGTGCTTCAAAAAGGCATTTTTTTTCCACGATATCTAAATGGTAATGGATCTGCATGCACCTTAGCCCCAATTGGAAGGCACCACATTAGCGATCTTAATTAGTTGCAAATAAATAGCGCAATTACGAGAAAGTTTGATGCATATAAATGATGAAATAGATGCATCACAAGAAACAAACATCAAGTTGCAAAAAGTCTCAAAGACTCTAAACTTGGTAACAAGTTCAAGTACTAGAAATAGAAAGTAAAACCTCAAAGGAGCAACTTGTGACTGCTAAAGCAAAAATCAAATGCTCAAGTGTAGGTGTTAATACAACTACCAGACTAGATGATCAATTTGTAGCACAAACCAAAGCTCAAAATCATCTTCAAAGTCTCAAGAACAAGATGCTACTACTCCTGTAGCTGCAAATCTATCTCTAACATCTAAACCCTAAGTCTATGATGCGATCAAACGCCTCAACTTCTACCTCAATCAAAGCACCCCACTATAATTCCATGAAAAGTGAGACAATGAGCAATCTCTGCTATGAAATCAATGGTGGAAAGAGGAGGGGATGAAGAAGCTAGAGAGGGAAGGGAATGCGGATAGGTCGCTCGGGTTGTTGAATCCAAGAAACAGCAATAGCCGTTGCTATCCTTTGTTGTTCATTCTTACGCTACCATCTCTTGGCGTGGTGGAGTCCTACGACTTTTTCTTGTTGACTCCCTTGGGTCCTTGACCCATGTGCATAAGCTCAAAGTTCCGAGTGAACTCTCATAATCCCATGGCCTAAAACTTCATACATACGACTGGATATCTGTATGCAAACCATGGAGAAATTACCCGAGTTCTCAAATTCCTTCTGTCGCAACTGAATGGACATCGATTAACCTATTGGCACAATGATTCACTATCTCGGTGTCCTCTTGGTGCATCTCAAAGAATTGACCTTGCAATCTATCCAAGTACTGAGGTGGTAGGAACCATGTTCTAATGTCCATGAACATTGTCCACCCATAATGAGGTGTCTCTAGGTCTGCATCATGGTGGTCCTTCTGCCACTTGCATGTGACCCCCTCGCCTATGAGGTGCATCAATGTGAGTGCCCCTCTCCATGTATTTCATAGGCACAACTGAGAAATAACTCTCAAACTGGTTGCCAAGAAATAACACTCAGGGTTCGGTCTTACTATCATACCGAAGAACATTCAACTTCCCGAGAAATGAAGTTGACAGGTTGCCGAACCCTCTTCCTTTCCTCATCTCCGCCTTATCTCCTTAAGGCGGAGTAGAGAAATGAGGAGATGTCGATCCCGTTCTTCCTTCGCCTCCCAAGTTGTGCAATCTCTAAGGTCCTTGGCTTCTTGAGCCCCACGAAATCGCGCTCTTCTTTTGCCTCCTTTGCTTCTCTCTTGCTCTCTTTGGTGACCTAATCACAATCATCGCGCATCTCCTAGAAATAAAGCATGCGTGCAAAAAGACTCTTTGACCGCTATTGTTGCATGTGCATCATGGTCTACATCATGGCTAACATGGGCAGAAGCCAAGTCTCAACCAACGGAGGTGCTATTGCAAAAGCAGCTTCTTCCTCCACAATAAATTTAGACTCGTCACTGGCATCCGTGTTGTTCTCCCTAAATCTCGTCTACACCATAAAACAGTGGATGTTCCTAACTAAACCTCCCTCTCTCAGAAAGAAAATATGAATCTCTCATACCAATGTAGCCGAGAGAGAGACTAACTCAATCTCTCTCCTGCTAACTGCTAACTGAACTGAGAGAATAATGCACTCGCGGACACAAGTGCAAGCTATGAGGCGAGTGACAGAATCTGAGGAATATAAGGGGCCTCCAAAGAGGGAAAAGAATAACCAAATAAATGTCCGCCCAAAGGGCTGAAATAACTTAAAGAATAAGTTGGAAGGAGAACCTTTTGTTAGAAATGACCCAACACAGGGTACGCACAGCGGAAGACTGATAGTATTGCCCAGGAGCTCACACAATGTGGTGTGGGGTGTGGAATCACAGACTTCTTAACTTAATGTGCATAGATGTGCAAGCCAGTAAATAAACAATGCTCAGAGACAAATATAGAAGCAACACTTTATATTTCCGTCTCCAGAAACTAGGACAAGATACAATACCAAAAGGTTCTCCTACTAGATGTCAAGCACTTCTAGATCTCTGAGCCCGTGTGCTCCACCTCGAGCAAATGTAGACTCTCTGTCTAGAGTGTTCTCCTCCACCTTACTGCCTGTGAATCAGCCTAGGTGGGCAGCACCTTGCTACAGTCTGCAGCTTTCTGTAGGTCTTCTTCACCTCCTGGGAATAGGCCCAAGAATTCCTTAACTGCTGCTCCTGTCTGCAGGTTTGCTGCTCCAGAAGATATAGAGTGAGGGGCCCCCAAGGGGCTGTCATAGAACTGACCAGCCAGCCTCATCCTGGCCGACCAGTCTGCTTGCTGGCCGACTTGGTTGGCTGGTCCAACCAGCCCTATCTAAGGGCCCTAGCCAGGCCCTTTTGGGCTGCTGCTAGGCTGTCCTTTGTTGCTGCTGGAGGCCCTCTTGCAGGCTGTACACCTGCCCACAGACCCCCGCCATACTGCAGCTCTTTGCTGGCACTATGTCCTGCCTGTACACGCCCGTACTATTGCTGACATCATCGTGCCTCTTACCTAGGACATCCCGCCACGTCTGCTGTTCCAGATTCACCTCTTCTAGGCCAGATCCTGATGCTGAATGCCTCACCATCTGCTCCTCTTGTTGGCGCCATCTGTTGCAGCCATCTTGACTACAGGTGTGTTCCCTTTGCTTGCTGCCCACATGGCAGCCTGTCTGCTGCCCATATGGCAGCCCCCTCTCTTTCTGAATAGCACCCACATGGCAGCCCATGCTCTCCTCATATGGGGGCTTACAGATGGGGAGGTGACCATTCCAACACCTTCACAGTGAAAGAATGGGAAAATACTGTAGGGAGGGAGCCAAACCCTCAATGTAGATCGTGACCTAAGGGCTGCTGTGATGCAGACCCTACTGCTGCTATCCAAGCGATGAAGACTGGTCTGGGATGGGGCCTGTAGATGCCGCAGGAGGAAGCTGGATGCTGCTATCTGCCTGGCCTGATCCGATCCTGTAGACTGCTGCTGGCTGGACATAAATCTGCCCAGGAATAGCCTGGAAGGTGGATGAGAAATGAGGCCATGGATGCTGCCTTATATAGAACCCCAGGGCTTGGCCAACCAGGTCCTGGAATACACTGACCAGGTCCCTGGACTGTCCATACTTGTCCTTGAAGGGACGATCGCAAAAGAGAGAGAGAGAGTGCAGGTAGCAAAGAGTCGTACGATAGTTCAGCCGTCACGTCAAACTTAGATAATGAAAAAATCTAAGTACAAGGTACTTGTACCTAGACCTAGGACTAAGTGTCCTAGGTGTCACATAGGACTAAGTGTCCTATGTGGCCTAAAAGGCACTAACACTACAAGTGCCTACACTTATGACTACAAGGCACATACCATGGCCTATAGGGCATCACGAGAACCACCAGAAGATGGCCTACAAACCCCCCTCCATGGGATGGGCTGAAGTACTCTGGAAACATCTCGAAATACCTGGTATTTTCTAGTATGGCGGCACATGTTCATCCAAAAGTATATAGCCACCTATGAATGTACAAGGGATGTCAGATCATGTAACAAAGGGAACCAAGTGTAAAGCCTGTCGGAAGACTTCAAACTTGGGACGAGGAAGTGCCTTTGTAAACATATCTGCTATGTTGTCCTCTCTGGGAAGGTAGGACAACTCTATGTCTCCTGCTGACAACCGCTCCCGAACATAATGATAGTGAACTTCAATATGCTTGGTACGTGCATGAAACACTGGGTTACGCGCAATGGCCAAAGCACTCTGGCTGTCAGTGTAGACAATAGTGGAGGATGTCTGGCAAATACCAAGATCTGTAAGTAACTGTCAAAGCCAAACACACTCTACTGTAGCGGTGAAAGCTGCCCTGTACTCAGCCTCACAGCTAGACGTGGCAACTGTTGGTTGCTTCTTGCTGAGCCAAGAGATACATGAATTCCCAAGCAAAAAACAATTGTCAGTATGTGACACACTGGTCCTGCCCAGTCACTATCCGTGTAAGCATGCATGGTAAGTGAACCCTGAAAAAAGACCGATTCTTGGAGGAGCTCCGTCTGCTGCTGCCCCCCCCCATCGTCCGTCGCCATCACCCAGCCCTTGGCAGCGCCCTGCCCCTTGGCCGCAACCTCTGCTCCCTTGGCAGCGCCCTGCTGCCTTGGCCGCGTAGGCTCCCTTGGCAGCGCCCCCTGCTCAGGTCGCCCCCCCTTGCCCTCTTGCGTCGCGCCCCCCTTCAGCCCGTCTGGCTGCTGCAGGTGTGCCCTGGTGGTCGAGCCCCCCCTTCAGCCTGCTCGCGTTGCGCCCCCCCTTCAGCCCGACTGGCTGCTGCAGGTCGCGCCCTGCTGGTCGAGCTCCCCTTGCCCCTTCAGGTCGCCCCTTCAGCCTGCCATCTAGGCCGCCAGTAGCTGCTGTTTGCCCCTCCCTTGCGCTTCAGGCTGGGCTGCTTCAGGGCCCTCTCCGGGACAGTTCTGCTCGTGTTCCGGGCAGCTGAGTTCCTGGGCTGCTTCGAGGCATTGGCGGAGCTTTCTGCTTCTGCATTGAGCGGCCTGTTTTCATTCCACGCAGGCTGAAGTTTGGGGCTCGCAGATTCATTCTTGCCCTAGGACTCTTCGACCTGGCTTCGGTGGCAGGGCCTTTCTGTTTCTGTTCTTTGAGATTTAGGGAGACTTTGATTTGCCCAGGAGTGCTGGTTGGTTTGACTTTCAGCTCCTCGGTTCGCCCCAGAGTACTATTCCCTTGGATGGAGCCATTTTACATGAGTTGGGGCAGATTTGGAGTTTGATCAGAGACCGACTTTGGATTTCGCTATCAGAGAGAGAGTTTTGTGCCGTTGCCACTGGCACACCCTCACTTCCATCTGATGTCTAGGTTGTCCATCATTTCTTGCAATGTGAGAGGACTGAACGGCCGCAAATTTACCTCAGATGCAGATCGTCGTAGATTGGGAGTTCCTAGATTGCAGTTGCTTAGGGACTCCCTTCGGTTTATTTCCTCAAGGTCCCCTCTCAGCTCAGAGAGTCCCTTCCTCAGGCAGAAACCTGGATTGTTGGAGGTGATTTCAACATGGTTGAATTCGCTGAAGACAAGTCGGGTCAGACAGAGGGTGGCCTTTCTGATAGGGAGAGAGTGGAGTGGGATAGTTTTGTTTTGCATGCTGGACTTCAAGATGCAGCTCGATTGGACGACTTTCGTCACTTGGCTGACAGTCTTCAGTTCTCTTGGTCCGGGGTTTTCCATGGCTCTCTTTCTTTGGTCAGACTTGACAAGTTTTATATTGGCCAATGGGGTCATGCCAAAGGAGGACAGATTGGGATCCGCCCCAGAGGAGGACAGATTCGGATCCGCCCGGGTTATGTTTTATCTGACCATGCTCCAGTCCTATTACAGATTCTTCCTACCTCTCGATTGGAGAGCACAGGCTCTGTGAGAGTTCCGGACTTTGTTCTTCACGATACAGAGTTCGTGGAACGGTTGAGAGAGACTTGGTTGTCAGTGGACACTCCTGTGGATCAGGGCTGGTTGATGTGGGTAGAGGGGGCTTTGGCTAGAGTCAGCATGGCCTGCCAGTTGAGGGCAAAAGAGGAGAAGGAAAAGCTCAGAATCAGAGATCGGAATGCAAGAGCGGAGGTATCCAGACTTCAAAGATTGATTCAGAGTTTTCCTCATTCTCTTTTCATCAGAGGGCAGCTTTCGGAGGCTCACGAGAGACTAGAGGAGATTTAGGGCAGGAGGGCCCAGTTCAGGTTTTACTCCCAGCATGATCAGAGCCAGAGAGGAGATTTGGAGTCATGTCCCCCTAATGGTCTCAGACAGGATGAGTCATGTTTTGGATAGCCCTCTATCACTCCTGGAGATCACAGACGCATTACATGAGCTGCCCAGAGACAGATGCCCGGGGGAGGACGGTTTGTCGCCACTTCTTTTTAGAGCTCTTTGGGATACAATTGGGCCTCATCTACTCTCTACCTTTTTAGAGGCTCTCGATACAGGATCTTTGGGCGAGACATTATGCATAGGTATGATTTGTCTCATCCCGAAAGGGGGAGACAAGACAGTCCTACGTAATTGGCGACCCATTACACTTCTAGGGACAGCCTACAAGATCCTAGCGAAGACCTTGGCTCTTCGCCTAAAGCCTATGCTGCCAGATATCATCAGAGCTACTCAGACAGGATTTGTCCAAGATCGGAGTATCTTGGATAACATCTTCACTTTTTGGGAGGCCACTCACTGGGCGAAGGAGAGTCAGTAGGAGATTGCAGTTCTTCTTCTCGATTTTGAGAAGGCTTATGATAGGGTGGACTGGGGTTTCTTGGAGGGCACTATGAGGAGGCTAGGCTTCAGTGATAGATGGATTTCTTGGGTCTCCTCACTTTACTCCCACTCTTCTAGCAGGATGGTGGTCTGTGGAGCCAGAGGACCGGCTTTTCAGCTATCCAGATCGGTACGACAGGGATGCCCGCTTGCACCTTACCTTTTCCTTTTCGTAGCGGAGGCTATGGGATACTTTATGCAGGCTACCAGTCATGGCACTTTGGGCCTCCATCTGCCTATCCGGCAGGAGCAGGAGCTTCTGGACACTAAGTTTGTTGACGACACGGCACTGACAGTCAGCGGAGATGCATATAGTCTCACTACTGCTACGGATTCAATTGACAAGTTCTGCCTAGCCTCACGGGGACTTGTCAATTGGAACAAATCAAAAGGCATCTGGACAGGAGCTCAGCAGGATACCCCAGCATGGGGAGGAGACAGAGGCTTTGTATGGATTCCCAGAGGCACCTCCACGAGATATCTAGGCTTCCAGGTTGGCATTGAGGTGTCCGCGATGCAACAGTTTGCCCCAGTTCTTGAGAGCATCCGGAGAAAGCTAGCCTACTGGAGCACGGCTAGAC
The DNA here is from genome assembly GCF_047967505.1 of Dipteris shenzhenensis. Taxonomy (NCBI): domain Eukaryota; kingdom Viridiplantae; phylum Streptophyta; class Polypodiopsida; order Gleicheniales; family Dipteridaceae; genus Dipteris; species Dipteris shenzhenensis. Next base: position 10,488,689 of record NC_141612.1, on the reverse strand, counting down.
TTTCTTTAGCCGGAAGAGCGCTAGTACTCAACCAGGTTCTACTAGTGACTATGTGGTACGTTGCGTCATGTTGGTGCTTTCATGCTGACTCGATCCATCAGGTGAGGAGATTGCTCCGGAACTTCCTCTGGAGTGGTAGCGACGGTTCTGAGGACACTAGGGCCAGGGTTTCATGGGACTATCACTTTACCCTCCTCGCAGGGAGGACTTGGGGTTCTTGATCCTGAGATGCAGAGCATAACCCTTTTAGTCAAACTTCTTGTAAGAGCTTTGACTCCAGGAGATCAGCCGTGGAAGCAGTTCCTACTGCATGGGATTCACCAGTGCACCCCCAGAGCAGCAGGCCAATGGGCAAGTAGAGTCAGTTGGATCTTCCTGGCGGACCAGCATTCTCAGCCTTCCTCACCACTTGTGAAAAGGCTTATTCAGATATGGGATCACTTTTGACAACACCTCATCAGAGCAGTTCCCTCCTCCAGAGAGGAAATTGCCCGACAGCCACTCTATCATAACTCCCTGGTTCGGTATCAGGGATCTTCCCCTGGTACAGAACTTAGGACTCCCTTGGCCAGATGGCATGCTCAAGGGGTTGTGACAGTCGGAGATTGGTTCAGAGGAGGTGTGAAGATGTCAGAGGAGGAGATTAGAGATAGACACGGGCCACTTTGACACATTGATGCCACCAGATTACTGATCATGAGAGCTATTCCTCAGGAGTGGAGGGATATGCTTACAGATCCAGCCTATGTTCATCCCATCTCTACTTGGTCAGGTTGTTTTAGTGAGGCTGGGCTATGCATTGGAGTTCGTTAAGGACCGGCACCGTTTACTTTTTTTGAGACGCACTCCTCTCACAGGTTGTATCCCACTCAGCCCCTGGATCGACAGGAGCTCCTTTGGCAGAGAGTCAGGGTCATTGGCTACCTGGGTAAGGAATGGGCCACAGATCCTTCCAAGTTGACCATTGCAGAGGATCCTAGATGGAGACTTTGGATTTTTCAGGGTCGACCTCTTGCGGAGCTCGCGACTGGGACCCAGGTGAGTGGGCATGGCCTGCTCCGGTGGCAGGCGTTCATCCTCTTTCTTTTTTCCAGTACTCGACGAGGGCAGGTTATAGGCTTCAGCAGAGAGACTCTCATCACCTACCATCTGCCTCACACTATTGGCACGCACAGGGACTTACTGCAGAGCTCTTGCTGAGCTATTGGACTCACTTTCGGGGCATCAGTAGAGCCAAGAAAGTCTCCTACTTTCTTTGACTCACTACACATAGGGGTATACCTGTGGGTACTTGGCTTCAGCAGATGGGTAGACTCTCCTTGTGTATGCGTTGTCAGCTTGCAGAGGAATCTAGTAAGCATTGTTTATGGAGCTGCCCCAGCTCTAGAGTGGTATGGACAGGTATCTTCAGGTTGTTCTCATATGTTACATCCGAGTCCTTTCTGATGACATGGCACGCTGCCCTTTGGGGGAGAGGATCTGGAGCCTTTGCTCTCTTTGAGTCAGAGCCAGGAGACCATGGTTTCTTCATGCAATGTCGCCAGAGACGGGGTCCCACATATGTCAGCATCATGGAGCCAGGGATTTACTTTTGGTACCTATACCAGCTCAGGATTCCATGCCTACGTCACCTGCAGGGTCAGCCTGGGAGGTGATTTCCAGCATTACCCTATGGCAGATATGGTGTTCGCGATGTTCTTTTGTCCTTGGGGGCCATTTATGCACGGAGGGCTGACACTCTCGCTTCCATTTGGGCGGAGATTATCTTCACTCTCAGGAGTCAGTGGGAGCAGTGTACAGGCACCTCTTTGGCAGCTCGTGGGAGACTTTTATCCTTCATGAGGACATGGGACTGCTCATTATTTTTTCATTTGACCCCTTTTGGGATGTTGTGGCATTTTAGACCACCACCATGGCTTTTTTGCCACATTGTTGAGGCTAGGGATAGAGTACTTTCTCTCCCACCTGTTGTATGATTCGTTTTGAATGGAATATATCACTTTTTCTTTAAGTGAACCCTGATCACCATAGAAGAGGGCTAAATCCTGAGTGCCTCTGAGATATCTGAAGACTCTCTTCACTGCCTGCCAATGCTGTGAACTGGGCATGTCCATGAATCTGCTGATCTGAGATACTGCATACTGCAAGTCAGGTCTGGTGTGACATAAATAAATAAGGCATCCAACAGCCTACTAATAAAGAGTGATATCACATGGTGGGCTCCCATCATGAGCTGAGAATTTGAAGCCAGGGTCCACTGGAGTAGAGATTGGCTTGCAATTTTCAAACTGAAAACGATCAAGGAGCTGTCCAATAGACTTGGACTGAGACATCATGATTCCCCCCTCAACATGAGCAAACTGAATGCCCAAATAATAATGGAGCCGTCCCATGTCTGACATGTCAAAAATCTGCTGCAAATCATCCTTGAAAGCTGCAATTTGCTGAGTATCTGGGCCCGTGATGAGCATATCATCCACATATAAAATCAGCACTAAAAAATCAGATCCACTCCCACAGACATAAAGAGTGGGTTCTGTGGGACTATTCTGAAAACCAAAGGATAGTAAGTGTGCATGAATTTTGGCATACCATGCCCTGGGTGCCTGCTTCAAACCATAAAGGGCTTTTCTAAGCCAGCATACCTTATTTTCAGAATTAACAACCTCAAAGCCAGGAGGTTGTGCGACATAGACTTCTTCCCGTGAAGAAAAGCGGTCTTGATGTCAAGTTGGTGCACTTGCCAATGATGATGGGCTGCAATGGCAATGACACATCGAATGGTAGTAATCCTGGATGTGGAAGCAAATGTCTCCTCAAAGTCAATGCCTTGTTGTTGGGCATACCCTTTTGCAACAAGACGGGGTTTGTATCGATCTATGCTGCGATCACATTTCCTTTTTAATTTGTAGACCCACCGCGTTGCAATGGCATGCTTGCCAGGAGGGAGATCTACTAATTCCCATGTGTCATTTTTGGCAATAGATTGTAACTCAGCTTTCATTGCATCCATCCACTCTTTGCTGTCAAAAGCATCTTTATGGCACAAAGGCTCTTCATTGCAAGCTGTAGCAAGGAGTGCAAACTCAAGAAAGTGACCATCCTGTCTATTCCCTGATCTTGTCCGGGCAGCAAAGGCTGATCTTGTTTGCTGTCCCTCAATGTATCAAGAAGCCATCTGGGAACTTGCCTTTGCTGTCTATTGACAGCTCTTTCTTCAATGACAGCATCATGAGTAGTGGGATCATTTTGTGCCGGAAGAGAAACCTGCAAATCAGCATGAGGTTGTGGCTGATTATTGCTTAGTGGAGGGCCTGCAGGAGGCTCATGTTGCTGGTCAAAATCCTCATTTGATGATGGGAGAGGTAACCAAGATTCAAAGGCATCAAACATGTCAACATCTGGCTTTGCTTTGCAGTCCACAAGAGGAGAAGCTGAATGTTCAGCAAAGATTACATCTCTACTGACAATAATTTTCCTAGTATTTGGTTGATATAACCGATACCCTCTGCTCTCCTGGCTGTAACCAATAAATATGCATTTGATTGCCTTGTCATCAAGCTTATGTCTTAGCTGAGATGGTACATGAACATATGCAAGAGACTAAAAAACTCTCATGTGTGAAAGTGAAGGCTTCCTACCTTTCCATGCTTCATAAGGTGTAATAGTCTTCAATGCCCGTGTAGGTGATCTATTCAATACATAGTTGGCACACATTACTGCATCAAGCCAAAATTTATTGGGCAAAGACTTGGTCTTAAGCATGCATCTGGCCATCTCCATTGTGGACCTGTTTTTCCTTTCAGAAACAGGATTTTGCTGTGAGTGAATAATGCCCCGTGAAGACAGAAATTCATCAAACTCATTTGACATATACTCTCCCCCCCTATCTGTGTTAAGGGTGACAAGCTTGCATCCTGATTCATTCTCAACCATATTCAACCATCTCTGAAAACATAAGAAAACTTCAGATTTGGCCTTTAAAGGATATACCCAGCAATATCTTGTGAAATCATCAATGAGAGTCATGAAATACTTATACCCCCCAATGGCATTTGTCCTCATTGGGCCACAAATATCACTATGTACTAGCTGCAATTTCCTTTGTGAGAGTTTTGGACAATTCTTTTGAGAAGGAAATCGATGCATCTTACCCAAAAGACAACCGTCACACACATGTTTGGAAACTGTGTGAGTCTGAGGTACATCATTTGCCATCTGCTGTGAATGTAGCTTTGCAAGAGCTCTATAATTGAGATGGCCCATTCTCTCATGCCAAAGATGACTTTGAGCAAGCTGTGAATCTGAAATAGCCAATGCTTCAATAGAAAGTGCAGCTGAATGATGATCAAGGTGATAAAGCCCTTTTTGCAAAGTGCCAGTGAGAACTATGGCATTATCATCACGAAGATCATAAACTAGACATCTGTAGCCATCAAAAATCACTCTGAAACCTGAAGTAGCAATTGCTGAAATTGAAATCAAGTTGACTTCAATGCCAAGCACAAAAAGAACATTTGTCAAAGTGACAGGATGGCTTAAAATGGATGTGAGCTATGGATGTGAGCTGCACATCTCCAACTCCTTTTACAGCATATGAAGCATTATTAGCACACGTAACAGTCCCCCCTCGAGGTGCATCATCTAAAGAATAAAACAACTGCCTGCAAGAAGTGACATCCTTGGAAGCACCACTATCAAAGTACCAGGACTGAGCATCATTAGCAATAAAGAATGCATCAGCTTTGGATGGATCAAATGAGCAATGGACAGCCCATGCCCAATCATCCTGAAGAGCATGTGCATGTGAAGCATCTTCTGGCTCATGGGATTCAATAGCATGAGAGGCATTAACTGTCAATCCTGCTTTCTTTTTCTCTGAAGCAATGCCCTTCCTGCATTCTAAAATGTCATGTCCAAGCTTGCGACAATAGTTGCATCTTTTCTTCTTTACCTTATCTGCTGTATTTTTAGATGCATGGGAGGAATTGCAGCTGCTATGCGCAGATTTTGGCTTGCCCATAGGCTTGGAAGCCTTGCCTCTTCCTATCTGCTGTGAAGCAAATGCATGATCAGGAATAGTGGCTTGTCTATTAGCTCTACTTTGCTCTTCCTACAAAAGCAAAGTAACTAGCTGATCAAAAGAATAGCGGTCTGGATTACCCATGGCCACTAATCGAAGGGTTGTAGCAAACCCTTGATATGTATCTGGCAGTCCATTCAATGTGGTACTAACAAGCTGTGAATTTGGCACCACCTCATCAATGTTGGCAAGCTATTCCATGAGGTCCTTGACCTTTGTCAAGTATGCATCCATTGACTCACCTTCATTCATACTGACTTCCTGTACTTGCCTTCTCAAATATGCAACACGAGCTTCATTGCAAATCTGATAGAGAGAAGCCAATTTATCCCAAGCATCCTTTGCTGTCCTGCAAGACCGGATGTGTGGAATAATGATTCTCTTGCATGATAAAGCAATGCATGAATGTGCATTTGCATCTCTTGCATCCCATCTTGATTGTTCTTGAGTTGGAAGAGCAACAGCAGGAGTGCCAGAGGAGGAGGCATCACGAGGAGTACCCCCTGCAGAAGGACCAGCACTAGAAGCAACCACTGTAGCATTGGCTGGCCTCAGATCAGCCCCAGAAACAATATTCCACAAATGCTTTGCAACAAGAATATGTTTCATGAGATAAGACCACATCGGATAGTTGGTGCCATCCAACTTATCTTCACGAAGAACTCCAAATAAATCTTCCCAGCCATAGCAAATGTGATACCCTGAAAAAGACCTGAAAACCCAAAAGCCTCAAGGCTATCACTGCAAAAAGCTGGCTGTCCAAAAATGACAGCAAATATCTGCAAATTTTTTACCCAAATCAAAGGGCAAATGCAGATCTGACCCAAATGTGACTGTGACAGGCAATGTTCACTGCAAAAAACAGCAAATCTGGCAAAAGCCCCAAATTTAATGAGGGCAAATAGGCCAAAAAGAGGGCAAATGTAGAAAAGCCCCAAATTTTACTGAAATTTTTGCAAATGTGACCCAATGTATGATAATCTGACTCAATGTCCTACAAAATGACTCAATGTCCTGGAAAATGTGACTCAATGTCCTGCAACTTGACCCAATGTACTGCAATCAAAAAGAGATTGCACACCAAATCCCAAAAAATAGCCTCAAGGCTTGCAACTGCAGAAATAGGACTTGCTGTCCACAAATTGACTGCAAAAGTCCTCAAAAAGCCAAAATTTTTTGAGAGTGTCCTGCAAATTTCACACGTGCCAAACCTGTACGGAAATCCTGAAACAAGTACAAGTGTACGGATGTACGAAACAGTACATTGTACAGATTGTACGGCGTACCACTGTACGGTACCCAATGCACGATGTACAGCTATGCAAGTACGGCCTGTACGGTTGTACTGTGTATGAAGTACGGAACAAGTACAAACAATGTACGGATGCATGTACTTGGGTGTACGGGTGCAGATGCGCTGTACGGATGCGTGAGCAACGGACATGATTTTCTTACAATATCCAAATCAACAGAAATTCTAGTTTTCCTACGTGTTATATTTAGTGCTGCTGATTAGAACAATGGACATGGTTTTCTTACAATATGTAAATCAACAGAAATTCTAGTTTTCCTGCCTGTTATATTTAGTGATCGAGTCCTGTCTAGCTTTAACTCCCTTTGTTGTGAAATTTGAAGGCCTTTTAAAGACCAAAAAAACATTTGGAGATACAAAATTAAATATCAAAAATACAGTACACATGGATTACAAATCTTACAGGCCTGCAATAATTTGATTGATCAAAATTTGAATCACAACATAAACTCAGAATCAATATCTCTGTCTACACAAAAGTGGTAAGTTTGGTCCTCAAAAAAGCTACTTTCATGAGAAAGATTGTCTGTAACCTGAACTGTATAAAGCTCAAACTGAGCACAATTCTTTAAAAGTTTTGACCACCTGTATAAGCAAGTCAGTGGGGATCACTCCCACATTCACTACTATGTACTCCATTAGGCACTATCACCTTGATATTAATGTGATTATGCACAACTAGAATCTCCGGTCATAATTCTATGTTTAACAGGAAGGAATTTCACCACCTCCATTCTATGACAGGAAGGATTTTCATCTCCACCTTTCTGCTTTTTTTAGCCTTCAATCTCATATTTTTTTCTTAAAGTATAGGGTATCTCTTGTTCTTCCAAAAAAACTAACCTTCAGTTTTGACCTCCATTAAAATAGGAATAGTTGAAGACCGCTAAGCTGGAAAGTATCCATATGTCCAACGTCTGATTCTAGACAAAGTAACACTTGCATTCAGACATCCTTGCATGCAGACATCCATACCTGGTAAAGCGTCAACCAGGATGAATGATCACTTAACACTTGCAGCATCTTCTCTTTGAGACAAAGGAAAATCAATATTTACAAGGAAACAGTTCCTTCCTGCTGCGACAATATACTGGACATCTCCATTCATAAGTTTTATGAGTGTTTGGCTTGTCGCAAGAGCCAAGCCCTCTGATGTCCATGTGTGTGCAACATCAAACATTTCTTGCACTAGCGTCTCTGGAAGTCCAGATCCCGGATGTGAGATCCTAGCATCAGCAGACACATACAGATTAACTTGAGCAATTGAAAATATGTTTTTCTGGAGACATTTGTAAACAAAGTAGACAAAACTTACTCTAGAGACACACAAACAGAAGCACAGACCGTTGGACATTGAAAATATGTTTTTCTGAGACATTCGTAAAAAAGTAGACAAAACTTACCACACACACACACACACAATCTGATGATGACGATTTTCTTAGACATCATAGGAACAATCCTAAGAAGCCAAAAATAACTCATCAATGTCAATCCGAGTATCAAACTCTCACACCGCGACAGCCAACAGTTTGTTCACCACACCACGACAACCACGAAGTCTGCCTCTAAAGGGCAGAAGAGACCAAGGAAAACTGAATATAATATGAGAGTACACTCCTCCATGGGGATAACTGGGTCACACCTCCCAAAAACTATGATCCCACAGGACATGTGCCAAGATAGCCTATGAGACCAAGGAAAACTGAATATAATATGAGAGTACACTCCTCCATGGGGATAACTGGGTCACACCTCCCAAAAACTATGATCCCACAGGACATGTGCCAAAAAAGCCTATGAGACCAAGGAAAACTGAATATAACATGACAGTACACTCCACCATGGGGGGGACTGGGTCACCCCTCCCAAAAACTCTGATCCCACAGGACGTGCCAAGTCTCCTACTAGCCTTGCATGCCTGAAAGTCAAGGTCTTGCTCTTGGTGTCTGCCAATCACATCTTCTCCTGTAAAGAAGTCTGTGATCTCCTATTGTTTGAGGCCATGATCCATGGTGGGTCTCACGAGGTTCTACACGAACAAGAACACAAGGACGATTATCATACTACAAGCACAAGAACGGAGGCAAGAAGGGTGTTATGTAACCTGCTGGAGATGAGCCTCATTCGTGCTGCCTTGGTTTTACCGAGTTGATCTAAGCGCACACAGAGAGTCTGAATCCCAAAAAATCCCCCTTTGGAGTGAACGTGGTGATGTTAGCGAGAACCTCAATCAAGATTGCAATCGTGCGATACCAAAGAACACAATGATGTCACCACCTCAAACTCCAAAGTTTGACCTAATATGAGATCTTTATCACCCACGACAGCCTACATCAGTGTCCCCAACAACCACCCTTGCACTAGGCAAGGTCATGTATAGGATTAATGGAGCCTTTATAGAGATAAGGCAAACCACCCAAGTAGAGTACCTTAAACTCACAACACACATTTTACTACATTCATTTAAGGGGACTACAGAGGCAGAGTACCTAGACTCACACAATCACACTAATATGCCCAATCAATATCTATCTCCTCGTTAAGAGATAGATTAGAAAATATGGTGGTGAAGGCTTTCTCCTCAGCTCCAAGGGAAGGTCTTAAGGACAAATTGATGTAATGGGGTGTACCAAGGGGTACAAGGTTTGTGTGAGTTTGTGTGTCACCACATGGTGGTTAGTGTGACCAACTTAGGTGGTAGAAGGTTCTATTAGGTGTGATTGAGAGATTCATGGGCTTGATTGAGAGATCAGTGGAGTGATTTGTGGATCTGGAGATGCTCTCATTTGGGGCACATGCATTGTATCAGTTGCCCTTATAAGGACCTCTCCTCTTTTGAATAAACATTTCTTTTGTTCCATTTGCTGAATCCTTCATGCTGTTTTATCATGTGGTATCAGAGCCACATCCACCCTCCTTGAGCCCTCTTTGAGTGCCATGTCATCATCTTCCCCAAATGAAGCTTTTCTTCATTCTCTTCCCACAGATTTTGCTTAGGCTTGTTCTCCTCCATCTCTAAGACATTTCCCGCACCATCTAAGCCCAAGCTTTCTCATCTTGGGACATCCCTAGCTAGGAGGAATTAGGAAATAGTTTCTTCATTTGCCCATGCCGACACGTTTCCAGCCGTCGAAGATTCATGCAATTCTCCCCGTAGGAGCCACCGTTCACGAAATGGCTCTAGCTGTTGTTGGGCAACACTACAAGGAGCATGCTGATGAAGTTTGGTCCCATTTGGTTCAGTAATCTACCTACAATCGACCAAAACACAGTCGATCTTCCTCATACAATGCCGCGCGATTCTTGACGAATTGGCGCAATTCCTTTTCGTGGCTTCTTGCCTGGGGTACATCCTGATCAAGATTGACTTGGGTGGTAAAAGCAGTCAGAGCTTTAACATTCTGTGGTTCTTCTTCTTCTTCTTTCTCTGCTTCTTCCACAAGGTTTGCTGAACATTTCTTCTTTGCATAGCACTCTTTCTGAAAATATCCAGGTTTTCCACAAAAGTTGCACTTCATCTTGCTCTTGCTGGTGGATCCCTTGAGGTGGATCCCTTGAAGTTGCTTTTGGCCAAATATGCCCCATGTTCTTTGTAGTCATTTCTCTGTTTGATTTTCCTTTCTTCTTCCAAGGGGGATGCCTTAATATTTGGTATATTGGTGAGAGTAGTGACAATAGTGCCATCTTTCTCAGTTAGGATTTTGAGTAAGATAGCAATTACAATGTCATTATCAAGATCAAACTTGATGCTAGCTAACTGAGTCAGTATGCTCTTCATGGAGTTTAAATGCGAAGAGATGGATTCTCCTCTATCTAATTTCAGATCAAAGAATTTGATGAGCAAGCTAAACTTGGAACACTTCCCCTGTGCTCCAAAGACGAGCTCAAGATGACTCCATGCAGCATGTGTAGTCTCACAGTCATCAATGTGATGGATAAAAGAATTACTCAATCCAAGAGCAATTATGGCTAGTGTCTTTTCATTCTTAGGGAGCCATAAAGCTTCTCCTTCCCTAGTGGTTGGTTTGTTTTCTTTCCCATTAGCCACATTTCAGATTCCCTTCTTCATAAGAATAAATTTAGTTTTAGTTTGCCAAGTATGAAAACCCTCTTCCTAAAACTTATCTATCTTGGTTTTGGAGGCCATAGGGAAGGTCTTACCACTGATGTGGCAGTGTCTAGTCCCTTACAAAGATAAATCTCTCTCTTGACCAATGGTTACAAATGTCTCAATCATTCAAGACAATCAAAGTCAAGAGAGTCAAACCAATGCTTTCCAAAGTCAAATAGCATGCTGGGAACAAAAGCCCTCAATAAATTTCTTAGTTTGACTTGGTCAACTTTGTCAAACACAGTCAAACATCCAAAAAAATATCTCAAGCGTTAGTGTGTACTCCAAGGTTACCTTAGGCAATGAGCTGGAACCCTAACCATACACCACAGACAGCCGGTCTTCTCAATATTGCAACATCCTAATATACAGCTGATCATTGTATAGGTTCTTGATATATAGTCACATGATTTGTTTCAAGACACAATGTTTCAGACGGTGTGGGGGTGCGACGGGGGACGGGACGATGCGGGGGTGCGACGGGGGACGGGATGGTGCCGGTGCACGGGGCGACGGGGCGGTGCGCGTGCACGGCGCGTCAAGGGGTGACACGGGGGACGCGACGGTGCGGATGCTGGGGGGCACGTCGGGGGGACGAGACGGTGCGGGGGTGCGACGGGGGACAAGACGGTGCAGGTGCGCGGGGCGGCGGGGGGTGCGAAGGGGGACAGGATGGTGCGGGTGCGCCGGGAATCAAGGGGTGTGACCCTAGAAATCACCACCCCAAAAAAAATAAACCAACAAACAAAAGCTCAAACAGAGCAAAACATCCAAAAAATGACTTGCAAGTAGAAACTTGAAACTTGAAATGTAATAGAGGGAATCGAGGAAAAATAAATGTTGCAGTCCCATATTCCAAATTGGAAATTGCAATAACATTCAAATTTGAACTTTCAAGGTTTGAATCGTAGAAATCAAACTTACAAATTAAGAGCTCACAAGCTTGAATGCACAAACAAGTAACAAAGTTTTTGACTTGCCAGCCCATAATGAGTATAACTCTTACACCTAAGTCCCTTCTGCTAAAGAGAGACTGAGATAGGGTAATGGGTAATCATCCTCTGGATATGGCTTTATATCAAAATCCATAACACAAGAAAAATGAACAGAGGCAGAAAAATCCACATCCAATAAAAAAAAGGTAATGTTACTTGTGACTTCAAAACATCAATAATATAGACAAGAAAAGAATTGAATATGTACAGGAAATTGAATACGTCACCAACAAACATGACCCAATGCTTCTACAGCAGGATAAAATTGTAATCAAGAAGCCCTTACCGGAACTCTAACTGCATCATGTGCACTCTGTCATCAAGCTGTCTTTTCGTCAGAACCACCTTAAGTCCTACCCATGCTTCTGTTGAGTTGGTGTGGCGGATGGCACAAAATAACAGGTTTCCTAAGGCTTGCTGCAGCCTTGCATGGTCCCCAAACAGATACAAAGTCTTCAAATCATCTGATATTTCACTTATAATATGCACATCTTTCTCTTTTGAGACATTCATTGCTTGACTTATGACAGCGTCTATTACAGCTCCCATGACAAACTCTGATGTTTCCAATTCCAAGTACCTGTGCAAAAGTTGGGATTGTTGTTAATACATGGGACAACTGAACTAAAAATCCTTCAACCTATTCAAAGTAATGCAATCAAAGAAAGTTTTCCTTCAAGGCCACCTGTTATAACAATCCCAAAACCTTTACAATGACAGAAGAAAAAAGATCATGCCCATTGGAATTTAGACTTTGGAGTTCTCAATCATTGACAACTTCTACACTCTAGGTCAATATTTTTATCTCTAGCAAAATTCAATTGCTACCAGCTATGCTTCTTACTAGCTTATAAGTGCAACTACAACTGCAACAGTAAATATTTGCAACAATGAAAGAATCATGTTTTCAAGGTTCTTTTCTGTGCTCAAATCAGAGATTCAATCCTGGTAAGAATCTGTCTTTTCTCGTTCGCATTCCGAGTTTTCTTTTGTTCTCCATTGCATGTACTTGTTGGACAGCGTGCCAAGGGGCTCCGGCTTTTCAGGTACATTCAAACTTCAGTGAGGTTTAGAGTCACCAAAAAATGTGTTTCGGGCGGTAGACATACATCTATGTGTTGGAGCTTTTTTTTTTTTTTTGCCTATTGGTATAGAGATAAACTAACTTCCTGTAATGTTGTACACGATTGGGAACCATGCTATCATCGTAGTTCAGTACAATGCTTTGTCCTTGATATTCCACTTGAAAGGTTATGTGATTTGTATTCCACTTCATTCATATGCTTGATGTTTTATTCGCAATGATAATGTATGTATTATTAACAGTGTCACATCTAATTCGAGGATTGTAACCTCAAAAAGAGAACTCCTAAGGAAATCTTTGAAAGATTCCCTCTTTTTCATGTGAATTTTACGTTTATTTGAAAAAGATGGCCTTTTTGCATGACGGTTTTTGAAAAAATACATAAAAACCATGCCTTTTTGAAATTTTGCCGACAAAGTTTTTTTCTGCCCAAACCAGTTCCTAGAAACGGTCGAAACAGGCCGTTTTTTTTTTTCAAAACCCCAAAATTAGGCCTTCTGTACAAAATTCACCATGTGGCCTTTATTTTGCAAGCGGCGTTTGCTACTCCTGCCTGCACCTTCCTGCCTAGCTGCTCCAGCTCCCCCCTTATTCCCCTCCATCCCTTGGGCGACCTCATTCCTCTTGCACGATGCATCTTGGGCTGGCTGCTCCAGCACTCAACTGCTAAGGCATAACTGAAAACCTCAAGGCATCTGTTTGTTGGGGTAAAGGCACTATGGCCACCCCAGTACAGTTAGTACACTTAAGTACAATTAGTACTTTTATTGTTAAGTACACTAAGTACGGTGTACTTAGTGTTGTAACCTTATCCATTGATATAAAAAGGTTGACTGTGTGCTAGGGGATGTACACACATACTTCTTATCCCCACACTCTTGTGTCCATCGTGTGTGTCGGTGTGCTCTCTCCTCTCTCTCTCCCACCTCACAAGTGGTATCAGAGCCTAAGCCTGCCAATCCCCCTCCCATTCGTCCAGCAACAACGCCTTCAAGCTATCAGCAGCCTAAGCTGCTGCATCTTCGTCGCTAGCAGCATCGATCTGCTGCTTAGCAGAGCCGACGCAATCCAGCGCTGCCAGCGCCACCACTAGCGACGCCAGCAGCAACGCCACCACCGGCGACGCCAACAGCAGCAACGCCACCACCGGCGATGCCAACAGCAGCGCCACCAGCGACGCCACCACCGGCGACGCCAGCAGCAGCGGCGCCAGCTTCAACGGACAGCGTCGCCTGTATGCGGGCCGCCAAGTCGCCATATAGGCCACGCCTCCAGTGCGCAGCCAAGTCAACTCGCCACGCAGGCGAGCAACTCGCATCAGCCCGCCAGCCCTACGAGCTCCCACCAGGAGTTCTCCAACTGCTCCGGCAGTGTTACAGGTACAGGTGCATCCTTCGAGCTCATTGTGAGCATTACTGGCATTGTGGGGAGCAGATAACAGTCTATGCCTACTGTATGAGGAAATCCTCAACATTGAATTGCAGAATCAAGGGGCTTTTGTAGCCAGTGCCAAGTATTGGCTTGTATACGCACGCATTGCGTTTATCCTCCTATTTGGAGTTGATTATTGCAGGATTCGTATGCATTTGTTGACCTACGGGACAGTGGAAGATGCATTGAGTATTACATTGTAGACTTGAGCACTGAATGTGCCAGTCAAATTGGGGGTTTTGCAATTGGATGCATGTCAGTGCTGGGGGAAGCAATTAAATGCCTTACAGTGGTCAGTGAAGCGGTAAATGCACTCAAATTCTGAGAATTTTTCCTTCCAGTCAAGGGGCTTTTGCCTAAATCCTACTCTAAACTGTGTTATACAGTTTTAGTGGTATCTTGAAGCTTGAAGTTGACAGGTTTGAACAGTCAAACAGTCATTTACTGATTCTGTACTTTCTGGTACAGTCAGGTACTGTTCTGTGTCAACTGTAAGGCTGATTACAGTCATTGTACAGAAGTACAGAGTGCAAAATACACTGCTGTTTTTCACTGTAATTGCAGGGCAGATGCTGCTTTAATATCAGAGTATTGCTGTTTGTACAACAGTGCATTTAATGATGCAAACACAGTTGCTGTTCAGATACTGCAGCAAGCAGTAAACAGTTATAATTCTCTGTTTAATTGGGAGAAATATTTGCAGGTGCAGTTCCTGTTGTTCCGCTGCAGGAATTAAATTTTTTGAGCACAGTTCAAGTGCCTGTGTGCACTTGGTTTGCAGGGAGTCAGGCACCCAAGTGTGGGTTATATTTCTTGCTGATTGTAATGGCTTCATCCTCGGAATCTTCTCTTCTTAATATTAAAAAGTTGCAGGGTGCTGCTAACTACCCGATGTGGAAAAAGATGAAACTGAATGTGCTAATTCTCAGGCAGTTTCATGCTCCTATTATACACAAAGGTGTGAAGCCCACTGGCACATCTGATGATGCTTGGGCACTAGCTGATCTGTCAGCAAAGTCCATAATTGAATTGTCACTCCATGAGAGTGTTGTTTGGAATGTGGATGGTGAAAAAAACAGCCTGGGGTGTGTGGAAAAAGCTACAGGACACATATGAGCAGCAAAGTGTAGCCACAAAGATATATTGGTTGCGCAAGTTCTTCAATCTGAAGATGAAGGAAGGGACCTCCATGGATGCACATCTCAATGAGTTTAATTCGATTGTCACTCAACTTGCGAATCAGAAGTATGTGGTGGATGAGGACTCTTGGATATGGTGACAGTGGTGAGATGGGTTACCGCCTATGGGATCCTGTGAATAAAAAGCTAATTCGCAGCAATGATGTCTTATTTGATGAGTCATGTATGTTTAAGGCAGTAGATAAGCCTTCTGATGCTACAAAGGTTGACATTGATGACTTGGGACATCCTGTACAATTCAGGCAGGCTGCAAATCAGCCACAACAGCAGCGTAATCAGCCAATGCATGATGCTGCAGCAGGTCCAAATGGACAGCCCGCAGTGGCGGAAGATGTCCTACGGGACATGCCACCTTTGGAAGACCTCCCAGGCATAATTCTGCAGCCTGATCTACTGGAACAGCCACCTGTTTTAGGTGAGCAGCAAGTTGGACAGCAAGACCAATGGGTCCGAAGGTCCACTCGACAAATGAAACAGCCAGACAGATTTGTTCCAGGGGCAGATTTTATTATGCTTACAGACTGTGGAGAACCTTCCTGTTACAAGGAAGCCGTGCAAATGCATGATAAAAGGCTATGGGAACTAGCCATGAAGTCTGAAATGGACAGTCTCCATAAAAATGGGACTTGGGAATTGGTGCAGTTGCCTAAGGGCATGAAAGTACTGCCATGCAAGTGGGTGTATAGATTGAAAGTCACACTTGGAGCTAAGCCACGGTATAAAGCCAGATTGGTTGCCAAGGGCTTTAAGCCGGAGTATGGTGTCGATTTTGATGAGATCTTTTCTCCAGTGGTTAAGATGACCACACTTAGGATTGTACTTGCTTTGGTTGCATGTGAGAATTTGGAATTATGCCAAATGGATGTGAAGACAGCCTTTCTTCACGGTGATCTTCATGAGGAGATCTACATGCAGCAGCCAGAAGGATTTGCAGTCAAGGGCAAGGAGTCACTTGTATGCAAGCTTAAGAAGAGCCTTTATGGGCTAAAACAGGCACCAAGGGAATGGTATAAGAAATTTGATACCTTCATGAAGTCCCAAGGTTTCAGGAGAAGTGATGACGATCACTGCTTATATACCAAAAGGGCTGCAAATGGCAACTTAATCATTCTCATTTTATATGTGGATGACATGCTTATTGCTGGTAAAGCTCGTAAGGAGCTTGATGACCTTAATAAAAGATTGCATGAGGCCTTTGATATGAAGGACCTTGGTGATGCAAATCACATACTGGGGCTGCGGATACGGAGAGACAGGGGACAGCGTTTGTTGTATTTGTCTCAAACCGAATATATTGGCAAAGTATCGCACAGGTTTCATATGGAGGGAGGGAAGACCCTTAGTTCTCCATTGCCTCCATATGTGAAACTCAGTGCAATGGATAGCCCACACTCAGATGCTGATAGGGCTGAAATGGCCAAGATTCCGTATGCTTCAGCTTGTGGCAGTCTCATGTATGCCATGGTTGCTACCAGACCTGATATTGCGTTTGCAGTGGGAGTGGTTAGCAGATATATGGCAAATCCAGGCAAGAAGCATTGGAATGCAGTGAAAGGTATCATGAGATACCTGAAGGGCACACAGGAGTTGTGCATATGCTTTGGCAAGCAGGATGCAAAGGTGCATGGTTATGTGGATTCAGATTTTGCTGGTCATCCAGATAACCGGAAGTCTACTACCGGTTATGTTTATACATTCACTGGAGGTGCAGTGTCATGGATGTCAAGGATGCAGCAGTGCATAGCCTTGTCTACCACGGAAGCTGAATATATTGCAACCACAGAGGCATGCAAGGAGGCCTTATGGCTATCTCGGCTAGTGGGAGACTTGGGCATTACAGGTGATATTCCATTGTTGCATTGTGACAGTCATAGTGCTATTCAGTTGGCACACAATCCTGTCTTTCATGCAAAGACAAAGCACATTGATGTGAAGTATCACTTCATCAGGGAGGTAATAGATGATAAGCTGATTCAGCTTGTCAAGATTCACACGGATGACAATCCAGCAGATTTGTTGACAAAAGGTTTGCCTGCAGAGTAGTTTGCACATTGCCGACAGTTGATGGGTATAGGTTGAGCCTCATTTTGGCCTTATACTCCATTGTGTATATGCTGTACTTCTCTCGTTTATTTTTACTTGAGGGCATATTGCCTTTAAGTGGGAGGTTGTTGGGGTAAAGGCACTATGGCCACCCCAGTACAGTTAGTACACTTAAGTACAGTTAGTAATTTTATTGTTAAGTACACTAAGTACGGTGCACTTAGTGTTGTAACCTTATCCATTGATATAAAAAGGTTGACTGTGTACTAGGGGATGTACACACATACTTCTTATCCCCACACTCTTGTGTCCATCGTGTGTGTCGGTGTGCTCTCTCCTTCTCTCTCTCTCCCACCTCACATCTGTTGTTGGGGAATTGAAGGGAAAGCATGAAGTGAACACAAAGTGAGAATGCTTGCTTATAGAATGAAGAAAGGTGAGGTCCTTATGTAGGCACCTCTTACATGATCACTGACATCACTGATGACCTCTGAGCTCCACAATCATCTCCTCAATCCGCTCCTAGATTCTCTCAATCATCCTATGTGGCATCTACCACCACCTAACAGTGCTTATGGACACCTAACTGTGCCTCTAGCACACACACATAGAAACCAAGGTGTGCCTGGGGCTTACACCTTGAGATATCCCATCATACCCCCCCTCAAGGGAATGCCTCAGGCTATGTCAAGGATACATCTAGTCTCAAAGTTTCTCATGCCATCTCATGGTGATCAAGGATAAATCTATGGCTAGGTTCTCATGCTAGCAAGGGGTTCCCAAGGGTGTGAAGTAAACAAAAGGGATACAAAAGACCTTCCAATGGTTATCCCCCCTGCATGTACATGCACACAATGTCTGCAGGAGGTACCATGGAGCAAAACACATACACATGGCCTACATCATATGGTGACCAGAGGTGTTTATAAAACACAATAGTTTATTTCATTCATTTTGGAGGACTATCCAGGCTGAGTACCTTGACTCAACATAAAAAAGGGAGATCTGGACCATATATGGAGATGATTCAAAAAGCATAATCTTCATAGGATGCCTCATCTTGTGGAGGCACATCAACTGAAAGTAGATTGGCAATTTCTGACTTTGTAGTTGCTTCCTTTTTTGCTCTACAAAACTTTTCATGGTGATTGTTTTTGCCACAGTGTTTGCATGGATTGATCTTGAAGCAGTCTTTTGAGAGGTGATTAGTCTTTCCACAATGTTTGCAAGGTGAAAACTTGCCCTTCTGGATTTTTATGGCATAGGCTGTGTCATTGCCTCTCCGGAGTTCCATGTGCCTTTCTTCTTCTTGAAGAGCAGAAATAAGACCTTCAAGATTAGGATTAGGAAGATTTTTCAAAGTGGTAACAACATGATCATAATCTTCAGGCATACTCTTGAGCAACACTGCCATTGCATCATCTGTAGTGATTGGAGAGTTGATAGAAGCAAGTTGAGTCATGAGACTCCGCATATGATTGGCATGGGCAGCCAAAGAAAAGCCACTAACCGTCTTCAATTCAAAGAAAGCAATCTTAAGTGACAATTTTGAGATGTGAGAGCTAGCACCAAAAATAATGTCAAGCTTCTGCCAAGCTTCTAAAGGAGACTCTAAGTCAGAGATGTGATGAATATAGTCATCTCTTAAGGCAAGAGCAATGATGCCATAGGCTTTCTCCTCTCTAGCAGGATCTCTTGCTTGTCGGAGCTGAGGATTCTCCAGCATTGGAGGCTGTTGAAGAAGAAGTTGAAGCCGGTTTGACAAGCCCCCAGAGGTTTTCCCTCATCAATGCAAACTTAACCTTCATCTGCCATGTGTGAAAGCCTTTACCATTGAACTTATCCATAATCAATATGGTAGCCATGAGAGGGTAGATCTCTGTCAATATGGTAGCCATGAGAGGGTAGATCTCTGTTAAACTGATATGATACAGTCAAGCAATAATAAATGCAGCTTTGCCAGTCAAATCTTTGAAGAAATGCTGACCTTTGACCACAATTTTTTTTATGCATATGCTTGTAAAACTGTCAAACTGCAGAAAGGTGCTCCAAAGATGCAACTCAAATGTGCTTTAGATCACATCCAATGATCAAACATCCTAAAGAAAAAAGATAACTGATATAATTTCAGAACTTTCTATCATGAAACCTCTGGAGATAGTTGCAAGCGGAAAGAGAAATCACAGTTATCCCCAAATTGAGCAGTTCGAGGCTGGAGGCCGAAATTGGAGCAACAGAGTGAAGCACTCAAGGGGCTTTCTGTAGCAAAAGAAAGCTCTCACTAAGGAGAAGATCCAGCACAGAGGTTGGGCAAAATGGTGCGCTGTTTTGCCCAGGGGAGTTGCTGCAGGCTGAGTCTGTGTTTTGACGTTTTCTCCTTTGTTACTGAACCAAATGAGCTGCAAAGTGACTCAAAATGTTCGTCTTGAGGTCGCCCATCTGCTCCTAGATTCGCTCAATCATCCTATGTGGCATCTACCACCACCTAATAGTGCTTATGGGCACCTAACTGTGCCTCTAGCACACACACACACATAGAAACCAAGGTGTGCCTGGGGCATACACCTTGAGATATCCCATCATCTGTGACCAATACAAGCTGTCCAATGCATCCCACTGAGCATCCAGCTTCTCTAGAGTGGTTAGGCAGTCCCAAAACAACATGTCTAGCCCCACAAAGGTAGAAAACCACAGCAAAGTCTTCCGAATTTGCTCAAGCATTAACCAAGCTCGGAAAGCACTGCTGAACCTAACGCCTAGATCCAATCTGGACACTTCCACAACCCAAGATTGCTAGCTAATGGTTCGAACAGCAGCAAGTGACTAAGAGAGAAGCCATGCATCAGAACCACCAAGATGAGTTGAGGACTTTCTCAAAGCTGTCCATGGAAGAGGGGCGACCCAAACTCTTCGCACCTATCCCCTTCCAGGTCCCCAATTGAGCAATAGCCCACCAAAGATTCCAGCCCTGGTGAATGAAGAGCAGAACTAAGAAGGCCCGAATCAACTCCAAGACAGCTCCAGGAGAAGGGTGTCGAGCTTCAGCAACTAGCCCTCAGAAGGGCAGCAAAGACAAAACAAGAGAGAGATGTCATGAGCCGCAGGCTAGCAAGAGACTCCTGCTCCAAAGGTAGACACTCCACTCTAGGAGGGCCGACCACACCAAAGTACTTATGGAAAATAGCGCAAGGCAAAGAAGAGGACGCAGCATCAAGTCGGTAGGGGAGGAGTCACCGAAAACGGCACTCTGAAAAGACACGCCCCCTGAGAGAGAGGCACCGACAGGCATCAAGCAAAAGACAAGAGCCCACGAGGGCCAAACGGGCGAGGAGGGGCTGGGACAGGCGCACACAAGGACGTGCACAATTTGACTGCCACGTGGCATATTGACCTGCCACATCAGCTAAAACTCTAACCCATTTCTGGTCACAATTCCTTGGCCTTGCCCCTAGCAGTTGAAGCTAATTGATGCACCTAGGGACTAGTGCCACACGTAACATTAATTCTTAGGGGGTATTTTAGGAACTAACAATTCCTCTGGGCCAATCCCCCAAGGCCCAACTTATCCAAGGGTTTATTTGCAACAAAAACATCACGACCCCGTGACATACCCCCCTCTTGGAGGCTGCATCCTGGGCTGGCTGTCTATTCTCTCTAGTTCTCTTCCCCTTATGTCACATGCACCCCTGCACTTGGGTGCAAGGTGACACATTGGCTACATCGACAAGTGTATTATAATTCCCAATTAGGAGATTTTGTCGTATGCTGTGACCCCTTTGTGAGCCCTTGTCCAGGGACAGTCAGGCACAAGCTACGTAGGTCAGTCTCTCAGCCTTAGGTCAAGTCAGTAGTCAGTTCTTGTTCACTAGTACCCACTGGAGAATAGTAGGTTAAAGTGTTTCCATCTTATACTTTAGGTCTTAGCCTAGGTTAGGAGTCCCTTTAGGGTCCCCAAAGGCTGGACAGGTAAGCAGGGAAGGCAGCCTGCAAAGGCTGCCCAAAAACTCCCTTGGCAAATGAGCCAGGGAGGGCTTTTTATAGGCTGGTTGTAGGCCAGCCAGTCTGTAAAACAGACTGAGTCTGTAATACAGACTGAGTCTGTAAAACAGACTGAGTCAGTCTGTTTACAGACTGGGTTGGCTCAGTCCAGCGCTATAAAAGGGCCCCTTGGCTGCCCTGTTTTCTCATTCAGTTTGCTCCTGCCTTCAGTCCTCCTACAGCTCCACTTCAGCCTCCTGTGCAGCCCCTGAGATCCTCAGATTTGGCCCTGCTCTAGCCTCAGTCCCTTGGCCATCAGTTCAGCCTGATCTGAAGGTGACCACGCAGCACAACAGTCGGAGGTTTGGACCAGCAAACGGAGAGAGGTTTGGACACTGTTTCCTCAGCTTTCTCAGCTCTCTTTTACAGTTTACACAGCTCACTCTCAGCTCTATATTTCCGTCATCTCTCAGTTCTCTCATAGGATCTATCACTTCTAGCTTTTCACTCTCTCACTCACGTAGTAACCCTGCATTCCGCTAGACAGCACAAGCCTCTTCCTTGCCTTGCAGAAGCGTCCTACATCGTCAGTGTGGACAGCATCAAGGTCTCGGTATTGGTCGGCGTTGCTTCTCAAGTCTTTGGGTCTGCTATACGTGTGCACAGTGAGCTCTTCAAAAGCGTGTTCCGTGCTCTCTTGAAGAGTGTTCTTTGTATTTCTCAGTTCTCCAAGTATAAAGCAAATTCTCCCCTGATTGGGGGAGGGGGCCCTCAGTGGGTATAGGGACCCAATCGGTTGTCGACTCTACTCTCTCTCTACCCTCATCTCCTTCCTCTCTCTATGGTAAACAACGCTCATTCCTCGCAAAGGGTTTAAAGAAGGTCTTGTTGGGAATTACACGATCAGATAACCGTTGCATGTTACATTGGTATCAGAGCTTCGGTCTGTATCCAGCTTGACTACCGCGAGTGTATGGTTGTGCTGAGATCCGGAAAGGACACACAATCAAGCACCATGGAAGGGTCAAGAAAAGATTTCAACTGTGAAGACTTTGAAGAGGAGAAAGACTACCAACAAGATACGCTTCCGCCAAATGCTCAAGAAGTGATGGCGAACCTTCTAGAGCAGAATCGGGTCCTGCTGCAGCAACTCGAAGCATTCATCCCAGCGGGAAGAAAGCAGAAGACAGCCAGACCAGACAAAACGACGTCTGGAGGAAAAAGAAGTAGAAAAGCCGCTGGAAGAAAGAAGAACCACGGATTTTGAAAAACTGCTCTTGTTGATGCGTGAGGAACGCAAAAATGAGGAGGCACTGCAACGCGCAGAGCTCGCCCAGGCAGAGAGGCAACAAAAGCTAGACCGAGAGGCAATGCTTCTCCAACACAAACAGATGTTAGCCGCTATGCAGGCAAGTTTGAGCGCAAACTCAGTGCATGGGAGGAGAGGGATGCTCAAGCCTTAGCAATGCTAATTGGCACGACAGCAGATGCTGTGATTCCTCATATCCAGTTGGCAGAGATGTCTTCAGAGGCGTGGGCCATACTGAAGGAGTTGTATGAAACCGATAATACAGCCCGTATCATTACTCTTCAGCATCAGCTTTATAATCTTGATATGAATGAGGGTGATAGTGTGCATGACCATCTGACAAAGGTGAAAGTCGTGCGGGACCAGCTCGCAGCGGTTGGTCAAGAGGTGGACTCGAGTCAATTGGCATTGCTCACACTCCACAAGTTGCCACGGAGTTTCAAAAGTTTTGTGACTACGGTCACTGCGGGTCAACGGACTAAGCCAATCACCTATGAGGAGCTTGGCCCACTCCTGCTTCAAGAGGAGGCTCGAGAGAAACTCTTTACGCAAACCGACGAGAAGGCATCAGTGGCCAAAGACAAGCCTGGAAAAGGCAAGCCAAAGGAGTTCAAGAAGTCATAGGACGCTGACCGAAAGAAGAAAATGAAGTGCTATTACTATGAAAAGCTTGGCCACTCCGCCAAAGAATGCTGAAAGAAGAAGGCGGATCAGAAGCGGAAGAGAGAAGCCAGGAACAAAGAAGAGCCTAAGAATGATTCTGCCAATGTGCTACTGGACAGTTGTTTTTAATCAATGAACATTGTTCAACATATGCAGTCAGTGAAGGAAAAGAGAGTTGGTATGTTGACAGCGGTGCTTCAAAGCACATGTCTAGCAGAAAGACTTGGTTCAAAACCATGGAAAGTACACACCCGGATTCCAAAGTTTCTGTCGCGGATAGCCGGGCGTGTCCTGTGAAGGGCATCGGTAGCATTCCATTCATTACAACCACGGGTGAGGAGAAGGATATCTCTAGAGTACTTTATGTACCCAACCTTTGCAAGAACTTACTGTCTGTAAGTCAGATGGACAAAAACAACATGGCAGTTCTCTTTCAAGATGGCAAGATCACCGTCACATCCGAAGCAAATGGAAAAATGGTGGCTCAAGGAGTTGAAGACAACCGACTGTACCGCCTCAATGCAAGGTTGGTTCATGAAGACAACGAAAAGTCCAAACTTTGGCATGAGCGCTTCAGTCACGTCAACTATGGAACCTTGGCTGAAATGTCAAAGTCAAAGATGGTGGATGGACTTCCACCAATTACACGCAAGGATGGTGTCTGTAGGGCTTGTCTAGAAGGCAAGCAGCACAGGGACAAGTTCCCACAAGAGGCCTCATTTCGGGCCAGCAAACCTCTTGAGTTGGTTCATGCCGACATTATTGCTTGGCCAAAAAGTCACAGGCTTTCGAGAAGTTCAAGGATTGAAAGGTCATAGTTGAAAAGGAGACAGGGGAGGATGTCAAGACGTTCTGTACAGACAGGGGAGGAGAATTCACCTCAAATGAGTTCAACACATTTTGTCGCAAGCATGGGATCAAGCGACAACTCACCACAGCACATACTTCTCACCAAAACGGGGTAGCCGAGAGGAAGCATAGAACCACCACGGAGACAGGGCTTGCTATGCTCCGAGGTAGAAACCTTTCTAAAGCCTATTGGAGTGAAGCTATCAATACAGCCGTACACATTCTCAACAGGACCAAGATGAAGGCCGTCAAGGACAAGACTCCATATGAGGCATTTTTTGGTAAGAAGCCCTCTATCACTCATCTTCGTATTTTTGGTTCTAACGCATGGGTGCATGCGCACAAGAAAGACAGGACCAAGCTTGATTCCCAGAGCAGAAAATGTATCTTTGTTGGATATAGCGAAGAATCCAAGGCCTTCGACTCTTCGACCCAATAAAGAAGCAGATCCTTATTAGTCAGGATGTTGTCTTCGAGGAAAAGCAACCTGAACCCCCGGAGGAGCCTCAGATTGAGAAGGAGATTGTTCAACCCCCGAACCCACCCCGCCCCAGGTTGACCATCCAAGAGGTGGCGAAATCAAAAGCTGATGTTCTAGGAAGAGCAAGATGTTCCAGAAGCAATTCCAGTTCCTCCTCCCACTAAGAAGCAGAAGAGGTTGCCCCAATGGTACCTACGGACATTATAAGACTCTCAGGTCACCGAAATACCTGAGAGTAGCAATTCCCGATTGCGATGGTCACAACGTCTTCAGAAGACCCCATCCGTGAATTTTGCGTTGGTGGCTCAGCTTGAAGAGCCAAGGACCTTCGAGGTGGCGAAGGACCATCCAGAATGGCAGGCTGCCATGCAGACAGAGTACCTGGGACTTAGTGGCCAGGCCCCACGACGAAAAGTCATCGGCACTAAGTGGGTATACAAACTTAAATACAAATCAGACGGCAGCTTGGATAAGTATAAAGCAAGGTTAGTGGTCAAAGATTTTGCTCAAACTGAAGGCATGGATCTTGATGAAACTTTTGCTCCCACAACTCGCATGGTTACTATCCAGACAGTGATTGCCCTTGCTGCCCAATTCCAGTGGCCTATTTTTCCAATGGACGTGAAGTCCAGGAAGTTTGCTTTACCTTACCAATACTCGACCTGATATTTGTTATGCCATTGGGCTATTATGCCAGTTCTCTACTTCTCCCAGGAAGAGTCATTGGGATGCAGGTTTACGGGTGCTGAGGTATCTAAAGGGTACTTGCACCTACGGGATCACCTATACCAAAGGCATCGAACTAGGCGGGTTCTGAGACACTGATTGGGCGGGTGATGCTGACACCAGGGGATCAACAACAAGGTATTGCTTTTTACTTGCATCTGGTGCCATCTCTTGGCTGAGTAAGAAGCAACCCACAGTGGCCCTTTCATCTACAAAGGCAGAGTACAGAGCCGCGTGTACAGCAGCGTGTGAGACACTGCGGTTGAGGTGGATTCTGGAGGACATGGACGTGTGTCAAGAGGACGCAACAGTGCTGATGTGCGACAATCAGAGTTGCATAGCCATTGCCAAGAATCTAGTGTGCCATGCATGGACCAAGCACATCGAAGTTCATTACCACTTTGTTCGAGAGCTCATCATCGACGACGTGATCGAGCTTATGTACTGCCCGACCGCCGACAACTTGTCTGACCTCTTCACGAAGGCACTTCCTCGAGAACAGATGGAGCACCTCATCAAACGAATGGGGATTGGCCCACAGTTGTGACATTGAGGGGGGGTGTTAGAAACTCACTGTGCCCACCTGTGAGCCCCCGATTTGAGGGGACAAGGGGCAGTGAGAGGTAGGAGGGCTGGGGAGAGAGAGAGACTCAGGCCGGCATCATAGGCAACCAGCACACGGGCTGGTTGCAGCCTGCAACAGCAGGTAAAACAGGGCTTTAGGCCTCACATGGAGGCTCCTGCAGCAGCGCAGACTGGCTGCACAGGGCACCCTTATATAGGGGCCTGTGGCAGGCCAAGTCGGCCCAACCAGGGCCACCGACCAGGGCCAACCCTGGTCGTTGTTCTAGGGCCCATGTGGTCGGCCACCAGACAGGGTACCGACCCTGCTGGTCAGTCAACTCAAGGGGCCTGGGCAGTGCCTATAAAAGGCCCACTCCTCCATTCATTCCAGCATCCAGTGCAAGACTGAAAGCCCCTCTCCAAGGCTGTGTTCAGCACTCAGATCTGGAGCAGTTTGTGAGAGAGAGAGTTCATCAATATTCTCTAGCACTTTGCTGTGTTTTGTACTGCTCCCTTGGAGCTATTTTTCTGCCCACCATCCGGTGGATGAATATACTCTCTCTCTCTCTCTCTCTCCGTCCATATTTATTTCTGAGTGAGGGTTTGTTGCATCTGTGATCATCTATCTAAGTTGAGTGTGTGTAAGAGTTGGAGAGATCTTGGGTGGAGGTTTGAGTGATTCATTCCCTCTTGATTTTTAACATGCCGTTCCCACGATGGTCTTTCAAAGTAGTAAGGAGGGCGATTTTTCATATCAAAAGAAGGCGCTCATTCAAGCGTACGGCACAGCTAACGGGCATCAATTTATTGTCATGTTCGATATGGGGAGTTCAAAAGATGCCATCTCCCCTCAGCTTGCCAAGACAGTGGGGTGCACCTTGGTGCCTCACGAGCTTGCAGTGGACGAGCTCACGCCCGGCTTGCGCACACACATCACGCATAAGGCCATCCATTTCACTTTTTCAATTCAGAAGGCCATGTTTACGCGGGATTTTATTTTGACTCCTTTGATGGGGTGCGACATGATCCTCGGGATTCAATGGTTCCGTGAGCATGTACCGACGCCTGATTGGCGGCAAGACACCTTCACTATTGTTGAAGGTTTACTTGAGCCCTCCGTGATACGCGGCGATCAGAGCATACCAGGGATTCCTTTAATCTCGCATATTCAAGGAGGTTGCAGCTCTTGTTGATGCATGAGAAATGCAAAAATGAGGAGACACTGCGACGCGCAAAGCTCACCCAAGTAGAGAGGCAACAAAAGCTAGACCGAGAGGCAATGCTTCTCCAACACAAACAAATGTTAGCCGCTATGCAGGCAAGTTTAAGCGCAACAGCCTTCACCACCACAACTTCATCTGCGACAAAGGTAACACCACTCACTCGGTCCACTCCAAATTTTGTTAAGTATGATGGTAAGTGTGACCATTCATCAATTTGTAGCTCATTTTCCATTAGCACGGATTCAAGATGAGCAAGATAAAGTCCACCTTGCAGTCCCTCATCTTACGAGTGAGGCGGTGACTTGGTGGCAACATTGGGCTAGTAAGTATACTAACCCAAAAACGTTTAAGACGAATTTCGTTTGGGCAACGTTTGTGGCCGACCTCAAAGCCCGTTTTCTCCCACCCCAATATATGTTTGACCTGGAGGATGAGTTCTCTCGTCTCTCCCAGAATGGTTTGCCTGTGTTGACGTACAGTAACAAGGTCATCACGCTGGCGCAACAGTTGGGCATGACGGAGAGCGCCAAGATGAAGCAATTCATTCGAGGATTGGACACCAACATCCGTTATACCATTTGGAACTTCGACCCGCCAGATTATGAGCGGGCGCTGACTCTCGCACAGAATCAGAAGATGAGGCTGAACGAGGGATGGTTGCTGGCTAGTTATTGCGTTTGGGTTTCATTCCTCGCGAAGAAGGGTTGATTTATGTTGTTGGACAGTGGCCAGGGAGGATTTAGATTGAGGCAACCCGTTGGGAAGTGCTTGGCTGATTGATTGCACCAGAGTTCAGCTAGCCTCCTCACTACCATCAAGGCCAAATGGCATGAGTCTGTGTTCTTACCAACTGCCGCCAATTGATCCCTCACCACCTTGACCTTCGTCAAGTGGCTATGTAGTGTATCTCCTTCCATGTCAAGATTGTAAAGTTGATGCTGAAGAAGCAAAATTTGGGAGGTGTTGTCCGTCTCGTAGAGATCCTTCAGAGTGACCCACGCCTCTGTTGACGTCTCCGCCATCTAGATATGCGAAAGCACACAGTCCGCCGTAGTCCCGATGATTAATGCCAAGCCATGGGCATCTCTGTCTTCCCAAGCTTCGAGCTCCTCTCTGTCTACTACCATAACTATCTTCCCTTGCCTGTCTACTGTCCTCCGGCTTTGCCTCCACTCCCGTTGTCAGCTTCCACAACTTCCGAGCCACTAAATGGCTCTAGATTTTCACCTTCCAGATCAGGTAGTCGGTCCCGTCTGGTTTCCCAGACTCTCCGAAGTTAGGGATAGTGAATGAGAGAAGACTGGGGGAGGAGGAAGGGAGAGCAGGGGCTGAAGAGGCTGTAGAGGTTGACATCTCTACTGTTATATCACACAGCAAAGTCAACCACACTCAATTTTTTTTAGTAGACCAGAACTCAGAACGCACCTGACTGAACCTGAGTCACCCTCCTTCTCGCAAGGGCACAATCCTCCAGTCGTGGAAGTCAATTCCCAAGAGCGTCTGAATCACAATCGTCCTTCAACAAGGTCCCTGCCTTCAAGCTCCCACACCTGTGAGCCTCCTACTTGGGCTCTGATACCATGTTAGAAATGACCCAACAAAGGGTACGCACAGCGGAAGACTGATAGTAATGCCCAGGTGCTCACACAGTGTGATGTGAGGTGTGGAATCACAAACTTCTTAACTTATGTGCATAAATGTGCAAGCCAGTAAATAGACAATGCTCAGAGACAAATATAGAAGCAACTCTTTATATTTCCGTCCGTCCACAAAGTAGGACAGGATACAATACCAAAAGGTCCTACTACAAGCGTGACACTTCTAGATCTTTGAGCCCGCGTGCTCCACCTCGAGCATATGTAGACTCTCTATCTAGATCCCTTCCACCTTGCTGTCCGGAAGCCAGCCTATGTGGGCAGCACCTTGAGCTCAGTCTGCAGTCCTATGTCAGCCTCCTTCTCCTCCTATGTGTAGGTCCAAGGGTGGGCCTGTGGCTGCTGCTGTCTGCTCCCCAACTGCTGCTTCAAGTGATGCCAAATGCCTCTCCTTTTATAGGCCCCAAGGGGGCTGGCAAAAACCAACCAGCCTGCACCAAACTGGCTGACCAGTCTGTGGCTGGTCCAGCCCTATTAGGGCTCACAAACCGGGGCCTTTTGGGCCCACTCTTCTAGGGCCTTGGCCCTCCAATCAAGGCAAGGGCCCAGCCTATATAAAGGCAGGTCCCTGCCTCATGGCAGCCTCCTTTGCTGCTCCAACAGGCCTCATCCAGCCGCGTATTGCTCCGTACAGTTGTGTGCCACCTGTCCCGGGTCTGCACACCCTCTGTACTGCTCCGTACAATTGTGCCACCTGTCCCAGGTCTGCACACCCTTGCTGATTTCAGTGCCACCTGTCTGCCTCTATTCGGGGCCTGTTCCAGCCTGTACAGACAGCCCTTGAAGCGCCTCTGAAAGGCTGCTGTGCTGCCCACATGACAGCTCATGTGCTGCCCATGTGGCAGCCCCTTATGGCTGTTCTTTCCCTGTGAAGTCCTATGGTCTGGTCACCTCCTGTTGCTCTCTGATCTATCGTAGCAGGGTCTCCTTGTGTTGGTGCATCTCAAGCAGATAGAGCCCAATGCAGACGTGGTCATGGAAGTGAATCAATCGTGACAGTGGTCCGAACCCACTCCCATCCTGACAGAGACAGTGGTATCATGTGGTATCACCCCCAGAACTCGTAGTAGGCTGGGCAGGCGTAGAGAAAGTGCTCCTCTGTCTCAATCACTCCTAGTGTGCATAGCATACATATCCGCTGCTCTCTGGGTATACGTGCTGCTCTCCCTGTCTCAATCCTCAACTAATGGGATGGAACCCGCATCTGCCCAATTGCGATCCTCAATGCGTGTGAGACTCCTCTGTCCTCGAGATACTGGGGTTTGATAATGAATCCCTCCTCCGAGACTATTAAGAAGTCGTCGCAGTAGAACTGGGTCTTGGTGGGGATTTCTTGATCTCCCCCCCAAGTCCGAGCTGTGTGGAGCTGGAAGAGGTCTAACCGTAAGATACAGTTAATCTCATCTCATGGGATCAACTCAGGGGGTGCATCCATACTGTACTCTGAGAGAGAGAGAGAGAGAGAGAGAGAGAAAGAGAGAGAGAGAAACCTCACACACACCACACTAAGAGGAAGAGAAAGAAACAGGAGTGAACTGAAACGTGATCTTAGGCAAAAGACCCTCTACTGCTGTGGAACACCTCTACACAGCAAGCTGATCAAGGGCTGACAACAGTGCTGAAGATGCAGCACACTGAGATGAACAATGAGGGGAGGGGGGCATATATATAGCCCTTGCCCCCCCCCCCCCCCCCCAAGTCGGTCAGCATAAAGGGGGGGCTGACCAGCCTCATATGTGGGCCCACTCACCCCCTCTAGGGCCGACTACAAGCCCCTAGGGGACCGAACCCCTCCCCTATATACAGGGCTCCACAAGGCCCTCTAAGAGGGCTGAGCCCCTACTCCAAACAGGCCGACTGCTGGCCAGCAGCAGCCCTAGGTAGCCGACCACCTGCTGCTCCATATGGAGGCTGCCAAGCTGCTCTACAAGGGCTGCAGCCCTGCCTCTAGGCCCGACTAGGCTGCACCACCTAGCCGACCCAGAGAAATCTTCTATATTGACCTTGGGCAAAGAAAGCTGACTGCGAATAACTCGAATTAGTTTCATTTTCCTTTGCGCTGCATAGGAATAGTCCAAGAATTAAAATGTACTAACCTCTAATGCGTTCAAATGTTGGATATTGTTTGTACAAGGTGCAGCACTTTTTAATGGGGAAAAGCATACGAGAAGTGGCGCCCTATTTAATTAAGGACCCACTTGGGCTAAAAGGCATTAAAGGCACCCCACTTCTAGAAGAAAATGCCCTTTTTGAAGAAAAGCTCTAAAGCCCATGTTTGGGAAAGTGAAAGCTCCAACTTTTGGAAAGCAGGGAGGGCAGCTTTTAGAAAGCAGGTGCTTTCTAGCTACCCACCCTAGTCTATAAATTAAGGGCCTCTAGGCTCTTAGTTGTACCCAAACTCTACTCCCTTGTGAGCAACCTTGTACTAAGAGATTTCTATTGCAATAAAGAGGGATGTTTTGGGGGGCAAAAGAGGGGAAGGGGGGGGGGGGGGGGGGGGGGTCCTTATTTCTAACCCCCAATGCTGTGTTCTCTCCTGCTCCCACTTGCTCTCTCTACAATCTACTTTCTAGCCCCTTCGTTGAGATTCTACCCAGCTGTTCAGAGTTTCCAGCTTCTAGGCGAAGTCTTTCCTCATATGCGATCAGCTCCAACATGAAGCAATTGAAAGCCGTTGCTGCGATTTGGATCCCAGATGCTTCTAAGACATGTTTCCCAAGTGCGAACTGACCAATTGCTGCAAGTGGACTACGGTAGCTGAGTTTGTGGTTTGGTTAAGGTTTCACATTGAGGCAGCCATAAAAGAGGGGGGGGGGGGGGGGGAGGGTCCTTATTTCTAACCCCCAATGCTGTGTTCTCTCCTGCTCCCACTTGCTCTCTCTACAATCTACTTTCTAGCCCCTTCGTTGAGATTCTACCCAGCTGTTCAGAGTTTCCAGCTTCTAGGCGAAGTCTTTCCTCATATGCGATCAGCTCCAACATGAAGCAATTGAAAGCCGTTGCTGCGATTTGGATCCCAGATGCTTCTAAGACATGTTTCCCAAGTGCGAACTGACCAATTGCTGCAAGTGGACTACGGTAGCTGAGTTTGTGGTTTGGTTAAGGTTTCACATTGAGGCAGCCATAAAAGAGGTGGGGGAATACAACATGGTGCAAGTCATCAGTGATATCGGCCTCAATTGTAAAAGGATGGAAGCATTGCTTGTGCAGAATTATCCGGAGATTGCGTAGAACCCTTGTGCCTCACATCTTCTAAAGACTAATGGAGGACATTGAAAACCTAGCATAAGTGTCTCATGTGGTTGAGTGGGCGATGCAAATAGTCACTTTCATTACCTGCAAGCCGCATGCATTTGCTCTCTTCAGCAAGAAGTGTCAATGGGAGCTCGTGAAGCCATGGTTCTATTACACTTTCTTGGTACTTAGCAGGTAATCATTTATTAAAATCTAAGTTAGTGTAGCACATTGATTGCAAATTGGGAAGTTAAACTTGCAAGTGCAATCCACTAAGTACTTTATTACTCAATTTTCTTAGGTTGGTGAAACAAAATAAAGGTGCATCGCATGACGACTAGTGGTGATTGGCTGAACTAGAATGACTCGAAGAAACCAAAGGCACAAAATGTTGAGGGGTTTGTTTTCGACAATGGTTTTTGGCAGGAAGCCCTATGTAATCAGGTCGCCTTAGAGCCCTTGTACTTCACACTTTGCCTCTTTGAGAAGAGGGTTGCACAATGGGCTTTTTGTACAAGTTCATGCAAAACCTTCAAAAGTCAATAGAGGATTCCACTATCTTTGATCGCAACAGGTAACTTCTAATTTCTTAAATGGCAACTTTCAACTCCATTCTTAATTCAAAATGTAAGTCTGAGTTTTCATGTTGCCTTCTCACTTCTTAGGAATGATGATATTCTAAGAATTTAAAGCAAGAAGTGAAATGGTTACATAGGCCAATCCACACTGTTGCCCACATGCTTCATGTCTTGTGGAAGAATCCTACAAAATGGAATGATCGCGTGCTTGTCACTGGTCGAACAAGCTACCGGGAAAAGGTTTGCTCACCAGTGGAGCATAATAGGTGAGCAATGATCACTGAGTCTTGACCCTTCACATTTGAATTTTGACACTTGTAATTTAGTATTTAGTATTTACACATACACCATGATACATCATCCACGGCTTGGCTGTAATCTGTTATGACTTATGAGTCGTGACTTATAAGTTACAATTTCTGCAATTGTCAACACTCTTGAGGACGATATTGTGGAATTTCATAATCATACCGGTCATTTCTCCCGAGCTATCACCAAGGAAAGAGACAACAGGCTGTTTGCTCTTAAATGGTGGGAGATATTTGGGATTCTTAACCCTGCCTTGTAGAAGTTAGCTATTCAAATCCTGTCACGAGACTGCACATCAGGTCTGGTTGAGAGGATATGGAGCATCATACACACCAAGAAAACGAATAAGTAAACAGGTTGCAAATCTTGAGTCTATAATTTTAGAAATAGTTAGCATACTACTACTTTCCACTATACAACAGTCATGTGCATGATGTGATGAGTCATATGCATACCAAAAGTATCACACAGTTAAGTGAGAGAGTGATG
Organism: Dipteris shenzhenensis; assembly: GCF_047967505.1. NCBI lineage: Eukaryota > Viridiplantae > Streptophyta > Polypodiopsida > Gleicheniales > Dipteridaceae > Dipteris > Dipteris shenzhenensis. Next base: position 10,455,370 of record NC_141612.1, on the reverse strand, counting down.
TAACCTTCATGCCCATTAACAAAAACCATTGTTACAATTGTTCAGTACAAGGCCACAAGAAGTAAGATTGTCCTCACTACTACAAGGAAATGGCCAGCGTAATCGGTCCACTTATTACAGCCTCAGCCAGAGTAAAAACGACTTTCGTTGTAAGTACAGAGATCGAGGATCAGCAGAAAGAGGAACCTCGTTCGTTTCCCACCATGTTCTAGTTCTCTGGTCAGATTGGTGGTCAGAAGGTCCTGATCAGGAATCTGAGACATCATTTCCGCCAGTGCAGGAAAGAGGACTTGGCTTCCTCATAGTAGCCTTGACGGAAGCATGTTGAAAGCAACATGGAAGCCATCAATTAATATGTTTATTAATTGAAGGGACCCTGTTGTTATAAAGGAAAAGAACAACCTATGTGCTAAGCCTAAATTTGAGAGAGAGAGAGAAAGAGAGAGAGAAGCTAAAGTGATCTCTATTACAAGGAAAGGGGGGGGTATAATGCCTATGAAAGTACGAGGGTAGTGGAAGCAGAAGGCTACCAATTCTCCCTTGATATGACTACCCTCTAATGCTTCTCTTTTATTGTGTTAGTGGAGATTTCTATAGCTAGATATTTTGTAAGAGGGTATTCATAACACTAGCTGGGGTCTTGACAGCAAGTTTCAGGATGTTTCAAAACCGGTTCTGACAGAAGTGGTATTGTGGCTCAAAAAGTAACTGGTTATGTTCATTAAGTTCTCCATGTTTTCTACTACTACAGTAGCATTAGTAACTGGCCAGTTCCCTGTTTTGTTTGTGATCAATTCAGCATGTTACAAATGCTTTTTTCAAAAAACTTTTTATGCAAGGTGAATCTAATTCATGTGAAAGACACATCTTTCGTTCTTCTTTTCTTTCATTGTGTAATAGGTTTGTCTGTTTTGGGGGGAGGAGGGAGAAAAAAGCAAACACCTAAGATGCAAAAACATGCTCGCAAAGGAAATACCACAAGGCCTACAGCCACAACTCTACATCAACAAAATAAATGAGGCTCGATATCAGAGATTGTTATGATTTAGTGAAGACAAGGCGTACCCTTCTTCAATGTTATTTATGTCATCATCAAGTATCTTTCGCAGCTGCCTTTCACACAACGCAGATGTTTCAACAAGCTGCCTCTGATCCCCAGATAACTCTGTACTTTCTAAGAGATTTCGAGTTAAAAAAATTCCTTCCAACGGCTTTTTCAACTCCTGCCTGACATACTGTAGCTCCTTATCCACTTTTTCTTTTGCTTTTTTCATCACCAAAGCTTGTAGTAGTTCCGGACTTGCAGTATGGAGGAAACAAAATATTCCAGTAACCCTCCCATCAGCATCTGTCCTTTTACTTGCAATTAACAGGGCTTCAACATGCTTTCCTTGTCGATCGTAGAATTTCAGAGGGAATCTATCTGAATCTTGGCCATTCATTGCATTGTTCAGAACTATCATTAACTTTGTCACAGCATCTTGCCCATGTAGACGACAGCAAACCATTTGCAGTCCAAATATCTCACCCACTAACATTTTGCCCAAAACCTCCTCCCGTTTCCAGCCTGAAAGTCTTTCCATTGCTGGATTCCATTCTGAACAGAACCCATACTCATCTGCACCAAAAATTGGAGGAATAAGAGGATTCGGATTTTGTACTATGGTTTTGTAGTCACCCTGTATGCGAACAAACCTGTCCATTACCATCTTCTGCCCTGTGACATCTTGTCCAACGAAGCAGACACCTACAACATTGTTGGACACATCCCTGCTAGCGCAAGCATTAACAATCAAAATGACTACCCCTTTCTGTTCATGCTGACCATATGTCCGCAGGTGTACCTCTACATCTTGCTCCTCTTCACCTGCAAACATAGCGTCGAAAGACATCAACGGTCGAGCAACATATCTGGTCCTCGACTACTTGGAAGTTGTAACTACAGAGTCACAGCAGCGAGAATCAATTTATAAGAGGTAGTTATTAGAAATAATTATCCCTCTACATAAGAAAGGTAAAAACCAGTAGTCACCTTCCAAGGCCAAAAGCAATACTCTTTCTACTGTTGCAACAGACTCATCATGCACAAGCTCTCTCGCAAGAGATTTTCCAATGGCGTCTTCAAAAGAAAGGCCCGTCAGTTCCGCTATTTTGGCATTCCAGCCATTAATAAACCCATGAGCATCAACGGCCAAAATAGGTGCTTTTGCCGTTTCGATAAGCCTCACCATCTCATTCGCAACTGTGCTGAGTTCATCCAAACCTTGAAGTTTAAGGTCATTCAACCGAGCGTGTATCATAGTCTTTGAATCACAGTCATCGATATCTTGAAATGAACCACGTAATATTAGTTGTAATGAATGTATTGCATCCATCTCCACATCCTCCCAAGGTACACTCCTCCGCTTTACTACCTCCAGAAAAGCCCTAAAGGAAGAACGGGGATGCATCCTGCGCCCATCATCTTTATCATCCGGGTCATGCTTAGCCCCTCCCCACTTCATCTCCTTTGCAGTATGGGATCTGAACCAAAATAGGAAGTCTTTTGAAGTGATTTTTGCTGCAGCTAGTCCACAAACAGCTTCACCCAGAAAGACTGCTCCAGGATATCCTGCATCTGCAAGACTATCAGTACTTAGGCCTGTGGAGTCCATATGCTGCTCAAGCAACCAGTCTGCAATGTCTGCAATCTGATTTTCTGTTGGGGTGATGCCAAGAAGCCAGCATTTCTTTCCATAGAAAAGGGCCGCACCATCACACTTGACAAGATCCATAACATTTGGTGATTGAGATACAATCCCTATAGGGGCATCTCTGAGAAGCATGTCACACAAGAGAGTTTGAGTTCTAAGGATGTGCTTTTCCCTTACCTGTGCAGCTATTCCTACTTCCATGTTCAATTGAAGCCCAAAAACCTGCATCAAGAACTCACAAGAAGACCTAAGCGGGAAAGGGACAAATCGTGGAGAAGTGTGATGGCACACAACCATACCCCATAACCTCGTGCCTTGATGTGCACGACCGCTGCTATCCACCTCATTTTCGTTGATGATAACAGCCATCACTAAGGATGCAATGGACCCCATATTTTCCATATACTGTGCATGGCAACCATGTGGGGCTCGCAGGGTTGAGCCTGTCAAGCTCAGGGGCTGGCCAAGGTTCCTGTCCTGAATTACTGTTACCGGTGGTAAGGTGCAGTCAGTAATCATCCTCGCCCTGTTTTTCATGAACAGGAAGCGTGCAGCTTGGGGTACGTCTGTAGCTGGATAATGTAGACCAATATAGGGCTCCAGGTCTGAACGCCTGATTTCGGCTACTACTTCCCCGTGTTCATCTTCATGAAATTTGTAAGCCATCACTCTGTCGTAGCCAGTGAGTTCACGGACCTCCTCCACCACTACATCGCACAACAGACCAATATCTCCTCGTGGTAAGCACTGCAAACGTGATATAGCCTTCGCCGCTAGTTTATGAGACTGCAAAGCACCACCGGCTGCATTCAAGGAGTCCGTAGACTTTATTGGCTCAAAGTCAATGACCAAGCCAACGTCATTCCGATGCAAAATCGCATAAAACGGTTTTCCTGAACTTCGGCTCTGAACTGAGATGGGGTTCAACAAGCTAACATCCACAACTCCCACAGCCCTGTCCAAGGCGGCAGCACTGGCGGGCGACAGCAACGTTCTAGCGTCCGTTCCGATGCTCAAACGTCCAAACTGGCCTACAGTAGGCACAGCCTGCGGCATGACGTCCAGCATTTCGGGTGCATTCTCGCTGAAAGCAATGACACGGAAGCTCCCTTCTTCAACAGCGAGCATGCAACCGAAGGGCTGCGTGAGGCCACCGCGCTGCATACGCTGGAGGTAAGCGGTGACCTCCTGGGAAGCCAAGCCATCGCCGGCGGATTTACTGGCATGGACGACGGACTGGCTATAGTCGAAAGTGGAAGCGGAGCCACCGGATTCTTCGAAGAAGGCATGGAGTTTGGCATCAGCGGAGGTCTGGGCAATGCGCTGGGAATGTTTAGATTTGGAGGAAGCAGCGGAGGCGGTGGAGGTGACCTTGGAGGAGAACATGGAGACGGAGAAGAGGAAGAAGAAGGAGTGAGGGAGGAAGGGAAGGAGGAGGAGGGGGGGGCGGGGGGCATATTCTTGGAGCTCGCAAGCAGCAGATGGGAGGGATGTTGGCACCCACGTGGGGAGGATGGAAATTCGTAGGCACGAAGCAAGGAGCCCCAAAAAATGGCGGCGAGCTTCTTTTAATCTTTTGAGTAGTCACAGAACCCAGCTTCTTCTTCTTCTTCTTCTTCTTCTACTGCTGCTGCTGTAGTAGTAGGAGTAGCAAAGCTTCTCCTCACTGGTAGTGACAGCCTCCAGTAGAGCTATATTTAATGTTTTGCTTGCACGCTTCTATCAATTTGCTATTTATTCCCCTTCTTCCACTTCTTAAGCCACGCGCACTGCGCACTCCCCATGGCCCCCACTTCCGCCTTGCCTTTCATGGCCTGCCTCTCCTGGTCAAACGCAGTCAACGCCCCCATCACCATTCTCTCTCTCTCTTTCCCCCCTTTACAATCCACGTGGCAAATGTGTTCAATTTAGAGAGCATTCCCACTCTCCCGCTATATTTGCCATTCCAAGGCATGCATGGCCTCGCATCCATTCCCACTACCTCCGATACTAGTTTTTGGGTCCCACCTTTGCCATCTCTTCTACATCGTTTGTGGTGCATGAAAATGTTGCAGGAAAACTCATCGGCAAGAGGGCTTTGTAGCTTCCCCAATTCACGAGATTCTCAATGCCTAGCCTCAAAATGCCTAGGTAGGGCATCTCCACCAAGGCTGAATTTTGCTAGTAGGTGGCAACAAGGCAAGCACGGGTAGAAATTGGCATATTAACCCAATCAACACCAGGGACTTAATTGTCTTGTACTCCCTTAATAGAGGTTCATAGTTAAAATTATCACCATACTAATTCTCTCTCTCTCTCTCTCTCTCTCTCTCTCTCTCTCGCGCACACACACACACAAAATATTTCTTTGGTCTCTTTTCTCTCTTCGTCCTCATTGCAACCCTCTATCTCCATCTATGTCTAACTCTATCACATTTCTCTCTACCCCCCCCCCTCTCTCTCTCTCTCTCTCTCTCTCTCTCTCTCTCTCTTCGATTAAAAAACAAGGTGGCAAAACCACTATATAGATTTTTTTTAACAAATACAAAAACCTTTAGGTTGAAGATTTTAAAAGCTTATGTTGAAATTTTAGTGGTTTTTCATGGATGCTGACCACCACGACCCTCCTTTAATGAAAGGAAAAGGAATTGTTGGTCATACTAAGAAAGGCTATCTTTTAATACCATTAACAACTAACACAAAATCAAACACTAACCTACTTTCTAACACAATTTGCTTGACTACAAACAATGTTAAACAAACATCAGCCCACTAGGTTAAAAAAACCCCCAACTTTCCATAGACCCTTAGAATGGCCAACAAATCATTCTCACCCTTACACAAAAACTTCATTAAGCTAGTCAACCCATGGAATAAAGGATCCTAACAAGTTTGTGAATTTATTGGATATATCTTTCCATCTAACCGCAAATTCATACTAACGTTTTTCCTTGATTTCAAAGAGTTGCTAAATCACTTTCACTTGCTACAAAAGATTCATTCCTCTTAGAAATGGTGCATCTCTACATCACATTGAAAATGGATGTCCACCTTTTTCCTAAGGAACTCCATGGTTTCATACACTTTCCACCTAATTAACATAACATTGACATTAGCAAACAACATACAAACATGCTAAAATAAATTATGAATGCTAATTACATCAATACATATACCATAAAAAACAAAACTAATATCACACACAAACATATCACCAAAAAAAAAACAATTTGACTTGCATTTAGCAAATTTAGAGGCACACTTGACTTCTGAACTACAATAAAGCTATTGAAATCACATTTGAAAATGTCAAACATTGTTAAACTATCAAACTTAAAAAAAACCAAAAACTCGTGAATGAATAATACCAAATTCTTAGACTAGGGATCTCTGAAAGAAGAATGTGATCAAACGAGTTGTGTTCCATGAGGCTTAAACCTACACTTTTCCATACTAGACCTTGTGCATAGCACTTATTCTATCCCTCATCCATTCTCTCCCACTAGCTTCATGACATATGTCTTATATTAAAGTTTGCACATGTATGTATCAAACATAAACCTGCACACACATGCACACACGCACAAAAAACATGTGTTGTCCATACACATGCACGTGCATGCATGCATACTCTCGTGCACGCACACACATGTGTGTGCGAGTGCACGTGTGCACACACACACACACTTGTATCCAACACATTTCATCTCATTTAGTTCACCCCATGCTCCTTTTAATATATGAGAGCATTTGGGAAATTGATTTTCATTTACACATGAACATTGTCATGTCTATCTTTGAGCTATTTAGGGAACTTAATGGTTTATAGGTTTGTGTAGCCTCTGGACTTTTGGGTGGTTTTGTGATTGATGAGTATCTTGTACTATTTACTCTTGTTTTTTATTGGCTCTGTGCACTACTAGCAATGGATGATACCCACATTCAATGTATTGACTCCACATTCTTGAATGGAGCGATCTATTAGTACTTATGTCCTTAAGAAGGCCATATTTTAAGCACTTCACGTGGTGTTCACGTGAAGTTCACATGATAAAGATTGTGATCACATGGCCCCATGTGATTTTCTACAAAGTGTTTCAACTATCGATATGTTACATCATAACTTCCATGTACCTTATGACATTTAAAAAGTGTTTCATATATCGATATTTGCCATCCTAACTTATATGTAGCTTATGACAATTTTATGCAACGTATTAGAAGTCAAATAATCATAGTATAAGTTGTATATTTTGTTGAATGCTTTTCCATACTATATTTATCTCCTTGAGGTGGTGGATAGGTTTTGCAAGGCGATGGAACATTTGGATTGTATTTGAACACCCTCTTTTGTATTTTGGATGGTGATTGAGGACTTGAAAAACTCCCACATAGTAAAAATAAGCTCAGCCTTTGTTGTCCCAACTAATATTAGTGAAAAGATTGACATTGATTCCTCGATCAATTGCATTGGACATGACACACCTCGTTGTTTTTTGTTTTTTTAAATATAAACTCGTTGGATTTATTATAGAATGGTCAACCCAAACAAAAAAAGACCTTAATACATTGTATTGGACATGGCATACCTTGTAGTTAGATGCAAAGCATCGGCACGAGCGCACCTCGTAGCTAGATGCAAAGCATTTTAATTGCATTGAACACGCCATAATTCGTAGTAAGCATGGGCACAAACACACAAATGCATGCAAGCATAGGCCATGGAAGTTTATATTTCCCAAACAACAAACTTCAATGACCAAAAGTGGAACCTTAAATTCTGATACTTTTGTGGTCTTTTTTAAGTCAAGGTTGAGAAATCGTTTCAATGGTGGAGGACTCAAAGTGTGATGTTATTTAATTTAAATGCATCAAAGTTCACCTAAGGGGGGAAGTGTCATAATTCTAACAAAAAGAGACCTTTTTTAGAAACGAGGAAGGGGCATTGATAAACATGGGGGAAGTTGGGGGACATAAGTCAAGCAACCACACAACTAGCAGCCTTTTTTTCATATTTTCAAACTCTCTTACAACTCAAATGCCTTCTTTCCTTCACACTCAACACAATATATGCCTTAGGACTTCATATTATAATGTCCCCTTGCCTTACACAAGTGCATTAGGTGATGGATGACGTCCATGATAGTGTTTAGGGTGTGACACCCTAGCATTTGATGGGAAGAACTTCAATGTTAGAAATGTCGGGTAAAGAATCTCTTTGTGGGATGAAAGTTATGGTCATTGGTTAAAGGATGAGGGTTGAATGCTGAAGCTAGTACGATTTCTGTAGCATGTTTAAGAGCCAGTATTTGCCCAAGTGATGCATCTAACAAATGCATCAGAAAGGTATGGAAGGCACTTGTACAAGGGTAAAACTCTGGTGACCCACCCCAACTTAAATATGCAATTAGCCAATCTCAATATGAGAGATGGAGATGCTTCCATAAATCATCTAAAAAAGGTGAAAGTGCTCAAGGATAAACTAACCAGATATAGCTTTGATTGACAAACTTTGAATTTGTAGAGTGTATAGAGTTTACTCCTACCCTTTCAAGGCCTTGAACTGCCAATGTTTGCAAAAGGCATGGCTTTCAAGCCAGATGAGTTGATAATCCTATCAATCCAAGAAGATGATTATAGGAAAGGACCTAGGGAAGACTATGTGGAAGGTGCATTGGTTGTGAAAATGCACAACTTGTAGTCCACATGCAATAAGCCTTAAGAGTAAAAGTTTGACATTAGGTACAGCTTAGGAAACACTATTAGGGGATTTTGGGATTTAGATTGGGGAGGAGATCTGTATACCAAGATGTCTAATCGAAGGCATTATTTTATGCTAGCAAGTAGCTACATCTCTTGATAGAGCAAGAAGCAAACAATTGCACTCTTTTCCACAAACAAGAGTACCTAGTTGCATGCAATGTGGCATGCTAAGCACATAGATGGACCTTGGATGCTATGTATTATGGGTAGGAAAGGTCCATGATTGTGTATTCAACAAGTAGAGTTGTGTTGCCATTGCATGTTCCATGCTAGAACAAAGCATTGAACTTCAGTATCACATTATATAAGAAACAATCATCACTAAAGACATTAGATTATTATCGTCTCACCAAGGAGTATGCTTTAGATATCTTATTGAAGAAGTTCAGTAAGAAGACACTAGTAATTTCCTTTCAAATACAATCTAGCAATAGATTCTTACTTGTAGGGGTGAAGCTAGAAGCACTCGAATAGTGAACACCAAATGCATTGTCATCCAGATTCAGCTATCGGTCACATATATGGATATTCTTCCATCTCCAATCCTTGCACAGACCATGACTACTCTTTGACCACATGTGTCATGAAATCTGATAGGTTAGTGTCCTTAGCGAACTTGAACTCCTAATGGTCTTTGTTGGCTCCTTCCAGTCTTCTAGATGCTCATCAATTGGAATATGCCCTAACTTCCATCCATCATCATGCAAGACAACAACTTCTATAGTCAATCCTTTGGCAAGAGCCAATATAAGCTTCAGTAGGTGGCATAATTGATTTTGATAGTTCATGAGCATTCTCTATCCCTACATAATTTGGAATATATAGAAGACAGCTTTGGAGGGAACTCCTTTACTTAGAGACGTTTTATGAATGAGGTGGTTGAGACGACTCCATAAGAGCTTGCGACTCCATTGTGGGGGCAGAGTGCATGACATTCTCAATACATCTAGAGCTTTCCTAATATTCATGTTATGATAAAAGCATAATAATTTATGTCTTATGATTGCATGACATTTTAACATCTTACACTCATACATGCTCAACATGTAGACTTTCTTGTGGTGGAAAACTAAATGAAAAAGTACCAAACATGCCTATGATGGTTATGATAAAAGCATGTTAGATGCCATAAAAAGTAAATATTATTGTTCTAAAATATGGTAGTATCCTAGTTCCATCCCAAAATCCCTCAAAGATATAAGGTTGTGATCTCGCCCTTCATATTCCTCATTAATGGTGGAGCTTTACTCAGAGAAGAAAAATGCTCACAAACTCTCCAAAACACTCTTCTACAATGTGAAAAGAAGTATTCAAATTGCACATGTGTGCTTTAATGAAGAATAAATCATATCATAATATGTGAATAATCAAATGTGCATTTTAATAAATGCATTGCTTATCACTTTATACTCTTGCATAGTGCCATGTATGCTCTTTTGCAAGCATACCGTGCTAATGAAGTGAATTGAAAATATATTTTCAAGAAGTGTGTTTTTGAGAAGTAGAAATTCTCAAGAACTGAGATGTCAAAGAGTTACCTCAAAACATAACAGAGCGTGACTTGAGTTTCAATTCTAATTGTATGAACAAACATGGTGCTATGTGAAACTCAAAAGTGCTACCCCTTGTTTTCATTTTTTTGCATCTTATGTATGCATATGTTATTACTTTATGGGTATTTTGAGATTATGTTGTGGTGTTTGTTGTCATCTGTGACCTGTCTTCTTTTGAATTTTTGGTATGGTTAAATTATTTGACCATTAACTTGTTCCTCTTGCAAATTTGTTGGATTCTTCCCTAGTTTTTGTATGTTTGGAAGGCGATGGTGTGCGTGGCCATCTTTGGTATCCTGTAAGGTAAGGAGGTAAGGATGATTATATTCAAAGATTTATCCTATCTTCTACAATGGATAAACGTATTCCTCAATTAGATTCAAAATGGACCTAGAGTATGATGAACATGGGAATATGGTTGCCTAGATAAGCGATATGTTGTGTATAGGGATGATGGTCACTAGTGGTCGAAGATCGGAGTTTATTGCCATTATTGCATCTCTTATTTGCCATTGTTAAGGATGGATTATATAAATGGGGCAATCATACCAATAGAGCATCCTATCTCTAGTTTGGATTTCAATAGAGATGAGTTATATGATTGATTAATGGTGTTACCCTTATGTTTAAGCATGGATGTTTGTCTATGTTGGGTTTTTCTCATGAGGTTGTGAAGGATTATCTTAGCTGAGTATGTGCAAGGGTGGTGAATGTCTAGATTTGTAGTTGAGTGGAGTTCTCAAATAATGCAAATGAGGGTTAAGGACCTGATGAGAGGGTGAGGATACTTGTATGCTTGTTATTCCATTGGCTACATAGCGCAAATTTACCTGTAAGGGGCTACCATGCACCACACTTGTATTTATCACCTTATGTTTTTAGTATGTTTATCCACTTGCTGTGATGATTGCTATCACATATGGGGTACACTCGATGGTATTTAGGCACTAGGGAAACTATCTCATTGGGGTTATGTTTATGGGATGCTGATTAGATAGGTTTTTCATTGAATGGTTAGCAATGCTTGAAAGGATTATTTCTACCAAGGAGATAGGGAATGTATGAGGGGTAAGGTTTTGTTGTTGTAGGTACATATGGTATATTTAGGGCTTAACTCCATAAGGTCTTCAATTTTTCCTAGAGGGGACTAGGAGTTCATACATCCATGGTAGCATGGTTTAGGTACACTTGCACTCACTTTGATTTGTCACTTATGATATGGTTTTGCATAGTCCAATTGCTCTTGCACTACTACCAGCATGGGTGGTATTCATGTATTTAATTGGAATTAAGTACTGGGGCACATGCTTTGTAAGGAAGGTCATGGAACAAGAGACTACACCTTTTGCCAAATAGGACACTGTAAGTGTGATCAGCTTGCCTAAAAAGATCCCCCTTAATAGTGCTTTGCATGTTGCTCTATTGTCAGTAAAGAAGAAGCCACTAAAGAGCTGGATAATCTTGGTTTTCAATAGGTTCTTCACAATTACACCATTATCACACAAAAGGGGATTGAAAGAGCTATGCTAGACTTGGATTAGAAGGAGTGGATTATGGCCTTGGTTCATTGTTGGAGTTGAAATGGTAGTGAAATTATCCATTTTGGGGGGTTACCTAGAATTCTAGTGATTGTGCTTGCACGAGGTGGTGGTTTGAGGGAAGACTTCTGTTAATTTAACATTCTAGTGCAATGATTCATGTTGAAAAAGTAATGTGAACGGCTTACTTTTACAGTTGATGTCCTACCCGTTATATAGTGAATAATCATTGTTCTTACATACAAAGAACAAATAATAATAATTTTTCTTACATACAAAGAACAATAATTTTTTCAAGACAAAAAATTTAGACCCAAATGAGCATTTAGATCAATGGAAATATATATAAATAGATTGATTCTACACAAATTATCCAATAGTTTGAATATAGTATTCTCTCATTCATTTATTGGAGGATGATATTTATATAAGTTTAGTCAATTTAAAACCCACCCACAAAAAGATGCATCAGACAAGCTAGTAGTGGGTCAGGTGAAGAATTTCATAAAATTTCACAAAATCTAGCCATTTTAGTCTACTTGGTTACGTCCCAAATATGACCTTGACTCCTATATTTATAATCAAAAGTATAATTTTCTATTATTTAGCTATGACTTTTATGTGTTCCCAAAAATTACATTGAAATATATCACTAGCTTTTTTTTTTTTTTTAAACATCTCTAAATACAGCCTTCATTGCTTTATTTATTGTTGATGTCTTGCCCATGATATTTTAATGTCCAAAAATTAAAGGATAAAAGTTTGAGCAAGGAGTTTTCGTACATACCAAAAATAATATTGCTTAAAGAGTGAAAATCCAAAACCACTTGAGCGTCTAAATCATTGGGAATGTACAAATCAATTCAATAGATGCTCCTAAAATTACATGTAGATATACCAAAACTAGAGTATTATTTGTCAAAAAGCTTCTCTAAAAATAAGATAATGCATCCTCATACCTATCCTAAATACACGACACTGGTCCAAAATGAACCTATGCAGTCTCAAAATTCAACCATGTGGGTGGTCAATACTTGGCTTTCTACAAGAAGTTAGTGCTTAGAACAATCCAACCTTTGTAAGAGCTACTTGGTACATGAACTTGTGCACCTTATCAGTCAATCCCAAAACAACAATGAAGACGAAGTAGATGTGTACATGGAACATACATCCCTTTCATTCCATCTCATTGCATGAAGTCCTTGATAGGAGCAACATGGAAACTTTGATATTGTCATTGCATATCTCATACCCTTTGCAATAGAAACTTTTATATGCACATGGAAAAGATGCATTTTGTTTTCTCGGATCTCCACTTCGCTATTATACTATCCCTTTGACAAGCCCGAATATGACTCAATGATGATGTATCCTCTGCGTGTTTGGTCCTTGCACATGTAAAATTTCATCCTCCTCAAGCACAAAACCTACTTGCTACAATTACTCTTTTCATGTTTTTTACAAAACTCTCGATGGAACCCTTCCACACCCCAAGCCAAACCAACCACACCAAGGATAGATTGATCAACACTCCATGTATGGGGTCTACATAGGTACTTCAAAACCACACAAACTAATCTTTAATACCATTAAGATGTTGTCTTCTCTCCTTGAAGTAAGGTGCATGGACATCCTCAGTTGCACTTTGACCCAATGTACTTATGAGTGTTCAAGCCTTTGTGGTAGAAATGAACCCAAAGTGCAACCCAATGTACTTAAGAGTGCTTCCACATCAATCCTTTATGGTACCAATAAGCCCAAGCATGTGTGTAATCCTCAATGGTGATGCATGTGTCATGGGGATCTTATTGGAATACCAATGGAGAGCTCACCTCCAAGCTACCCTCATAAAGAGCAATGCAAGCAAGAGCTATCCACAAGTGTCACTCATGTGGCTCTTGAGTTGTTGCAATTGTGATTCCATAAGGAAGAGAAGGGGGAGGGGAAAGGAAAAGGAGAGAATGAGGAGAAGGAGTGTAAGAGAAAGAAGAGGAAGGGAGAGGATGCAAGCATAGCAATCACAAAAGGCATGAAAGTGAAGAAAGAACAAACACCATGGACCCATAGAAGCACACAACAGTTGAGTGGGTTAGAAGTAATGTGTGGTGTGTGGATGAATTGGGTAGGATGGCCTTAGTAAGTGCGCAAATTAATGGTATTAAACAATGTGTGGTGTGTATATGAATTGGGTAGGATGGCCTAAGTAAGTGTGTAAATTAGTGGTATTAAGGTTATGACTTCGAGTTGGCAGGCGATAAACATTGTCAAATCCTTATGGTTTGTTGAATTCAAAAATGGCATTTTGAATTGCTCCTCCTCCTATAGAGATTCATGATATGCAACATGGAGGGTGTCCACCCAGTTTGGACCATATTTACCTTGGCCTCATAGAATCTACTATACAATGTGATAATGCTAGAGGAATGGTATTGGGTAACGGCACTATAAAGGAGGTGGTCACGAGTGTAGATGGCAACAAATCCGGATTGTAAGGCATGGATGCAAGGTCATCTGGTTCATCGGGGGAAATACGGATAAATGCTAAAGAATACGGCACCAACCCCAAAATGTTAGAATTATAGGGTGCAAGGCTATCATTGCTTTCAGTCACAATCAGATCATCTACGTATAAAAGTGCAATAGTAGTGTCTTCCCCTTGAACTTTGTAGTAGAGAGTATGATCTGCATTGGACTTCATGTATCCAAGATTAGCAAAATACTTGTCAATTTTGTTGTACCAACTTCTGGGTGCTTGCTTTAAGCCATAGAGACTTTTCTTGAGATGGCAAACCTGATTCTCTTTTCGTGGTTCAACATAACTCGATGGTTGGTGCATGTAGAGTTCCTCGTCTAGATAACCATTGAGAAAAGCATTCTTGACATCTAGCTGGTACAATTCCATCTACTGATTGTTGCTAGTGATATCAAGAACCGTATGGAATCCATCTTTGCTTACTGGAGCATAAGTCTCATCATAGTCCTGACCATATTATTGTGCAAATCCTTTTGCACAAGTCTGGCTTTCTATCTTTTAATGCTTCCATCTAGATTGTACTTCACTTTGTAAACCCATTTCTTTGCTATGGCCTTCTTTCTTAGTTGAAGGTCACATAATTCCCAAGTATTGTTCTTATACAAAGCTTCCATTTCTTCATTCATAGCAGTTTGTCACAACTGCGTCTTCAAAGTACAATGGCTCTTTCGTAGCCATGATGGTAGTCATAAGAGCATAATTAGTAGTTTCAACCTGAATTGCTTTACCTTTCTAAGCATATGTTAATCTGGATGGTGGTCTTCTTTCCCTTGTAGACTGTCTAAGCTGCTGTTGCTCTCCTTGGGGTGTCTCTAGTAATTATTTCTCTTCTTCATCAACCTTTTCTGTAAGTGATTGAGTAATCGGTGTGTCTATCTCATGTGTATTTGATGTTTTCCATTCTAATTCTTCATCAAAGATTGTGTTCTATCATTTGTCCAATTTACAAGAGGTTCTTGCTGAGCTAGAGTACATCTTTCACCAATCCTTTTGTACCAGTAAAATTGTTCATAGGGACAATGCCTCTCCCTTGAACTGGATTCAGTGTGTTATTTGCAGTGTAGATAACATTCTTATGTCCTTCTAATGGTTTCATGTTTGTGAACCATTCTTGATGTTCTGTCATGTGCGATGATGTACCATTTTTGATGTAGCAAGGATCCTGATCTGCTTGATTGACTTTGATAATTCCCCTTTTGAATTGCAATCTATGTCAAGAGATCTTGTTTCAGTCTTCTGCATATCCTCGCTTGCAAGAAACATGTTCGTTCATTAGTATAATGTCAGTGACTTGAATGTCCATCGTGATGATTTCCTCTTCCTCAAAAATTCCCTCGATTGCTGCCAGATTGACCTCCTTGGTCGTATTGCTTCTTGCAGAAATCTCTTTCATAGTGTCCCAACTTGTGACATTAGTTGCACTGGATGTTTGACACATTGGTGGAAGCATTCCCTCATCCTTGAAATCTTCCTCTGTTGGAATGATTTTGTCTTGGTTGTTGATGCTAACTTTGAGAATGACTCTATTCTCGATGATGACCACTTTGCTAAAATATTATACCTCTGCCTCTGCCTTTGCTTCTGTCTAAAGCCATGAATTCTTGATCATTGGGATGACCTTTGTGTGTATGAATGGCCTGAGTCCTGAGTTCTTTACCAAGTAACACTAATAATTCTTCCAGTGTTGGAATTTGCTGTTGAATGGCAATACTCTGGACTAGTTTCTGTGTCCCTCTTCTAGCCCATTTGGGACGACTTGTACCATTTCTGCAAGATTCATGCTCTCTCCTGGTGCTACGAGTTGATTGTTGTAATTTTTGATCCTAAGTACATTAGCATGATTGGTTTCATTGTTGTTGCAAAAACTTTGGTTGATCTGGTTTCTCAATGTGAGAATCCTGGAAGTGTTCTTAGACTCGTAAAGAGCTGCAAACATATCCCATGCTTCTTTTGATGTCTTCGCTGTGTTGAGTTGTCCAAGCATGACATCTTGCACATTCTTTTTGATCAAATAATATGCATATTTGTCTTTCTTACCCCATTCAGCCTGTGCTCATGCAATGGCAAGATCTACTGTAGGTGCAGACATTGGTGGTGCAGTTGTAGATCTCGTTGCTTATGTTACCACAACGGTGGGAGTGGATGCTAGATCATTCGATGGTCTAGGTGTAGACCCATCGGCATACCCCCATTGGTCTTGAAGTACAAGAATCGTCTCCATTTGGTATTTCCATGTGTCGTAATTGGAATTGTCTAGCTTAGCAGATGCCTCCAAATTGAGGTTGCTCATGGTAGACGTGGTGCAAGATAGTACTCATAGTGCCTGTGAAAATCATTGTCTGAATCAACTGCAAAACACTGTCTGTATCAAGTGAAATATGAACTATCAGTGGAGATAGAACTACAATATATAATCCAATATGTTACAAGTCTTGTGGCAAATCATGCCGGGAATAGCCAAGAGGCTTTACAAGGCTTAAATGATGTGCACAATGCTTGAAAATAGCTTATAAGGCTTTATAATGGTGACATGTGTGTGTAATATGCAATCTGCCCTCTAATCAATCAGCCAGTGCCTCTAAAAACTCTAAAATTTGCTCATTGAACTATGGAACATTGGGTTTCATGAAATGTAATGATGTGAAACTGCATGCGAGCAAAGGGATTGACTCCGAGTAGGTACTATTTGGGAATTTTTGAGCATGGCTTTAATCGGTTGCTTTTGGGTTCCCTCTCTAAGGATGATCTAATCTACTCTAAACTAGATCTAGACCAACTATCGAGCGATGGAAAAACAACAAAGAATTCCTTTTCTTTATTTTGTTTTAGGTGCTGGGTCAGATGCGTCGATGTAGACGTGGATTTGTCTCGCTGAGACTAAAATGTGTCTGATACTAGCTCTCAGGTGAAATAGCACCCCTTGGTTGCTCGTATGTCAACTCAAGCACTACAAGCCCATAATAAGTGGATCAACACCTCACAAGGCAACGTAGGTGACTAGGGTTTGGGATAATGTGTCTGCAACCCCTCTCGATGCACTCACGAGTCCATAAGTGAAGTCTAGGAAAGTCAGCATGCCAGTCAAAACCTTAAACAACCCAAAGAAATACCAACTCAGTGCTTTAAGCTTAACTCAACCTATTATTAATGTAGTGACCTCGAACTCGCTGCTTTACAGGCAATGCAACGACACAGAACGCGTTGCTACAATATAACACTGACTCATTGTGATAAGGCTAATGCAATGATTCCTAATTCCATGACTCAATAACATAGTGACACTGCTAACACAACGACAATGCTTTACGGGCAATGTAGTAACTCCTAATTCGCAGTCATATAATGCGAAACCAATGTGCTATAACGCTTCTTGCTACGCTACAGGCAATGCTGACCCACTGCATCACCATATTTTCTATATAAGGAGCCATTTCACTCTTTAATTACTGCTTTAGCAATTGTACCAGATTCCTACCAAAATTTATACAATATTCTCACAACATCCATCTACCTTCTAGACTGCCTCCCCACTCCCCCATCCTATGTTGGATGACTCCACGTGCTTCATGGGAGTTGTCGACCTTTTCTCGATCAACAAGCTAGTTTTTGGCTCTGAGAGAGAAATTCCTAGCTGCGAGGCCTCCTCCTTCCCACCCGCCACTATTCCCTCCAGCTCCCGCAGAGTTTCCATTCTCCTGCCCTCTCAAATGGACCCATTCGATTTATAGCCCTATCCTGAGGTTGAGTAGTCCGTTTAGCAATCGACCTCTCGCTCCCAAAAGAAGTGCCACCTCACCAATGCAGAGACTATCACCAATCACATGGAGCACGGGATGCAAATCACCTGTTTCTCACCCCTTGGCGATGATTTGCTCGTGGTGCACTCCCAATACCGCTGTGGTGCAAAAGACTTTAAGCTTTATTATCATAATTGTTGCCAGCTACTACCAGGCCCTCCATGACCCAGAGGTGGCTCTGTTGATTCAAGCTGTGTGCCTCCAGTCTGTTGAAGATCGCCTGCCACGCTATTGTAGCCTCAAAAAAGGTTACTGAATTCATGGACAAGTTGTCTAATCCCATTCCCTCCCTTGAATAGTGATCATTCAGTGGTATGTTGGTAATATAGCATTTTGGAAGATTACAATCCGATCGATCTACAGAATTCATAAATTGGTTGGATTCTCGTAGCCAAATTCAGCTACCCATCTCATCATAGGTGCCACTGAAGTCTCTCCAATTTTGGCGCCCATTTAAGCATCCAACTGGCTCCTAGCATTAAGATGGGCAGGTAGACCTTGGCGTGCAAAGTAGTTGTGGCGATTCGATTAGACTTACTACCTCTTAAGAGTAGTGGAGAATCGGATTCTCCTTTATGAATTTGCACATGTAAATGTTTTTTTTTTGGGGGGGCGGTAAGACTATCGGCTTGTATTACAATGTAAACAAAATTTACAAAAAATACAAAAGATGGCCAAATTTAGGGACACTATGCCCATAGCCTCCTATGCTAGCAAGCAGCTCATATAACCTCAGCTAAACCCTTTAGATTCTCATTGATCAAGCTATCCTTGGTAGCCTCAATCGACCCCATATCCCGCAAACACACCCTGATAGCTCTTCTAATAGACTCTTCCATATAGCCCATACTCACTCCCCTCTCAAAAACCATCTTATTCTTAACATAACAAACCCGACGGCCTTAATAAACAACCAACACGCAGCTAATGTAGGTGAGAGCCCTCTACTCTCCCCCAACAAGACCAGCTTCCTTTTGGCCAAAGAGCTTGAAGTTACCCATAAGGCCAACTCTTTGCTCCCGCCAGTCAGCTCCATACTCTTTTTGCCACTAAACAAACCCAAAACAGATGGGTAATATTTTCTTTGTCTCTCCCACACAACGGGCAGCAATCATTGACATTGTTCCATCTCGCCAACCTAGAGTGAAGGGGTAGCCACATGTGCATAGCTTTCCACAACAAGAAAGTCTGCCGACCATTTAGGCGATCTCCTAAGCTTCCATTTGAGATTTATATCATCATACATGGTTCGATCTTGAATCATTCTCCTGAGTACACGTGCAATCTAGATCTTGAGACCATGGTAAGGGGCTTATGTCATGGAGGGGAAAAATGTGGGAAATAAGGATGGCTATTTTGGATGTTTTTCCCTTGGAGGAGCCTAGTTTGGACATTTTTCCCTTGATGCATGACATAATGATCCAAGGGAAATGGAGGGGAAATGAGAGAGAGCTATAAGGAAATGTTGCATCAATGGTAGAGAAACGTCACATCAATGGTTCTCAAGAGTGTGAGAGATAGCACCTTGAGGTCTAGAGCATGGAGTGCTATTTCCCATGGTCCCACCCTATTTCCCTCCTATTTCCCCTCTATTTCCCACGGTGCATTTGCATAGCATAACAGAAACAACTATTTCTCAAGTATTTCCCTTCCATGACATAAGGCCCTAAAACTACCAACTCATGTGTGGGGGGGGGGGGCCCAAGAACTTGGCACCCAAGTGGCACGGATTGGGGGGGTCCAAGAACTTGGCTCGGGTGCCAGCGTGGAGGTGAGGTGATGACGTGTAAGTAAGCAAAAGATATAAAGCAAATTTGAACTATCTAAATTGGAAAGGGGACAGCAGGGCAGTATGGGGAAAGGCTTCTTCGAGACTCTTTTCCCGCGTTAGATCATTCACGCCCTTCAACTTTCCTGCTGCATGCTTAGGTCCATCTTCTCCTTCCACTCCTCTCGACCTTTTCCTGCTCCCTACCATGTATATCAAGCTGGTAATTCGCTCTTTCATCACCTTCACATTCATTTCAGAGCTCCCTTGTGCTCCTTTTCCTGGTTTTCCCCGACTTATACTAGTTTCTCGCGGACGTAGAATTTTTCGCTTTACAGCTCGCCACACGATATGTTACGCTATGCGCATATTCGAGCAGAACCGCTTTTCGTCCACCAACATGTCAGGCTTGCTATAGCCTGCACGCAAGGGTCTGGACAAAGCGTTGTTTCACGAATAACGCGGATGGCTTTCGATGTACTGTGGCGAATTATGGTGCGGATGATGGCACGATCGTGGAGGGCACCGGGCAGAGGGATGCATGGATAACATCTAGGTCTTTGGGTTTATCGAGCAACGCTTTCCAAATCTGTTTTGAACGGGAGAAATCAAGTGACTACGCTTGCTCAAGGGAGTCAGAATGTTGTGTTTATGCGTTAGGAGTTTTGTATGACATGCGGATCTGCTTCGTAAAACGTTACTCCATTAGGCGATGACACCCATCACACTCATGAATTTTGGCTTTTTTCCTGCACGATGCCCTCGCATGAAAGCGTGCTCTTATCTGCCACATGTGATGCTTCTACAGGGCAATGTAGTTTTTGTTGAAGGGTTACCTTTTGCGTTTGAGTTGATGCAATACTTTAACACGTCTCTTTTCCGATTCAGTAGTTAGCAGAAAATGTTTTGTCTCCTAAGACACGTGTTTCATTACAGATTATGGAATGATTGCAAAAAATAAATATAATGTTTTGTCTACTAAATTTAGATTTTTATGCTTTTCTTTTCTGAAGATTGCAAAAAATGAATTTATATGTTAAGACTCTTTTGTGGGCTGAATTTCTGTTTTACTCAGGTTATAATTGAAGGTTTCAAAAGTTACAAGGAGCAAGTTGCTACCGAGCCTTTCAGTCCTAAGCACAATTGTGTTGGTATTTATCATTACTACTTACGAATGTACAATGTGATTTATAAATGATGTTTTTGTTACTATTATATGTGTCTCTTTATGCAAATTAAACTGCATCAATGATTGCAACTACTTCGATTAGTTTCGTATATAGAAAGGCTTTAGGTGACCGAAGCTTTATGGGTGCTTGTGTGACCGAAGCTTTATGGTGCCGAGGGATAAAGCTCTAGGTTCCAGCTTAAAAATGAAATCGAATTGGCACATGCCAAAAGGCTTATGTTGTAGTCAACTGTGAAATAAAATACTTATTCTTAGCGCCGGGTATTGTTCTACAATTACAAATGAGATTTGCATTAAGGAGAATAAATGTTACATTCTTTCATAGACCCTAGGGTCTTGTTTAGGGTGTAAGGATGACCACAATTGTATCCACGAACACAATAATTTGTGGGCAGAATATTGGGCAAGAATGAACAATTCTCTCCCAAGCTGTGACTTTTACTGATTGGTTTTCACCATGAGGACGAGGCTCCAGATGAAGCATTAGATGAACCAGCAAGTATGGCGGCTGGTCTAGGACTCCAAAACAAAATAGCAGAATCCATGTGTGCAAGAGGGCAGGGATAGGTGACTGGTGGTGCTCCAAATGCGAACCCTAATCAAAACGCAAGGTCCAAAATGTGGAAGGCAGCTCCGAAGTGCAAAGGCAGATCACCAGTCTGAAAGTCGGCTGGTATATGTATGCTGGAGGGCTAGAAATAGCTTGGAGCTGCCTTCAAATACCTCGAACTGCTGCAAAAAATGCTCACAGGTAGTCGGCTATGCAGCAGGAGCAGAGAAACCCCTAAAGTTGTCGATGAAAGGTTGACAGAGACGTCGGGTAACCACACGTGTGAAAAACGCCTTGAAAACTGTGCCGACCAGCAAGCAAGGAGGCCAGCAGGAGTGCCTAGAGCTCCAAGAGGGCTCGAATGAAGGTGGCAATGAAGGCAGACTGTGGAGAGGCCCTAGCTGATGTAAATGGCTGAGAGAAGGTGGCGAAAACAGAAGTAGATGGCTGGAAGAGGAGAGGCGAAATTAGGCAGCTGCACAGGAGAGAGCTGAGCAGAGTTAGGGTTAGGGCTTGAAGAGGGATGACATGGCAGATTAAGGTAGAGCTGACTTGCTCTGATAACAACATGGAGACATGGTATGAGAGAGAGAGAGAGAGAGAGAGAGAGAGAGAGAGAGAGAGAGACTCTAATGAAGACATCATGAAAGGCTTTCATTCATTCATTCATCATCAATGAGACAAGTGAAGCCTTTATAGGCTAGACACACACACTAGCACCAAGTGCATATGGGATAACTCCCAAGATGACATGTGGCACTCACACATCAAACCACTAATAGTTCTCCTTGTACAACAAATCACACACTCTCTTTGGCTATGATTTCTCTAACAGAGCCCCCTTGCACAAGTTTGTCATTAACAAAATTGTGAGAGCTACCTGGATCAAAGAGACACATGTATTTGCTGATCCCACACTCCTCTATAGGCTTAGAAAGGGCCATGGGGGCCAAACTATTTATGATTAAAAGTACAATCACAAGAAATATAGGGCAAGTGATAACATTGACAGAAATACTTGTGGTTAGCTGCTTTTGACTTCGGTCCTGTTTGCGGTTTTTGGACATTTTGACTTTGTATGTCCACGTTCCTTGCATATGAAGTAACGCCCCTCTTTCTTGAGACGTAACTTGCGTAGAAAGCGGTCTCTAGTGCTCTTCCTTCTTCTTGGAAGGGCTGTCCTGAGACTTTACCTCCCTGCTAGAAGAACTTTTTTTAATTCTTTCCACAAGTGGCTGTTCCCTTTGCTAAGGTCATCATGTCATCATATATGCTCGCATAATTTATAGTCTCGTGCAAAGTGGTACATTTATTATTCTTAATTTGAAGCTTGTAAGAATCAGGTAACCCATTGACAAAGAACCCAACAAAGTAGTGGGATCCATTTTGTTGCTCATGTCCTTAAGGTTTCTTCAAATTCAGCCCAATTGGTGGGTTTTGGTCGAAGTTCTTTCCACCAAAGAAGGGCCTTTCTTATAAATGACCTACTGCAAGCTGAATTTTATTGTCATCAGAGTAGGGGTGAAACTGAAAGTGTACCTGCCACTTATGTGCCTCCTTCGTTCTTACTTTCTACTCTTCCAAATAAGTTTGAAGTTTGAAGTGCTTGGACCTGTTGAAGCAACATCCAAGGCAGCCGCAGAGAATGTCGCATCCACAGTGAGAGCTTGGATGTATTTGTCATTAATGTGACTGAAGTCTGAAGTGCTTGGATCTTTGAACCAACTGATCATGATTCAATGTAGCCCTGAAAATCTCGCATCCCGAGTCGTCAAATTTCTTGGAAAGCTACTTTGGTGACCAAATCGTCATATAAGTGTTGATCATCATCCCGTGGTATGTCCATACCTTGAATTTCATCGTGGGAGGAGGTAGTTTGATCAGTTGTAGAAATTTCCTGCGAATCGTCTATAACCGTGAGGAGTTCAAGTAGAGAGAAAATGAGATTAGTTGTACTCGAGCAGTGAAATCCCATTTCAAAGCTCAAAATCTACCTGGGATGCAGGTTAATCAATTCTGGTGCAAGTCAAGAGCTGGAAGATAATAGGCAAAATCTGAACTGGATGTGCAAGCTGGTAGAAGATGAAAAGTGGCAAATTGTAGCAACGTAGCAGTTGGACGACTTCAAGTACAGAAAAATCAGCTCTTCTTGGACAAGGGAACGATGTGGGTTTGGCCTAGCTCTTTGCCTTTAAAATCGTTCAAAAATCTTGCTAAAGCTTTGCTTTCGGAAAACTTAAAAGCTAACTGCTTTTAGAAAGCATTGCTTTCCTCTAAAGCGACTGCTTTTTACAAAGACATTGCTTTTCTTGTTCCAAAAACCTATTGCTTGTGGAAAGCATAGCTTTTAGGACACTTTTTCCCAAAAGCACAAAAGCTTTTCAGAGACCCTCAGCCATGTATGGCCAAAAAGTGGGGAACATTTGTGCTTTTAGTTTGCTCCCCCCCCCTTCTCTCTCTCCCCGTACAGCCGCTCCCCGTGCAGTCGCTTAGCCTCTCCGTACAACCGCTCCCCGTACAGCCGCTCAAGCCTCAGCCTCTCCTCGTATTGTACCTCTGTCCGTACCTTCGTTGTCACTACCACAGCGCATCGTTCATACCTCCGTCCGTACCTTGGCCCGGAGCCGTACCTCTGTACCTCCCCCCGTTAACATGTCTCCATACCTCCCGTCCGTACCTAGTCCTAGTCCCCCTGTCCGTACAACCCGTTAGCAGCAGCCTATACCTTATAGTCTGTTAGTAGCAGCCCATACCTCTTCGATTGTACCTATCCCTCCGTACCCGTTAAAAGCAACCAAACTTATGGACTGTCCTACCCTCTCCTCCAAGTCCCCCTCAACCCCCTCAACTCCTTTAACATCCATTGGGACTCGGTACCCTACAGTTGCAGCCATGACACCCTCTCTATATGCACGGAATTACCAACAAGAAGACTCAAAACGACCCATCCTCGAGCAACAGGATCAGATTTTTTATCTGCAGCAGGCAGTGAGGGAGTATGATTGGAGCTGGTAGAAGTAAAGGCCGGAGTTCACATTTTGGAAGGGCTTGGTAAACAAGCAATAATTGATGAGGCTGTAAAATCTTGTAAGGATTCCCCCCCTACCCTATAGCTAGTCTCTTCAGTTAAAGATCTTGTTCACGCTGAAGTACAAACTGCTAAGAAGTAAGTCTGATATTCAAACATAGATTAAGGAACACGAAGCTAGATGTGATAATGTGCTGAAGATTAGAATAGGGGGACTCCCAAAAGATTGGTACAAAGAGGAGCACACACATAGTGAAACATTGACTAAGATGAAAGCAAGCTTGCCTAACATTGAATGGGTGAATGCTGATGAGCAGGATGATGACAACTTCAAGCCAGCTTCTATTTTGAACTATAAAGGTCATTTATACTGAAGTCAAAAGATATGCGGATCAAGCTTCTTTGACAATCTTACAAGTTATGGCTCTTTACTCTTCCAGACTATCATGTAAATAATATGGGTTGCTTTTTGCACTCCTTGCCCATGTGCTCTCCCTAAAGCAGATGTACTAGAGGGTTTCTTGCTGTCCCATAGACCTTTTGGTCTCCAGTGGACGTTAATAGACTTTCTTTCTCCTAGGCGCCCACCATCCTGCTTGCTTAGCCTAAAGCAATACCCGCAGCAGTGTACCAATTGGGCAACCTAACTAGGTTCTTTGTCCTCAATCGCACACCCCCAGCCTTGCCTTAACACTGGAAATCGGCAAATCGGCTCCCTAAAACGAAATTTGTCTTCTCTCTTGCAGCCCCGAATTCGATTTCCCCAAGATTCCAAGATAATGCACCCCTTTCTACAATTCTTGGATGATTTCAACTTTGTAGCTCATATTCTCGTCACAATCAGGGTGGTCTTGCACTAAACCTACCTTCCTTCCTTCGAAAAGTGAATTTCCCCTGACCTTGACAGACGTTTTCAGTTGTGCTTGTAGGAAATGTGTAGATTGCAAATATGTGCATACGTGAGGAAGGCCTTGGCCAACGACTCCATCTACAGGGCTTTGCTTTTTAGGAGTTGGCTTTGATACCAATAGACACGGTCCCATAGCTCTTGGAAACACGAAGCTGCGACACATGCACAAAGAAACAAGGCAGGCTAGCTCACCACCCAACCATGACGTTTGCGAGTGAAACACTCGTGCCCGCCCTTGTCAATTAGTCATTCGACTTCCTCCACTCCCTATTCCTCCCTTTTGGTGGCAAGACATGAACAAGGGCCTCGTGAAGAATGAGTAGGGCTAGTGGGTTCTCATCCCCTGAAAGACGACGACCCCGCTTAGCAACCACTTTATCCTCCGTCCCTCTAGCTTCGCCCTTGTCCACCAAGTGGCAGCCAAGAGCCTTGGAATTGTTGCTGGATCTTGGGCTACGCTAGATAGTAAGATCTAGGATCAGACCAGCAAGGGGAAACATGACTCGCTCCCACATGCACTGTCATGTGCACGGATTGGTATCCGACGTGTATTGGGTACACAAGACTAGCTCAGGTAGCCTGGGGAGGCTTAGAGCTAGGCAGGCTTGATTCTTAGGTTGAGTGGCAAGGGTACGAACCAGTTAGAGGTCTTCGCTATTTTTGGCACTTGGGGCCCGAGTCTATATAAGGGGCCCAGAAGTTCAGTTCTCAGAGAGCCGATGGGAGCAATTTTCGTTCCAGGTGCTAGGTCTGATCCTGGATTGAGTCGCGGACGTGCGCGTGCATCATAGCGTAGCCCAAGGCCCAGCAGCAGATGCCAGGCTTCACAGCGCCACCTGGTGGTATGGGACACCATGTTGGTTAGGATCTGGTTGGGAGTTCGTGCCAGTAGCTCAGCTCGTGGCTCGGAGGGGACATCTCCTGATTTGGGATCACATCTCGTAGATGTCATGGTTGGGTGGTGAGCAGCCTGCTCAGTTTCCTCACGTTGTGTGTGTTCTTGTGTTTGCTTGCAGATCAGAGGTTTTAGGAGTACTGGGACGTGTTAGTTGGTATCAGAGCCAACTCCTGAGGTAGGAACTTTTGTTTTGAAAATTTTGGATGATTCTTTCTCCAGGTATGCCCTAATTTTGAAATTCGCGCTCAAACCCTGCAAGTGTCTGTTGGTTCATCGCTTAAGGGAAGTGGTATTAGATTGGGATAGAAGGAAGGAGAGAGAGAGAGTGCATGGTGATTTCGGTGCAAGAAGTGATAGGTTGAGAGAGAGGGAGAGAGGTGTAGTTAGGAGGAAGTAGTGGGGTCCAGGTAGAGGTGTCAGAAGGGAGTCAGGAGAGAGCGTAGAGTTGGGGCGAATCAAAGGGGATCCCGCATGTCGGCTGGCTGCTCAGGGGTTGTGATGGCAGGTAGAAGGGGAGCGCAGGAAGTTGCGCAACAGGATAGGGCTAGATCGCAATCTAGGCCAGTTGCTTTTCGGGGGGCCTGGGGGGCTTAAAAAAGCGCTACCCCTCCGTTTTTGGAGGGTGAGCTTTTGGAAAAGCAGGGCTTTACTAAAAGCCTGCTCTCCCGCTATTAGTACGGCCAATTTGCCTTCTCCCATAGCTTGCAGATTGCGCAGAATTCCAGCCCCTCTACACCTTCACGCCCGGGAGCCAGAACACTTGTACGGCCTGCTATAGTCCTCCGTATGGACAGCCAGGAGTGGAGTCCCAGGTTCCAGAATCTGAGCTGAATCGTCAGCTCAGCCCAGCCCGCTTACCTTCTTCATCGACCAGCTTCCCCTTCTTCCATCGCCTCCTTCTTGGCCAGCTTCCACTTCGTTTCTACGTCCTAGCTTCGAGGCCACTTGCTTGTTTCTCTTCTCTAGCCTATCTTCTTTTCAGATCAGATTTCAGTCATGGCTGATTCTGTAGACCCTGAGCTTGCGATGGGAGATCAGGATTTGAACTACCATGCGGAGGATGACCAGGGTCTCTACGATGATCTGATTACGAAAAAAGCCTTCAATGAATTCACCATTGCTCTTGTTGGAAAGTTTGAGCAAGTTAATACGAATCAAACGGGGTTGACACAGCAACTCCAAGGGATTCAGACTACACTCACACTTTTGACTAGCACTGTTCAGGCGCTCATGCATGTGGATGCCATGGCTTCAGTGTTAGGTTCGAACATCACTCCAAATCCTTTTCTTGGAGATTAGAAGTCTCGTACCAAGGAGGTTGTTGACACTTGGTTGCACAAGTGGCAAGTACACTTCCAGTTTCACCCTTATCCAGAGGACAAGAAAATACACTTGCAGCCGGGTTTATGTCAGGAAAGGCTTTATTGTGGTGGAAGGAACTCCAACTTAAGCTTGCAACATGGATAGAATTCGAAGGGGTCTTCAAGAAAGTTTCTGAAGGAGGAGGAAGATTACGCTATCGTAGGTAAGCTCAAAGCCCTCGATATGTCCAAGCTGAATTTAACGTCATTACTTGCCCACTTTCTTGTAATTGCACTTTTAATACTTCGTTATTTGGTTCCCATGATCTTTTTCGAGTTTATGGAGAAGTTAGGGACCAAAGAGTTCACATTCTCTTTGACTCGGGCAGCTCTCACAACTTTGTTAATTATAAACTTGTGCAGAAGATAGGGCTGTCCATGATACCTAGCGATCACACCTATGAGGTGTAGCTTCTAGCTGGGAAGCAGTTTTGGGATCGCAAGATTGAAGCACTTTCTATTAAGAACGTTGTTAGATGATTTCATGGATATATTCCCTGCTCAACTGTCGAAAGATTTACCTCCAGAACGGGCAGTAGATCATTGCATAGACTTAGTCCCTGGGGCTCAACCTATTAGTGTTCCACCTTATAGGATGAGTCAGCTTGAGGAGGATGAGTTAGCTTCACAGCTACATGATTATTTGAATATGGGCTATATTCGCCCAAGTAAGAGCATCTGTCCTGTTAAGAAAGAAGAAAGATTCCACATGGAGAATGTGTATAGATTATAAACGATTGAATAAAGTGACAATTAAGAATCGATACCCTCTACCTCATTCCGATGATCTAATAGACCGTTTGGCTGGAGCGAAGTATTTTACTAAGATTGATTTGGGTACGGGTTATCACCAAATCCGTATCTATGCTAAACACATAGATAGAACCGCATTCCAAACTAGGTATGGCCACTACGAGTTTCTTGTATTATCTTTTGGTCTGACCAATGCTCCTACCATCTTCCAGCAAATGATGAACGATTTGTTCCGAGATTTTCTGAGCAAATTCGTTGTAGTGTTCTTGGATGACATCTTGGTTTATAGCCGAACGCTAGAGGATCACATAGGACACCTCCGGATTGTCTTAGTTATTCTAAGACAGCATAAGCTCTATGCCAAGATGAGTAAATGTGACTTCTTTATGAAGGAGATCATTTACTTAGGAAACAAGATTTCTTCTTAAGATATTAGCATTGATCTGGATCGTATCCAGAAGGTTTTAGAATGGCCTATCCCTCAGATTGTGAAACAACTTCGTTCTTTCCTAGGATTTATGGTATTTCTATGGAAGTTGGAATGATACATTGAACAAGGCTTTTGAAACCTTGAAGTTAACTATGAAGGAAGCACCCGTTCTTGCATTATCCGATCCTACCTGGCCTTATGTTTTAGAGGCCGAAAGACCTGTAGCGTTTGAGAGTAAGAAGCTAGATGACACCGAATATCGTTGGCCCACACTAGAAAAAGAACTCTATGCAGTCATGTATGCACTGAACGTTTGGAGACACTACTTGTATTATGGTTCGAAGTTTCTTGTATTGACCGATCATCAGTCAATCAAGTATGTGTGTGATGGGTCTGATTTGAGGGGACGGAAAGCTAGATGGGTAGAATTAATGCAAGATTTTGATTTTGAAATACGTTATCTCAAGGGTTCGTTGAATAGTGTGGCGGATGCCTTAAGTCGAGTCAAGTTTGTAAATGCTATGTCATTTACGGAAATATCCTCAGACCTATTTCAATCCTTGAGAGGGCTTGCGCAACTGATAGTCATTTCAGTTCTTATTGGTAGAAAGTCCAGGATGGGAGCTCCATGGTTGACTAGGGATTGTGCCACCTACGGTACAGGCGGTGGGAGGTCAGTGGATGATTAGGAACGGCTTGCTGTTCCGGAATGGAAAGATTTGTGTGCCAGATGTTCTGGAACTTTGATCTAAGATTCTCTGGGAGTATCATGATGCTCCTAGTGTTGGATATCCGGGTATACATCGGACTCTCTCTCTTGTGAAGCATATCTTTTATTGGCCTAAAATGCATGCATTTATTGAAAACTATGTGGTAGGTTGTCGGGTTTGTCAGGTTACTAAGGCAGAACGCCTTAGAAGCGCGGGTTTATTACAGCCATTGCAAATTCCAAGTAATAAATGAGAAAGTATTTCCATGGATTTTATTACTGGTTTGCCTCGAACGCGCAAGGGTCATGACTCCATTTGGGTCATAGTCGACCGTCTGACAAAAATGGCTCGATTCTTACCTATTAGAACAACTATTTCAGCTGTTCAGCTGGCTCACGAGTTTGTGGACCACTTGTTTAAGCTGTATGGTTTGCCCTCTGTCATAGTCAGTGACAGGGACTCAAAACTTTTGGACACTTGTTTTTGAGAAGTTAGAAACTACTCTCAGTATGAGTTCCTCAGATCATGCACAATCCGATGACAGTACTGAGAAGGTCAACCAATTGGTTGAAGATATGCTTTGGGCATATGTTTCTAAGAGACAGTCTTCATGGGAAGATTATCTACCTATGATAGAATTTGCTTATAACAGTGCAAAGAATTCGAGTACTGGTTACAGTCCTTTTATGCTTATGTACGGGTTTCAACCTAAGTCACCAGTTATGGTTGGGTTAAAAGAAATCCAAAATGAGGCTGCAAAGACCTTCTTGCTAGACATGCAGGAAATGTTGCAGTTTGCCAAGGAGTCTATTAGAAGTGCCCAAGATCAGGACAGATTTTATGCTAATAGACATCGTTCACCTAGAGAGTTCTCTGAAGGAACGATGGTATATTTGCGAATTCCCAAGAAATCTAAGAGCCTAAGTACTGGTTTGGTTCCGACGTTATCCCCCAGATACTGTGGTCTATTCAAGGTTATTAAAAGAATTAGTCGAGTTGCATATCGACAGTCTTTCATGTCAATAGACTGAAAGAAGTATTGGGTGCGGATGATCAACTTGTTTCTCCCAAAGAAATAATAGAAGTTACAGATTTGACTTTTATTCCTCACGAACCTGAGTGTATTCTTGAATTTTGTGAAAGACAGATTCTATCACGGAATACAAGATCAAGTGGAAGGATCGTGTTGAGGAGGATGCAACATAGGAGACATTACAGAACCTCCAGAGGACATTCCCGGGTGTTTTAGCGAACTCAGAAGTGAGTTCTTAGAAGAGGGGAAGTATGTCATGTGCACGGATTGGTATCCGACGTGTACTGGGTACACAAGACTAGCTCAGGTAGCCTGGGGAGGCTTAGAGCTAGGCAGGCTTGATTCTCGGGTTGAGTGGTGACACGTCCCAGCACTCCTGAAACCCCTGATCTACAAAATAACCACACACAACATCAGAACTGAGCAGGCTGCTCACCACCCAACCGTGACATCTACGGGATGTGATCCCGAATCAGAAGATGTCCCCCCGAGCCACGAGCTGAGCTACTGGCACGAACTCCCAATCAGATCCCAACCAGCCTGGTGTCCCATACCACCAGGTGGCGCTGTGAAGCCCTGGATCTGCCACTGGGCCTTGGGCTACGCTAAAATGCAGGCGCGCGTCCGCGACACAATCCAGGATCAGACCTAGCACCTGGGAACGAGACTTGCTCCCAACTGCACACTGAGAACTGAACCCCCTGGGCCTCTTTTATAGACTCGGGCCCCGGCGCCAAAAATAGCGAAGACCTATAAATAGTTCGTACCCTTGCCACTCAACCCGAGAATCAAGCCTGCCTAGCTCTAAGCCTCCCCAGGCTAACTTGAGCTAGTTCTGTGTACCTAGTACACGTCAGATACCAATCCGTGCACATGACATACTCCCCCTCCTCTAAGAACTCACTCCTGAGTTCGCTAAGAAATCCGGAAATGTTCTTTGGAGGTTTTGTAATGTCTCCCATGTTGCATCCTCCTCAACACGATCCTTCCACTTAATCTTGTATTCCGTGATAGTACGATTTCGAATCTGTCTTTCACGGAATTCAAGAATAGATTCAGGTTCGTGAGGAATAAAAGTTAAATCTGTAACTTCTATAATCTCATGAGGAGAAACAATTTGATCATCTGCACCCAATACTTCTTTCAGTCTACTGACATGAAAGACTGGATGTACTTTAACATCAGGAGGCAATTCTAGTCGATATGCAACTGGTCCAATTCTTTTAATGACCTTGAATGGGCCACAGTATCTGGGGGATAATTTCGGAACCAAACCAGTACTTAGGCTCTTGGATTCCTTAGGAATTCTCAAATATACCATCGTTCCTTCAGAGAACTCTCTAGGTGAACGATGTCTATTGGCATAAAATCTGTCCCGATCTTGGGCACTTCTAATAGACTCCTTGGCAAACTGCAACATGTCCTGCATGTCTTGCAAGAAATTCTTAGCAGCATCATTTTGAATCCCTTTTAATCCAACCATAACTGGTGACTTAGGTTGAAACCCGTACATAAGCATAAAAGGACTATAACCTGTACTAGAATGCTTTGCACTGTTGTAAGCAAATTCAATCATGGGTAGATAATCTTCCCACGAAGACTGTCTCTTAGATACATATGCCCGAAGCATGTCTTCAACCAACTGGTTGACCTTTTCTGTACTGCCATCGGATTGTGCATGATCCGAGGAACTCATACTTAGAGTAGTTTCTAACTTCTCAAATACAAGTGTCCAAAAGTTACTTGTAAACTTTGAGTCCCTGTCACTGACTATGTCAGATGGCAAACCATATAGCTTGAACAAGTGGTCCACAAACTCGTGAGCCAGCTGAACAGCTGAAATAGTTGTTCTTGTAGGTAAGAATCTAGCCATTTTTGTCAAACGGTCGACTATGACCCAAATAGAGTCATGACCCTTGCGCGTACGAGGCAAACCAGTAATAAAATCCATGGAAATACTTTCCCACTTATTACCTGGAATCTGTAATGGCTGTAATAAGCCTGCGCTCCTAAGGCGTTCAGCCTTAGTAACCTGACAAACTCGGCAACCTACCACATAGTTCTCTACAAATGCACGCATCTTAGGCCAATAAAAGGTATGCTTCACAAGAGACAGAGTCCTATGTATACCTGGATGTCCCGCACTAGGAGCATCATGACACTCCCAGAGAATCTTGGATTTAAGGTCCAGAACATCAGGTACACAAATCTTTTCATTCCGGAACAGCAAGCCGTTCCTAATCATCCACTGACCTCCCGCCGCCTGTATCCTAGGTGGCACAATCCCTGAGTCCTGGTCAACCATGGAGCTCCCATCCTGGACTCTCTGCCAATAAGAACTGAAATGACTATCAGTTGCGTATAGCCCTCTCAAGGATTGAAATAGGTCTGAGGATATTTCCGTAAATGACAAAGCATTTACAAACTTAACTCGACTTAAGGCATCCGCCACACTATTCAACGAACCCTTACGATAACGTATTTCGAAATCAAAATCCTGCATTAGCTCTGCCCATCTAGCTTTCCTTCCTCTCAATTCTGAGCCATCACACACATACTTGATTGACTGGTGATCAGTCAATACAAGGAACTTTGAACCATACAAGTAGTGTCTCCAAACCTTGAGAGCATACACTACCGCATAAAGTTCCTTCTCAAGTGTGGGCCAACGATACTGAGTGTCGTCTAGCTTCTTACTCTCAAAAGCTACAGGTCTGCCCTCTTGGAATAGAGCGGCCCCAATCGCATAATCACTTGCATCGGCCTCTAAAACATAAGGCCGGGTAGGATCGGGTAATGCAAGAACGGGTGCTTCCTTGATAGAAAACTTCAAGGTTTCAAAAGCCTTGTTCATTGCATCATTCCAAGGGATCGGTTGAGTAGACCTGCGTCCACGACCTTTCAATATGTTGGTCAAGGGTACCGTGATTTGTGAATAATCACGGACTGACTTCCGAAGAAATACCGTAAATCCTAGGAAAGAACGAAGTTGTTTCACAGTCTGAGGGATAGGCCATTCTAAAACCTTCTGGATACGATCCAGATCAATGCTAATACCTTCAGAAGAAATCTTGTGTCCTAAGTAAATGATCTCCTTCATAAAGAAGTCACATTTACTCATCTTGGCATAAAGCTTATGCTGTCTTAGAACAAGTAAGACAACCCGAAGGTGTCCTATATGATCCTCAAGCGTTTTACTATATACCAAGATATCATCTAAGAACACTACAACAAATTTGCCCAGATAATCCCTGAACAAATCGTTCATCATCTGCTGAAAAGTAGCAGGAGCATTGGTCAAACCAAAAGGTAATACGAGGAACTCGTAATGACCATACCTAGTCCGGAATGCGGTCCTATCTATGTGTTTAGCATAGATACGGATTTGGTGATAACCCGTACGCAAATCAATCTTAGTGAAATACTTCGCTCCGGCCAAACGGTCTATCAAATCATCAGAACGAGGTAAAGGATAGCGGTTCTTAATTGTAACTTTATTTAATCGTTTATAATCTATACACATCCTCCAGGAAGAATCCTTTTTCTTTCTCAAGAGGACAGGTGCACCCCAAGGAGATTTACTTGGGCGGATATAGCCCATATTCAGGTAATCCTGAAGCTGGATAGCTAACTCATCCTCCTCTACCTGGCTCATCCTATACGGTGGTACACTGATAGGTTGAGCCCCTGGGACTTAGTCTATGCGATGATCTACTGCCCTTTCTGGAGGTAAACCTTCCGGCAGTTGAGCTGGGAATACGTCCTTAAAATTATCTAACAACGTTCTCAATTCTCGGTGTTCAAACACACTTAATTCATTTTTGTTAATTACCGAAACAATAAATGAAGAGAGTGGAATCAAAACACACTGATAGACATCATAATGAGAAGTGTTTAATATATTCCGAAGCTGCATCGCAGATACAATAGGCCCCTGAGAAGGGATAATCTTATCACACTGAATACAAAATTGGGTGCCTTTGTCTTCAAAAGAAAGGGTATGCTCCGTCCATCCGATCTGGATATTGTGGGTTTTAAACCACTCTATCCCGATCAACAAGTCTACATGCTCTAAATGCATAACATAACATGTGAGAGCTCCCGTGTAGGCTTGAATCCGGATGGGAAGCGCTTCAACCTTGCGATCCCAAAACTGCTTCCCAGCTGGAAGCTGCACCTCGTAGGTGTGGTCGCTAGGTACTGTGGACAGCCCCATCTTCTGCACAAATTTGTAATTAACAAAATTGTGAGAGCTGCCCGGATCAAAGAGAATGTGAACCTGTTGGTCCCTAACTTCTCCATAAACTCGGAAAAGATCATGGGAACCAAACAACGAAGTATTAAAGGTACAATTACAAGAAAGGGGGCAGGTAATGACATTTACTGAAATACCTGTCATCGTAACCTGGTTGGCTCCCTTGGCTGCGGTACGCTGATCTGCCTGGAGCTTCGGTCCTAGCACCAATTTCTGGTTCTTCCGCTTAGGACACTCATTCTTCGTGTGGCCCCGCTCCTCGCAATAAAAACACCGGCCCTCTTTCTTGAGCTGTAGAGTGCGAAGGAAACGGGCCTTACCATTCTTCGCAGGAGTTAAGCTTTTCTTGGAGGCGTTGTCCGTAGACTTCGTCTCCCCAATACCAGTCGCATGCTGAAAGAACTTGCGTTTGTTCTTTCCGCTGGTCTCGGTAACTGTGGTTGTTTTAATACCGGCCATGGTATCATCATATATGCGCGCATATGTCATGGCCTCCTGCAATGTTGTGCACTTGTTATTCTTAATCTGTAACTTATAGGAGTCTGGCAAACCATCCACGAAAAAACCTAACAAGGTTACAGGATCCATTTTGGTGGCCCTGGTTTGCAGATCCCTAAATCTCTGAAGATACACTTCAAAAGTTAAATTCAACTTTGACATATCGAGGGCTTTGAGCTTGCCGACGATATCATAGTCATCTTCCTTCTTCAGGAACTCCTTCCTGAAGATACCCTCAAATTCTGTCCAAGTGTCAGGCTTAGGCTGGAGTTCTTTCCACCAAAGCAAGGCTTTACCTGACATAAACCCTGCTGCTAGCTGAATCTTTTTCTCGTCTGGATAGGGGTGAAATTGGAAGTGAACTTGCCACTTGTGCAGCCAAGTGTCAACCACCTCCTTTGTTCTTGATTTCTGGTCACCTGGAAAGGGATCCGGAGTGATATTCGGGCCTAGCACGGAGGCCATGGCATCCACATGCGTGAGTGCCTGAACCGTGCTAGCCAGAAGAGTCAAGGTAGCTTGTATCCCTTGGAGTTGCTGTGTCAACCCCGATTGATTAGCGTTGACCTGCTCAAATTTACCATCTAGAGCAGTCGTGAACTCACTGAAGGCTTTCTTAGTGATCAGGTCGTCATAGAGACCCTGATCATCCTCCCCCACTGGAGTGTAATCTAATTCCTGCTCTCCCATAGTGAACTCGGGATTCGGAGCATCAGACATGGCTGAATACTAACTCGATTACAGGCTGAGAGAAATAAATAACTGAAACGGAGCACGGAGGGAGATGGAGTAGAAGAAAACCGTCCCAGATAAATCTGACAGAAAGGATGCTGAAATCTGGAAGACCACGAACCCTGGTGCCTCCCCGAATCTGCAACCGGATGCGCAGTCAATGGTGGAGGCTGTACGGACTGCTGACGTGGCCTGTACGGCTGCTGACGCAGTCCGTACGGTGGCTGTAGGTGCAGGCGCAGCTGCTGTACGGAGCAGCAGCAGGTACCGAAGGTGACAGTACAGTCCGTACAGGCTGTACGGCTGTAGCTGCAGCTGTACGGGCTGGTACGGGAGCCTTGGGAGCAGCGCTGGGCTGACGCAGGCAGGGGCTGCAGCAGAGGAGCTGGTCGAAGCTGAAGGGCGAGGCGGGCTGGCTCAGATCTCAAGGTAAGATCTCGAAACTGGGGCTGCTTGTGGGTTGCCTAGCTCCCAGCCCCCACCTATATAGGGTGCAGGGCGGCCTAATTTGGAAGCTAGGCTTCCAAAGAAGGCTGAGCCCTTCCAGCTTTGGAGGGGTGCTTTTACGAAAAAAGCACCTGAGCCCCTCCAACTTTGGAGGGGTGCTTTTTCGCAAAAAAGCACCTTCCCCCTGCCCTTCTTCCTGCGCAGGCTGCACGCAGCCCTAGGCAGGCTGTTCGCAGCCTGTTGCGCAGGCTGTGGTCAGCCTGTTGCGCAGGCTGTCCTGCCCCTACAGCCTCGCCTCTTCTACTCCCCGCATACTCTACTCCTAGGCTGTCAATTTCCTGCCCTACGCTCCTTCCTTTCTGCTCTCCTTCTCCTCCCTCAGACTTCTCTCTGTAGCCTTCAGATTTTTCGATTCAATTTCACTCCTCTTCTTCCTCCTTTTCCAGATATTTCCTCACCCCTTCTACCCCAGGTAGACAGCAAATACGCAGCAGGAAATCTCGAATTTTAGGGCATACCTGGAAGAGAAATCCGTCAAATTTCTCGCATCAGAAGTTCCTACCTCAGGAGTTGGCTCTGATACCAACTGACACGTCCCAGCACTCCTGAAACCCCTGATCTACAAAATAACCACACACAACATCAGAACTGAGCAGGCTGCTCACCACCCAACCGTGACATCTACGGGATGTGATCCCGAATCAGAAGATGTCCCCCCGAGCCACGAGCTGAGCTATTGGCACGAACTCCCAATCAGATCCCAACCAGCCTGGTGTCCCATACCACCAGGTGGCGCTGTGAAGCCCTGGATCTGCCACTGGGCCTTGGGCTACGCTAAAATGCAGGCGCGCGTCCGCGACACAATCCAGGATCAGACCTAGCACCTGGGAACGAGACTTGCTCCCAACTGCACACTGAGAACTGAACCCCCTGGGCCTCTTTTATAGACTCGGGCCCCGGCGCCAAAAATAGCGAAGACCTATAAATAGTTCGTACCCTTGCCACTCAACCCGAGAATCAAGCCTGCCTAGCTCTAAGCCTCCCCAGGCTAACCTGAGCTAGTTCTGTGTACCTAGTACACGTCAGATACCAATCCGTGCACATGACAAGTGGCAAGGGTACGAACCAGTTAGAGGTCTTCGCTATTTTTGGCGCTTGGGACCCGAGTCTATATAAGGGGCCCAGAGGTTTAGCTCTCAGAGAGCTGATGGGAGCAAGTTTCGTTCCCAGGTGCTAGGTCTGATCTTGGATTGACGCGCGTGTGCATCATAGCGTAGCCCAAGGCCCAGCAGCAGATCCCAGGCTTCACAACGCCACTTGGTGGTATGGGACACCAGGCTGGTTAGGATATGGTTGGGAGTTCGTGCCAGTAGCTCAGCTCGGAGGGGACATCTCCTGATTCGGGATCACATCCCGTAGATGTCATGGTTGGATGGTGAGCAGCCTGCTCAGTTTCCTCATGTTGTGTGTGCCCTTGACAATTGAACTGTTGCGATCCTTATTTAGGCTCCAGCCCAATATGCTTGAAATAACGGAAAACCCTAATTCAACCGTGCCCTTGCAACTCAACTCTATAATCGCTTGCCTAGCCCCAAGCCTACCAAGCTTCTTGAGCCTAGTCTGTGTGACCAGCGCATGCGTTAGATACAATCCATGGACATGACATGGAGATGGAGAACAATGCATGGAGCAAGCAAAGTTGCGAGAGTGAAAGTAAAAAGGGTTATCAG
Organism: Dipteris shenzhenensis; assembly: GCF_047967505.1. NCBI lineage: Eukaryota > Viridiplantae > Streptophyta > Polypodiopsida > Gleicheniales > Dipteridaceae > Dipteris > Dipteris shenzhenensis. The sequence goes on along the minus strand of NC_141612.1, from coordinate 10,417,222 downwards.
CATGAGCCTTAATTTTAAATTCCCTTATGAAGATAGATGGCTTAGGACTAGGTAGAGGGTGGAGGCTATGTGAGCCTCTTTTCGCTTTGTTTTGGGTGCCTCTTTTTGCTATGTGTGCATCTTTTCGCTTTAAAGTTTTGCCCGACATTGGCCAGCACATAATAGGTCCCTTTGGGGCCCAACCTTGGTCGGTGGTAATCTGATTGGATAGGGGGACAGGTCGGCCTGGCTGTAGGGGGGAGCAGAAGCACTTTCTTTCTTTGTTTGTGACAGTGAGACGTGGTAGCCTATTGCATACTTCAGTGCTCTCCACTCAAGGCTTTCCAAAGCCACACATTTAAGGAGACGGAGCAGCAGGAGCACTTAAGCTTGGGCTCAACAGCATCTTATACCTTCATTTCATGATTTGGTGGAGTGCACAGTTTCTTGCATTTGTAGGACAGATTTCTCTGACATTCTCACTGCCTCCATTTTTTCTAATTCTGATCCACCAAGATTTTAGCTTTCTCTGGAGCTCTCGAATGCTTTCCTTGGCTTGGCTTAGCGTTTGATAATGTGGTCTCTTTGGTATCTTTGTTCTCATTTTCTACTACCACGAGTGCTCAGCAAACATTGGATTTGTGGATCTGTTATATGCAAATTCAAAATAGTTTTGAAGTAATACTTCTCTTACCTTGGCATATTTCTCTTTTTTGCTCAACCCTAGGCATGTGGACTAGACCATTAAAAATCTCATCAAGTTACCAATTTTGCACACTGTACTTGATTCGAAGTCTGTAAAACCCTCCCTTCTTCATAAATATATTTGTAACATTATTTTGCTGCAAATGAGGTTTTGTTGCTCAGCGAAATAAATTTTGGGAATGTGATGCTGATATATTCCATTTGGTCATCGTGTCTTTAGAAATTGTGGCGGCATGCTGTAGTTACACAGTATAATGGTTGATTCGATCTTTATACTTGTTCTGGAATGAGATGTAGTATTGGAATATCAGAATTTCACTTGGTGGGAGAGATGTCAAATATTTTTTATTAACATATGACATTGCTTTGTGGGATGCTGTAGTTGGAGCCAATGGTTCTGGGAAGACCAATTTTTTCCATGGTAAGTTCTGTATTATTTGAATGGTAGGATTGCAGCTGTATTTCTTGAAGCAAGTGTCCTGATCATATTGATCTGGATTATGCAGCGATTCGGTTTGTTCTTAGTGATCTTTTCCACAACTTGCGAGCTGAAGATAGACAAGCCCTTCTTCATGTAGGTTACATTGTCATCGCAGTAACGTGTTTTTTAAATTTTTAATAGTACATTCATTTGAGCAGTTATCTAATGAACCATATTTTGAGTTGAATTATTTGCAGGAAGGTGCAGGACATCAAGTGTTGTCTGCTTTTGTTGAGATCGTATTTGACAACAGTGATAATCGTATTCCAGTAAGTTGATGCTTACTATCGAGTTTTGAGTCTCCAAACCAAGGATACTCTTTTGCTGGGAGAGATGGTTCGTTACTGACAGTTATGGAACCTTTTCTCGACACATGCAATACATGTGCATGTATATGGCTTCTGTATCTTTTTTTGAATCCTGTTATGCAGGTTGACAGAGACGAGGTTCGTTTGAGGAGAACAATTGGGCTAAAAAAAGATGAATACTTTCTGGACAAGAAGCATATCACGTAAGATTTTACCCTTGTAAATCACAAAGGTCCAGATTCATTTTACTTTTTACCATAGAGATCTGGTGCTTAAGATTTGCCTTGGGAAAAGTACTATAGTGAAATTGCAGATGTTTCTGTTTCTCAGGAAAACAGAGGTTATGAATCTGTTAGAAAGTGCTGGATTTTCTCGCTCAAATCCCTACTATGTTGTACAACAAGGAAAGGTGAGTTTTTTTAATATTATTATTTAAATGTATGTTCTACAATGCTGGGATAAAGCTAATGCCTGTAGGAAAGTTTATTTGTACAGATTGCTTCCTTGACGTTGATGAAAGATGCAGAGCGGTTGGATCTGCTTAAAGAGATTGGTGGGACGCGTGTTTATGAAGAACGCAGGAAGGAGAGCTTGAAGATTATGCAAGATACTGGCAAGTGCTTGTCAAACACTTTGGTGCATTCTCACTAGAAATGATATAAGTTTACTTTCTAACACAGCCCACGTACATACGGGACAAGAAAATTGATTGGCTCTCTTATTGTTGTGCGTGATATTGGGGACAATAACAGTGTTGAACCTTTTACTAGTGTGTGCATTCTCTAGCCAGGCATGGTTTTCTGCTGGCATGACGCTTGGTTAACAAGATTATGGCTTTATTGACAAGATTACAGCTCTGTGGTTGGATCTTTGCAAACTAATAACTGTGTTGACATTGCAATTGGTATGGAAAATTCTAAGAATGTTCATGAAGTGAGCAAAGGGAGGGGATATAATCTGAAGGGCTGACATTTTACTGTTGCTGAATCAGTCAACCTCATGTGAAACCCTCTTTTGTACGAAAGGTTTTCATACATCTCCATCTTATTTTTTACAGCATCTATAGTAAGAAAGTCTTTGAATGTTAAAAGGTGATTTTCACATTCTCACATAAGTCATGAGCAAGCTTATTAAGGGGTCGTTTTCCAAAAAGAGGGGGGGATCAAGCGAGTTAGTGAATTTATTGATGACCTTGGAGATTTTCAACTGTACCTTAGAGAAAGCTTCAGGTAAGTTTTGGCTTTTTTAAACTTCAAGTGATTGACTTCTTCTAATCTAGATCTTGTAGAAGACTGCCTTTACTTTTGCATAATACAGATTATGGCTTGGATATTTTCCAATGAGCTCATGCAGGTTCTCTTGAAGATTGTTAGCTTTCAAAGCTGTCCCTACATCTTTTTGAGCTAGTCTTCTAGTTCATGAGAGATATATTTTGTGTTGCTCCAGACTATGCGGTTGACCTAAGCTTGAAAAAGGATATGGGATGCGGAATTTTCATTGACTTATCTGAGCTGATGTTAGCATAATTCAGAGCTTTCTAGTGTGCTTCGTAAATACTCTTGCTAGTTTTGAATATTACAACCAGGGAAGTTGTGGCCTGGTTACCAGCATTTTCTTTAATGTACATTCACCTTTGCGCTAAGTTTCTTGTCCAACCTGTGTTCTTGCCTCAAGTGATTAGAAATGAGTACACATTCCCTTTCAACACAGCTTCAAATATGAATATTCAACACAGCCATCATAAGTGGGTGCTTGCAACAGCTCGTTTCGCTCTCCCCGCGTCTGCTCATCATTTCTCCCTCTCTCTTTGTAGTCACAGCCCACTTCCTACTGTTTTCGTTATGGTAGCAAGCTTGATTTTGGTTTCATTCGACAACAATGGCCTTGTTTGCGGCATCCTGAAGCACACGCTGCAGCCCAAGCTGTTTGAAAGGACTTCATTTTATCACTGTACCTCTGCAGGCAAGGTCTTCTGAATTGACGAAGCTCTTCTCGAGGCACAAAGGCTGGAGTACAGAAGGCTTATACATTTTGAAGAGTATATGCCTGATCCAAGTACTTTCATCAAGCAAAACTCAGGGGCGGTCTTTACCTTTGAACTCTTAGAGGTGGACAGCTGTCATGTGCACGGATTGGTATCTGACGTGTACTAGGTACACAGAACTAGCTCAGGTTAGCCTGGGGAGGCTTAGAGCTAGGCAGGCTTGATTCTCGGGTTGAGTGGCAAGGGTACGAACTATTTATAGGTCTTCGCTATTTTTGGCGCCGGGGCCCGAGTCTATAAAAGAGGCCCAGGGGGTTCAGTTCTCAGTGTGCAGTTGGGAGCAAGTCTCGTTCCCAGGTGCTAGGTCTGATCCTGGATTGTGTCGCGGACGCGCGCTTGCATCTTAGCGTAGCCTAAGGCCTAGTGGCAGATCCAGGGCTTCACAGCGCCACCTGGTGGTATGGGACACCAGGCTGGTTTGGATCTGATTGGGAGTTCGTGCCAGTAGCTCAGCTCGTGGCTCGGAGGGGACATCTTCTGATTCGGGATCACATCCCGTAGATGTCACGGTTGGGTGGTGAGCAGCCTGCTCTGTTCTGATGTTGTGTGTGGTTGTTTTGCAGATCAGGGGTTTCAGGAGTGCTGGGATGTGTCGGTATCAGAGCCAACTCCTGAGGTAGGAACTTCTGATGCGAGAATTTTTGATGGATTTCTCTTCCAGGTATGCCCTAAATTTCGAAATCTGTTGCTGCGTTTTTGCTGGCTACCTGGGATAGAAGGGGTGGAGAGATATCTGGAAAAGAAAGAAGAATAGGAGAGAGAAAATCGAGATTTCTGAAGGCCTCTGAGAGAAGTTTAGAGGGAGGAGAAATAGAGCAGAAAAGTAGGAGAGATGGGCAGGAAAAAGGCAGCAAGGGAGGCGGGGATGCAGCGCTTAGGAAGGTACGGAGTAGGCGGGGCAAGTAGAGGCTTGACAGCCTGCGCAACAGGCTGTCAACAGCCTGCGCAATAGGCTGAGTACAGCCTGCGCAACAGGCTGCGAACAGCCTGCGCATAGGGCTGCGTGCAGCCTGCGCAGGGGGGTGCTTTTTTCGAAAAAGCACCCCTCCAAAGCTGGAGGGGCTTGGCCTTTTTTGGAAGCCCAGCTTCCAAATAAGGCTGCCCTGCACCCTATATAGGTGGGGGCAGGGTGCTAGCCTACCCACAAGCAGCCTCAAACTTCGAGCCTTCACCTCGAATTCTGCGCCAGCCAGTCAGCCTCGTTCGTACCCTACCTGCGTCAGCATCGCCCTGCCTCGTGCAGACCCCTGCATCCGACCTCTGCTTGCGTCAGCCTGCGCAGCCATCGAAGGCCCTGCATCAGTCCGTACAGCCTGTACGGACTACTTTCGCCAGCCCCTGCACCTGCTGCTGCTTCAAAATTCGACTGCGCCCTGTACCTGCAGCATTGTACGGACGCCGTACAGTTACGTCAGCACTGTACGGCCTCCGTCAGCATCTGTACGGCCTGCGTCAGCAGCCGTACAGCCACGTCAGCGACCGTACAGCCTGCGTCAGCAGACCGTACAGCTACTCCAGCAGCACGCGCATCCGGTTGCAGGTTCGGAGAGGTCCCGGGATTCGTGGGCTTCCGATTCGCCAGGTTCCAGCATCTCCTTCCGTCAGCATCATTCGGGACGGTTTTCTTCTGCTCCATCCTCCTCTGTGCTTTGTTGCAGTCAGTTATTTCTCTCCGTTTGTATTCAAATCAGATTTCAGCCATGTCTGATGCTCAAAATCCCGAGTTCACCATGGGAGAGCAGGACTTGGATTACACTCCAGTGGGAGAGGACGATCAGGGTCTTTATGACGACCTGATAACTAAAAAAGCCTTCAGTGAATTTACGACTGCTCTTGATGGCAAATTCGAGCAGGTCAATGCTAATCAATCGGGGTTGACACAGCAACTCCAGGAGATACAAGCAACTCTCACTCTTCTGGCTAGCACTGTACAGGCACTCACTCATGTGGATGCCATGGCTTCGGTGCTAGGCCCGAATATAACTCCATATCCTTTTCCAGGTGACCAAAAGTTAAGAACAAAGGAGGTAGTTGACACTTGGTTGCACAAGTGGCAGGTACACTTCCAATTCCACCCCTATCCAGATGAGAAAAAGATTCAGCTTGCAGCAGGGTTTATGTCAGGTAAAGCCTTGCTATGGTGGAAAGAACTCCAGCCTAAGCCTGATACTTGGACAGATTTTGAGGGCATCTTCAAGAAGGAGTTCCTGAAAAAGGAAGATGACTACGATATCGTTGGCAAGCTTAAAGCGCTCGATATGTCAAAATTAAACTTGACCTTTGAAGTTTATCTTCAAAGATTTAGGGATCTGCAAACCAGGGCCACTAAAATGGATCCAGTAACCTTGTTAGGTTTCTTCGTGGATGGTTTGCCAGACTCCTACAAGTTGCAGATAAAGAGCAGATAAAGAACAATAAGTGCACAACGTTGCAGGAGGCCATGACATATGCGCGCATATATGATGATACCATGGCCGGTACCAAGGCAACCACAGTTACCGATACGAGTGGAAAGAACAAACGCAAGTTCTTTCAGCATACGATTGGTATTGCGGAGACGAAGTCTACGGACGCCGCCTCCAGGAAAAGCTTAACTCCAGCAAAGAATGGTAAGGCCCGTTTCCTTCGCACTCTCAGGCTCAAGAAAGAAGGCCGATGTTTCTATTGCGAGGAGCGGGGCCACACAAAGAATGAGTGTCCTAAGCGGAAGAACCAAAAGTTGGTGCTAGGACCGAAGCTCCAGGCAGGTCCACGTACCGCAGCCAAGGGAGCAAACCAAGTCACGATGACAGGTATTTCAGTAAATGTCATTACCTGCCCCCTTTCTTGTAATTGTACTTTCAATACTTCGTTGTTTGGTTCCCATGATCTTTTCCGAGTTTATGGAGAAGTTAGGGACCAACAGGTTCACATTCTCTTTGATCCGGGCAGCTCTCACAATTTTGTTAATTACAAATTTATGCAGAAGATGGGGCTGTCCACAGTACCTAGCGACCATACCTATGAGGTGCAGCTTCCAGTTGGGAATCAGTTTTGGGATCGCAAGGTTGAAGCGCTTCCTATCCGGATTCAGGCCTACACGGGAGCTCTTACATGCTATGTTATGCATCTGGAGCATGTAGACTTGTTGATCGGGATAGAGTGGTTTAAAACCCACAATATTCAGATCGGATGGACGGAGCATACGCTTTCTTTTGTAGATAAGGACACCCAATTTTGTATTCAGTGTGATCAAATCCCCCCTTCTCAGGGGCCTATTGTATCTGCGATGCAGCTTCGGAATATATTAAACAATTCTCATTATGATGTCTATCAGTGTGTTTTGATTCCACTTTCTTCATTTGTTATTTCGGTAATTAACAAGAATGAATTGAGTGTGTTTGAACAGTGTGATTGAACACCGGGAATTGAGAATGTTGTTAGATAATTTTAAGGACGTATTCCCAGCTCAACTGCCGGAAGGTTTACCTCCAGAACGGGCAGTAGATCATCGTATAGACTTAGTCCCAGGGGCTCAACCTATCAGTGTACCACCTTATAGGATGAGCCAGGTAGAGGAGGATGAGTTAGCTATCCAGCTTCAGGATTACCTGAATATGGGCTATATCCGCCCAAGTAAATCACCTTGGGGTGCACCTGTCCTCTTAAGAAAGAAGAAAGATTCTTCCTGGAGAATGTGTATAGATTATAAACGATTAAATAAAGTCACAATTAAGAACCGCTATCCTTACCTCGTTCCGATGATTTGATAGACTGTTTGGCCGGAGCGAAGTATTTCACTAAGATTGATTTGCGTACGGGTTATCACCAAATCGGTATCTATGCTAAACACATAGATAGGACCGCATTCCGGAATAGGTATGGTCATTACGAGTTCCTCGTATTACCTTTTGGTTTGCCCAATGCTCCTGCTACTTTTCAGCAGATGATGAACGATTTGTTCAAGGATTTTCTGGGCAAATTTGTTGTAGTGTTCTTAGATGATATCTTGGTATATAGTAAAACGCTTGAGGATCATATAGGACACCTCCGGGTTGTCTTAGTTATTCTAAGACAGCATAAGCTTTATGCCAAGATGAGTAAATGTGACTTCTTTATGAAGGAGATCATTTACTTACGACACAAGATTTCTTCTGAAGGTATTAGCATTGATCTGGATCGTATCCAGAAGGTTTTAGAATGGCCTATCCCTCAGACTGTGAAACAACTTCGTTCTTTCCTAGGATTTACAGTATTTCTTCGGAAGTCAGTGCGTGATTATTCACGTATCACGGCACCCTTGACCAACATATTGAAAGGTCGTGGACGCAGGTCTACCCAGCCGATCTCTTGGAATGATGCAATGAACAAGGCTTTTTGAAACCTTGAAGTTTTCTATCAAGGAAGCACTCGTTCTTGCATTACCCGATCCTACTCGGCCTTATGTTTTGGAGGCCGATGCGAGTGATTATGCGATTGGGGCAGCTCTATTCCAAGAGGGCAGACCTGTAGCTTTCGAGAGTAAGAAGCTAGACGACACTCAATATCGTTGGCCCACACTTGAGAAGGAACTTTATGCTGTAGTGTATGCTCTCAAGGTTTGGAGACACTACTTGTATGGTTCAAAGTTCCTTGTATTGACTGATCACCAGTCAATTAAGTATGTGTGTGATGGCTCAGAATTGAGAGGAAGGAAAGCTAGATGGACAGAGTTAATGCAGGATTTTGATTTCGAAATACGTTATCGTAAGGGTTCGTTGAATAGTGTGGCGGATGCCTTAAGTCGAGTTAAGTTTGTAAATGCTTTGTCATTTACGGAAATCTCCTCAGACCTATTTCAATCCTTGAGAGGGCTATACGCAACTGATAGTCATTTCAGTTCTTATTGGCAGAGAGTCCAGGATGGGAGCTCCATGGTTGACCAGGACTCAGGGATTGTGCCACCTAGGATACAGGCGGCGGGAGGTCAGTGGATGATTAGGAACGGCTTGCTGTTCCGGAATGAAAAGATTTGTGTGCCTGATGTTCTGGACCTTAAATCCAAGATTCTCTGGGAGTGTCGTGATGCTCCTAGTGCGGGACATCCAGGTATACATAGGACTCTGTTTCTTGTGAAGCATACCTTTTATTGGCCTAAGATGCGTGCATTTATAGAGAACTATGTAGTAGGTTGCCGAGTTTGTCAGGTTACTAAGGCTGAATGCCTTAGAAGCGCGGGCTTATTACAGCCTTTACAGATTCCAGGTAATAAATGGAAAAGTATTTCCATGGATTTTATTACTGGTTTACCTCGAACGCGCAAGGGTCATGACTCTATTTGGGTCATAGTCGACCGTTTGACAAAAATGGCTAGATTCTTACCTACAAGAACAACTATTTCAGTTGTTCAGTTGGCTCACGAGTTTGTGGATCACTTGTTCAAGCTGTATGGTTTGCCATCTGACATAGTCAGTGACAGGGACTCAAAGTTTACAAGTAACTTTTGGACACTTGTATTTGAGAAGTTGGAAACTACTCTAAGCATGAGTTCCTCAGATCATGCACAATCCGATGGCAGTACAGGTTGAAGACATGCTTCGGGCATATGTATCTAAGAGACAGTCTTCATGGGAAGATTATCTACCTATGATTGAATTTGCTTACAACAGTGCAAAGCATTCTAGTACAGGTTACAGTCCTTTTATGCTTATGTACGGGTTTCAACCTAAGTCACCAGTTATGGTTGGATTAAAAGGAATTCAAAATGATGCTGCTAAGAACTTCTTGCAAGACATGCAGGAAATGTTGCAGTTTGCCAAGGAGTCTATTAGAAGTGCCCAAGATCGGGACAGATTTTATGCTAATAGACATCGTTCACCTAGAGAGTTCTTTGAAGGAACGATGGTATATTTGAGAATTCCTAAGGAATCCAAGAGCCTAAGTACTGGTTTCGTTCCGAAATTATCCCCCAGATACTGTGGCCCATTCAAGGTCATTAAAAGAATTGGACCAGTTGCATATCGACTAGAATTGCCTCCTGATGTTAAAGTACATCCAGTCTTTCATGTCAGTAGACTGAAAGAAGTATTGGGTGCAGATGATCAACTTGTTTCTCCTCATGAGATTATAGAAGTTACAGATTTGACTTTTATTCCTCACGAACCTCAATCTATTCTTGAATTTCGTGAAAGACAGATTCGAAATCGTACTATCACGAAATACAAGATTAAGTGGAAGGATCGTGTTGAGGAGGATGCAACATGGGAGACATTACAAAACCTCCAAAGAACATTTTCAGATTTCTCAGCGAACTCAGGAGTGAGTTCTTAGAGGAGGGGGAGTATGTCATGTGCACGGATTGGTATCTGACGTGTACTAGGTACACAGAACTAGCTCAGGTTAGCCTGGGGAGGCTTAGAGCTAGGCAGGCTTGATTCTCGGGTTGAGTGGCAAGGGTACGAACTATTTATAGGTCTTCGCTATTTTTGGCGCCGGGGCCCGAGTCTATAAAAGAGGCCCAGGGGGTTCAGTTCTCAGTGTGCAGTTGGGAGCAAGTCTCGTTCCCAGGTGCTAGGTCTGATCCTGGATTGTGTCGCGGACGCGCGCCTGCATCTTAGCGTAGCCCAAGGCCCAGTGGCAGATCCAGGGCTTCACAGCGCCACCTGGCGGTATGGGACACCAGGCTGGTTTGGATCTGATTGGGAGTTCGTGCCAGTAGCTCAGCTCGTGGCTCGGAGGGGACATCTTCTGATTCGGGATCACATCCCGTAGATGTCACGGTTGGGTGGTGAGCAGCCTGCTCTGTTCTGATGTTGTGTGTGGTTGTTTTGCAGATCAGGGGTTTCAGGAGTGCTGGGATGTGTCAACAGCTAATCTCCAAGTTCGACAAGAGGATTTATACTTCTTTTTAAAGATGCCCCAAGTGTACAAGTGTGGCCTATATGGCCCAACTTAGGACTAAATGTCCTGCCCTCGTAGGACTAGTACTAGCTGTTCTATAGTCTACATGGCATTCCACTTGAAATTGACTCCAGGCAGCACAAACCACCCCTGGTAAGAAAATCCATGGAATGTGGGAACAAATTTAGATTGACTACTAGAAAAGCTAGATCCACAAGTTTCTACGAGCTTGCGGTAGATCCTCGAGCCACTAGGTTCCAGATTAGCCAAGCTTGCACCACGACTTGTGGACAACATCCCTATGTGCAATTCACAATCACGAGCATGTAAAATGCACACTTACAAATCACCGTCATTGGTGCTAGACAACCTACAAATCACAATTGCGTGTGCATGCTTATTTTTGCTTGTGCATGCCCAATTGCCCTACGATTGCTTCTAGGGGTTACCCCTCACAAATCACAATTAAACATCAAATTTGTATGCAGCAGTTGCACTGCTATTTGGATCTTCGTGATCCCTTTGCGGCCTTTCAAGCTAACTGCAAGTATGACATACCATCCCTCTTCAAATTGCAAATGCAATCTCTATAGGACCAAAATGCTCCCGACCATCAACTATAAGCACTCTACAAGAGATCACAATTTGCAAGATAAGCCTTCTTTCTAGTCAACACTGCTATCATGCCTATAATTATGCGGCTGCGAAGCCCCAACAGCTGAATTTGTACAACAAAGGTTATCACCTTAGTGGACATGCAAATTTTGTGAATTTTTGTCCAAGTGGTGTTCAACTGTTCAACTATATTGAAATATCTTACGCGGGTGCAGAAGCCCCAATGGCTAAAAATTCTCAAAAATTTGAATTTACGGTTGGATATATTTTAGTGTTACTTTTCTATCACCGCAAATTATTTGAATTTTCATCCAAGTGGTGATCAGCTGTTCAACTACATTGAAATATCTTACGCGGGTGCATAAGACCCAACAGCTGAAAATTCTCAAAAATCTGGATTTGTACGATTGGATATATTCTAGTCTTACGAAGGTATATCTTTCTATCACCTTAGTAGACATGCAAATTCTTTTAATTTTTGTCCAAGTAGTGGGCAATTGTTCAACTATATCAAAATATCTTATGCGGATGCGGAAGCCCCAACAGCGAAAAATTCTCAAAGATCTGAATTTGTACGATTGGATATATTCCTTACAAAGTTATGCATATAAGTACTTAGGACTTAGTATTGCCATTCTGCATTTTTGCTTTTTTTGCATTTTGCATTGGTATGGATGCTCGTTTAGTAGCTCCACTACCACAGCTCGTTGTATCAGGATTTTCACAGTCTCATAGATCCATCGGTCTTCCGAAGACTTTAAAAAACTTTCTTTCTTTCTTTCTTTCTCCTCTTAGGATTGCCCTTTGTCCATATGCTCTCTCACATTAATGAGTGCAAGAACATGCATTCATACAAAGGCTTGTGTACTCAGTTTCTATCAAAGATAGGAAGATGCAAGGCTAACTCAGCCAGAATGAAGCCTAACACTTACGTAAAAGGCTATCAAACAATATTCCACAATCACTCCATCCAAGCTACCATGGCTTGTGAAAGAACATGTATGTAATTATTTCATTTTAATCTCTCCTACATAAAAAAGGAAACAAGAAATAGGAAGAATTATAATAATTTATTACAACAAAGAGGGTAGTTGTTAGGGCATGCTCACCACTAAAAGATAGAAAGAATTATCACAATATCATCTAGCCACAAACTTGGACAAAAAATTTCTTGTCCGCTAATACAACATAAAAATATACCTAGACGAGTCCAAGAACATGCCCAAAACATCACATTAAAAAGTGCACTTAGAGAAGACATAGGGTTAGATAAAGGATGATAGATTTAGGCAAGCGTGAGATTCACCTCCAGATATACGGTGGATCACCCTACAATGTCTCATACCAATTTACGCCACTACTGGACTCTAGGGCTACCAATCTAGGATTCGCAATGATGGATCCCTAAATAATGACAGATGAGCCACTTATGTGGCCATAACCCCTACAACTATATTTGGTGGGGCTTTAATTAATCACCCTAAACCTTCCCTATGATGCTAGTTATCACGTCCTTAACTAGGGTTATTCTCCCTTGCCAATACCCAAGATGCCTAGCTGATATACATTCACCCAAGTTAGGTATAGGCTTAATTTGGGACATAACATACAATACTTGCAAAAAAAACTGGTTAAAGCTGGCAAGGGGGAGATGGGAAAAGAAGAGTGCGAGTTGAGTTAATGGTTTAAGGAGATACTCTTAGCATCTTTAAATAGCTGTATAATGCGATTGTTTATTGCACGATGACCTTACAATCCATGATACTTAATATGGTCCGAGATCAGTACTAATTGACACATGGTGGCTGCACACCCCCCCCCCCCCAACACACGCACGCACGCACGCACGCGCGTGTACATACATACATGTATATGCACACACCACTTTTTTTTTTGGGGGTCACACACACACTCACATTTTTTTTTTGGTGAAACCACACACACACACGCACGTACGCATGCACGCATGCACGCCCACCTGCCCGCCTGCATGCGCACGCACACACAAACAAGTTGATCATTGCCCCTTTGTAATGTATATTGTGCCTAAGCTAACAAAGATCCCATATTTGGGTCCTTGGTGCTTAGAATAACATCAGCTATGACTCTAAACTCATCTACTAATGAAGCTCTAGCTATCTACACAAAAGGAGGTTTTGGTGTAATAATGGTGGTTACTGTTGTGATGCTTGACTGAGATGTGTTGCTAATGAGTAAATTGTAACTCATTGACAATTGTGTGGATAACCCCTCTCCAATGCCCCAGGTTTTCTAATTGCGCCAGCTCCTAACATGAAACTTTTCTTTCGACTTATCATTACCCAATGAAATGGGAAAATTAAAAATGCCTCCAGCGCTCCCCCCCCCCCCCCCCCCCCCTTGCCCCCTCCTCCCGGCAGCCCCCTAAACACCCCCCTCTCTATGAACCACACAAACACTTAAAGCAAGGGAAAAATAACACTATGGTTGATATGCTAAGGTCCTTAACCATGTTTTCCAATTATGTACCTGGCGTTCAGAAAACAGGAGAAAACAGATCATTGAAGTTGTCCAATATATCGAAGAGAGGTTAAAGGAGTTGGATGAAGAAAAAGAGGAACTGAGGAAGTACCAGCAACTTGACAAGCAGCGGAGGTCCCTTGAGTACACAATTTTTGAAAAAGAATTGCATGATGCAAGGCAGAAACTTGAAGAGGTGTAACTTTTTGGGATTGGATTAGTAAACAATTTCTTGTAGCTGCTAAAGTTTTTGGTAGTATTTGGGAATTATTTGCTGCTGTCTTGCTGAAGTGCTCTTATGGATTTTCCTTCACGACCAATCTGTCGTGCCTATAGTATTTCATAGCAGATTTTGGATGCCAGGCTAAGGATTCTGATGATTGTGGGAGGTCAATAGATTTAATGTGGAATAAAAGTACTACTAACCACCTGTTGTCATCTGGTTTTGATTTAGATTGAGGATGCACGTGCAAAGGTTTCTGAAAAATCGAGTGCCATGTACAACAAAGTATTGGAATCACATGAGCGGTTGAAGGCATTAGAGAAGGATTTAAAAAGCATCAATAAAGAGCTGCAAGGGTTGTCCAAAGAGAGGGAGTCTGCAGATATGCAGAAAACAGAAGCTATAAAAGCATACACAAAAGTGGAGCTTGATGTTCGAGACATTGAGGAAAGGATAAAAACTGAGGCTCGAACAAAGGTTTGCGTTGGATTTCTTTCACCTATAGTTCTCAATTGTTTGTGACAGAATGGGTGGTTTAGTAAAGCGTCCTTTATTGAGACACAGAATGGTCTATGGGACCTGAAATGGATCACACCTTCAAAAATGTCTGTATCATCCCTGAAAGTCTGGACTCTGAAAAAATGGAAATCAGTGCAAGGAAGATTACAATATAATATACTGCCTCAGAACTTCTGTGCCTCGTGCCTTATTGCTAACCCTTGTTCTAGGAAAGCAGATGAATCTCAGGGTATAATATTCAATAGCGAGTTGTGGGTAATTTGAACTTTCTTGGAATCACCCTGGGTCACCGTGTATCCTGTTAACGCGCCTACACGGGTCATAAAGCAATGGTATAGGACATGATGCAAATTGGGGAGATGGGATAAATCCACTTGAAGAACCTAGCTGATAGAAATGGGACCACCTTTTCCTGGGGGATGCCCTGCCTACCCTTATATTAGGAAAAGGTTTGACAGGATTATGCTCCCACATCTCATTCTTTTCACAGAAAACAGAGCAGTATGATCTCCCTGTAGTGGCTTAGCTCTGGCTTTTTTAAGGCTATGCCCCTCGGTGTTGGTTCATCGAGGGTCCAGGCTATATCTATTCTCAAAGAGGCCAGCAAACTGCAAGTGAAAGTATAGATCTTGGGAGAGCTTTATACAATGGCGAACTCAAATTGAAATGAAAATATCACGAAAATCTTAAAGTATATGTTTGCACAGTGAAAGTATGCTTTTGCATTTGTGCAACCACTTTTTGGTCTGCTTTTGTATGTAGTGAATGCTGAGTTCGGTTTTAAATATATGTGGGGGCAGTGAACAATATGTAGATATGATGTAATCTAATTATATGCAAACCTATGATTATCTGGTAGATTCTAAAGAGTAAGCTACTGTGCCTATGCATAGGAAGAAGTTGCAAAAGAGCTTAAGGCACTTGAAAGGGAAGTTCAGAGATCAAAGAGAGACTTGGAGAAAGTGAAGCCATTGTATGAGAAGCAGCTGATCGAAGAGGAGGAGACAACTAAGGGGTTTGTGTTCCTGCTAAATTGTTTATTTTTATCCCACTGCAAAGGGCATCTGTGTACTTTATGATTCACATGATTGCGTTCCTCGTTATTGTTAATGAGACACATTGTTCTGATTCATCTCATAGGATAACTGAACGGGAGAAACAGCTGAGCCTTCTTTATCAAAAACAAGGACGTGCTACCCAGTTTACAAACAAAGGTGCTAGAGACAAATGGTTGCAGAAAGAGATTGATCAGCTGCAGTCTGTGCGCGCATCAAACATGTTGCAGGTAGTATCTCTTTGCATGGCTTTGTTTTTGTCGTGCTAGGAAGGAACACGTTGACTGAAATGTTCCGAGTAATGTTGTTCATAGTGCTCTTTCAAGTTTCTACTCGAATATGTAAGCAAGCCAAGATCAACTTAATCTTACGGTTTGCAGTAGGTTTTTTAATCTTAACGGTCTAGTATTTGCTTGCTGCTGGCAATGCCTACACCTTCAGTTCTTATTCAATGTGATATACTTCCTGATGATTAGGCAGAGAAGCTTGATGAAGAGATTAGGCAGTTGAAAGAGGATCTTGCACAGCTTGCCACAAATAAAGAAGATCGTTCTGGAGAGTTCCATGGGCAGGAGTCTCTAATCCAGAAATGTCAAGAGGATTTTGCTGCTTTGAAAGTCCAGAGGGATGAACTCCAGGAAATTAGGAAGTAGGGCCTTCAGCTATTGTTACTTTATTCGAAGTCCTCCTTTTAACAGAAGGTCCCGGTAACTCATGTATGTTTCTGATACATCGACTTGCCATGAAACAGGCAGCTTTGGAAGCAGGAAAGTGACTTGACAAGTGAAATTGATAAGCTGAAAACAGAGATTATGAAAGCTGAGAAAAGTTTAGATCATGCTGCTCCAGGGGTATATGTCTACTGTAATTGAATGTCAGGACAGATATAGAGACATACTGCACATTTTTGACTCCTTTGCTGTTTACTGTTAGTTACAATGTTTCCTTGTTTACACAGGATATCAGAAGAGGATTGAACTCTGTGAGGCGTATATGCAAAGATCATAATATTCCTGGTGTTCATGGCCCACTTTGTGAGCTGCTTGATTGCGACGAGAAGTTTTTTACAGCAGTAGAGGTCACTGCTGGCAACAGGTAATGTTGCAGCAAGACAATTCTCTCGAACAAGACACTGAAAGATAGGGCAAATGTTAACTATGTATTTTTAGGGGGAAGATATTACTAGCTGAATGAGTCTGGAGATTTACAGCTAAACATAGAATAATATGCTGCTTTGATATGTTTCAAAACGCCTCAGTTTACTTTTTCCCTGTTACTGCAATTGTGCACATTCCTTAGTCTTGCGCAATGCGATTCATTTTGAATCTTTGCGGAGCTCCTGACACCATCTTACCCACTTTTTGAGGAGCAAGTATGATTTATTGGCACATCTCCCATAACTACTCCTGGGTTTGGGTTATTAAACCCAGCGCATCCGGTGACAATGAATATGTGTGGAGGAAGTAGAGGCACTAGTGGGCACGTCTTGACTCTCAGACAAGGTATCTCCTGCAAGGAAAGACCAAATACTTATTCCGTATGGAAATGAAGCATCCATGCAATCTTCAACGTATAGAATGATGCCCAGCAGGCTCGAATTATCGACCCATGATTCTTGAAACTTAGAACAAAAATCACTCACAAGATATTTAAACAATCCTTCTCTGCTTTGCGAAGACAGTTCGAGGCTATGGGAAAAAGGAGAGGGAACATGGCTGAGTGCTCCTCCTTTCAAGATCCTGGACAATGGGGGAGTCTGTGAGGTTACCTTTCACCCTCAAGTCATGAAGGATCGTCACCAGTCCCACTCCCTAGACCTTTGGGATGTCTGCTTCAACGTCTACTACGTCTGGTTGGCTCCTTTTGGATGGGAGTGCTGCATAATTTTTTTCCCTCAGTAAGCCCGTGGGATTTGGCTAGGCCATCGTCTGTTGAGCCCGCTCCTATCATCTTCCCCTTTCAGACATGGACCTCGCATACCAAAGTAGTGGCTGCCTCTTTGATTTATCCCTACATTGGGGGCTTCCAAACTCTCACCCGACTAGATTATTGGTCAGCCTGGGGTGCTTTGAGTATAAACAGTTGTGAGTGGGCTGCCATGTCCCCCCATGCCTTCATGAGGAGGCCATGTTGTAGCTGAAGCTTCCAAGGCTCTGAGTCCAAGGTAAGGCCATGGAGTACAAGGTCAGGTCTCAGACCAGGTCTCAGACTATGAGCTTTCCTAGTAAGGCTCAGCATTGCATCTTCGCGTCTGGTGTTGAGGGCGGATCATTGTCTGCCAAGTAACTTGGGCCAGTGTGGTACGGGTGCCATTTGATCCAGCCTAATGAAGGTTGCAAATCAAATCTAGGAGCTTTCCTTATGCATGCCCTATGGAAACACCACCAAGAGGCTATGTTTAATGCCATGGCTGGTTCACCACTTGAGAGTTCTTGCAGTTGAGAGCAGTGTTGCCAGGTGTTTCTGAAATGGCAGGCTCATAGGTTTTGAACGGGTTTCGTAAAATGTATGAAATGGGTTTTATTCGACAGTGAAAATACACACATTTAAACCTAGGGTATGCATCATGTCATATACATAATACAACATTATACAAATATAGATTGCAAGATACACATTCAAAAACTACGGATCATACCAAGATAGGGCTGTCAGAAAGACAAAGCCCTTAATTAAATTTTTTTTTCTTAATTAAAAAAATGTATTATGTTTCATACGTTTGAAATGTCTACACAATTCATTTGCAACACTGCTTGAGAGCTTGGTTGAGCTCCACTTGTTGCTGTACTGAAATGTTGATCCATACTTGAAATTTGGTAGTTTAACCTCCGGGTCTCCCTTGCTCATGATGTAGAGCTTTCCTTTGATAGCTGTAGGAAAAGATATTCAGACATAGAGAACTCGATGTGAAATTCACGCATGAAATATGAGAACATGTTGAGATCAAAATGAATTGTATTAAAGAGGACTGACTCTCTTCAGAGAATACTTCCAGAGCTTTGTGAGTACAGAGGTTTCTCAGAATGCGAGAGAAATGGTGCTTGTGCCAAGGATCCTTGCCTTGATTGGAAAAAGGCGAAGTGCTACTAGCATCCTTCCCTACATGACTGCAGCTTTCCATTCTAGTCAGAAATATCCATCTGAAATATCCATCTGAACCCACTGACTCCACCCCATTGGGTCTCCCTTGATTGAAACTTTGAAATCATATCACCTAACGGAAATTGAGGTTGTTTATTTAAAGATCTTCAAATCAATTGACTTATGTTTACCCAAAACTAGCATGCTGTAGTGCTCAATGCTCTGGCGTCCACCTTGTTCACTGCCTGCATCCCTTCTCCCTCATCCAACCTCGCCTCCCTTCTTTGTCCTCACTTTCTTCATCCTCGCCTCCCTTTTGCCATCTTGGTCCCCACCTGCTCTCCTTGCAGGAGAAATCTGCCCACTCCGCTGCTGTTGCTTCTCGCATACAGCTTTCAGACCGACCCTTCCCTGCAACTTCTCCTTGCATTTCTCCCCTTCTGACCTGCTGGCAGGCCTGCCCTCCCTGTGGCATGCTTCTCCTCCCTAGAGGGCCTTTTCAACTACTTCATACACATTGAAAAGCAAAAGAAATACAAATAGGGCTAGTTTGCAGTTCATTATTGTATTGCTTTATTTTGTAATTACCGATATATTTTTTAAAACCCTGTGCAACTACAATTTGTTTTGCAGCTTGTTTCATGTCGTGGTGGAGAATGATGAAATCTCGACAAAAATCATTCGCTATCTGAGTGCTGAAAAAGGTGGAAGAGTTACTTTCATGCCCTTGAATAGAGTAAAGGCTCCCAAAACGAACTATCCAAATAGCCCAGACGTTGTTCCTCTTTTGAGAAAGCTAAGATTTTCCTCGCGCTTTACACCAGCATTTGCTCAGGTAAGAAGTCTGGACTACCATTCAATCTAGACATTACGTGCAAGGATGCAGTTAGGGCAAACTGTCATACAACATGAGTGATGTTGTCTTTATTGCAAACACATCCTTATATATTCAACACACGGATGGTTTAAGAGGACCATGAGCAACTGATATGGCTCTGCATGGCTAATGTTGGCATTGCAATGCTGACTTGACAGGTGTTTGGCCGAACTGTCATTTGTCGAGATTTGGATGTAGCGACAAATGTAGCTCGTACTGCTGAGCTTGATTGCATCACCTTGGAGGGTAAGACATAGGTCATTATTGTACTTTTGCTGCTCACACTCCAATTCAAGTTTAATTGAGGAACTTTTTATTGCTTGCAGGTGATCAAGTCAGCAAGAAGGGTGGCATGACTGGGGGTTTTTACGACTACAGACGATCAAAGTTAAAATTGATAAATATTATACGGGAAGGCACAAAGTCTATAAATTTAAAGCATGATGAGTTGGAGAAAGTGAGATTTTCCCTCCAAGATATCCTACCATCCTTTTCGTTACCAGCAATGCTTGATATATGTTGATAGAGCAAATTGTTCTCTTATTCTGATTCAGTTTTTACAGCTGTTATGTTCAATATGTCAGTGTCAGGCAAAGAAGTGCGACACTTAATCTACAAGAAGAGTTGATAGAATGTCAAATTGTGATTTGGGAGCATAAGTAGCGGAATGCACATTGTGCTCTACACCATTCATTGGTGTGAACAATTAAATATTACTCTAGATGAATATGGTTGTTTGCAATCTTGTGGTCTACAACTTGTGAGAGGATGCATTCTTTTTTCTCCTTTTACATTATCTTTGGAAATATTCTAAATTTTTGGATTCACATAGATATACATGGATTGTTGAAGTGGTGAATGTTTATGAGGGATTTGGAGATAATTGTCTTTTTGGGTGAAAGCATCTTGAGACAAGTTTGTTTTTCCTTTGGAGAGCTATGGTTCCTTTACTTTTCTGATGTGGATGCTCCTTCCTATTAGGTCGACAGCGGGCTACCATGTGAAAAAATAGGTGGTCAGATGTTAGATGATAGTCTCTGTAATTGTATGATGATTGGGCATGCATTTCACAAGTTTTAAAGGTCATCGTGATCCCTAAGCAGAGTCTTGTCAAGCTAGAGGCCTATGCCCATCTACTCCCCATGGAATAATATCATTCCTGTCTTAATATGTTCTGGCCTTTGAAGTATTTTGCACTTTGTGCTTGATCATTTGATGTCTCACTCAATGTATTGACTAAGGTTGTATTGTATTTGGAGAGTATGAAGGGGCAATTCCAATGTGTGGCATGTTGAAGGTGAAATTTCTGTGCTCATATCCTGGGTTGCTTTTGTGAACTAGTCCTTGACCATTCTTACATACCGACCAGAAGATAACAGCTGTTGTGAGTGAACAACAAAAGCTGGAGGCCAAGCGGGGCCATCATAAGTCTGAGTTAGAGCAGCTAAAACAGGATAGTTCAAGCACCAAGAAACAGGAGGCATCCATACTAAAACTATTAGAAAAGAAGGTAAGTCACTCTGTGCACTAGGTTTGTCTGTTTTTGCCAATATAAAGCTGACTGACCTTTTTAAACGTTTTTGAACAGGAGCAATTGCGGTTGAATGCCCATAATCAGATTGAGCAGTTAGAATCTACTCTGGCGGTTAAAGAAGCTGAAATGGGTACTGATCTTATCGATCATCTGACCCCTGAAGAGAAAGCGATGCTTTCTTCTTTGAACCCAGAGATCACACATTTGAAGGAGAAGCTTATAAAGTGCAAGACTGCAAGAATGGAGGTAAACAAGATGAAATTGGATGATTTGTGGGGCCTCTGAGTGGATGATTGTTCCGAATGCATTTTAAATGTACGGGGGAATTGTTTTGTGAGCCTATTTGCAAACGTTGTTTTGGTAATATCCTAGCTGTTTTTTTGCTTGTACAGACAGAGACCAAAATGAGCGAACTTGAAACTTCGTTGTCAACAAACCTGGTGCGGAGGCAACAGGAGCTTGAGGCCCAGCTTACATCTCTTGATCCAGAAGTTATGAGAGCGGATCTGGAATCGAAACAACAAGACTTAAAGGATGCGAAGATTTTTGTAGACGAGGCAACACAGCAACTGAAAGGTCAGTTTGATATTGAAAGCACAAGGGACCTGGCAATTTACCGCACTTTTCATCAGTTCTTCTGCTTTGTGCATTTTTCAATTTGAACTCTATTCTGCGTTGCATTGAAAAGACAATTTCAGTGAGATATCTAATTGAAAAGAATTGGATGTAATTGCTTCTCCTGAAGGGATATAGCTCATATGCCAGGCAACAAGATGCTAATAATGTAGCTGAAGCGAATTGTGCGTGTCCACATTGTGAAGATTTGGTACCATGAAGACATGTAGGAAAGCCATATCGTCTGCATGCATAATAGTATAACTGATTCATAGCTCCCTGAAGCTTGGAGTAAGGCTTAAGGTCCTTAGAGACTCGGGTGGCTTGTTGAAGACTAAAGTTGCAGATGGCTGATTACTGTGTGTGCCTATATACTAAGTTGTGCTCTGCTTGTGTCCTAAAGTATTCGCAAGGATGGGAATATTAGAAGGCAGAACAGCTGTTTTTTTGTGTGATATTGTTTGGTTTTTTCTTCATACAGCTGTGACTGATCAAATTGATAAGCTTTCAAAGCAAGTAAGGGATTCAAAGCTGTCAAAAGATGACCTCAAGGTGCGTATTTTATGTCTTATAACATAAGAAGCAATCCAGGGAAATTTGTTCTTTCCCAACTTTGCTTCGCACACATTTGCTTAGCTCCTTTGGACACAGCTAACATAATTTCGAAAAATTTTCAAATTGTGTCTTACTCTTCAGACGTTGGAAGACAACTATGAGAAAACCCTTCAGGATGAAAGAAAAGATCTTGAACAACTTCTTAATAGGCGTAACCTCCTGCAAGTGAAACGTGAAGATCTTTTGAAGAAAATCCGGGACTTGGGTTCGTTACCGTCAGATGCATTTGAGAAGTAAGCTGGATCTTGGCTTTCAAATGTCAATCTGGAAACTTCGAACACTTGCTGTGAATATGCTTGCATTGCATACACTTGCTGATTGTTGGAAAAGCAATGTGCTCTCTCAGGTACCAGAAGAAAAGCCTAAAGGAACTGCACAAGATGCTTCATAAATGTAATGAGCAGATCAAGAAATTTAGTCATGTGAACAAGAAAGCCTTAGACCAATATGTCAACTTCACTGAACAGAGGGAGGAACTGCACAAACGACAGGCTGAACTTGATGCTGGGGATGAGGTATTGTGCTATGGAAAGACTTCACTATACTTGTGTAAACTAATGAAACAATTATGAGTGATCTTACAAGAGTGTAATAACTCTTGTTATCATGTTTCATTTTCTTATAATCTGATGTGAATTCAAGCTATTTTTGTTTCTTGCTGTTTGGGAAATTTGGGGATGCAGAAAATAAGAGAGTTAATATCTGCTTTGGATCAACGAAAAGATGAGTCAATTGAGAGGACGTTCAAGAGTGTGGCTAAGAATTTCAAGGAAGCTTTTGCTGAACTTGTGTCTGGCGGGCATGGATCCCTAGTTATGATGAAGAAAAAGAAGGTGATATATTGTTGCAGTCCATGCTGTTTGTAGATCCACGGCTTGAAGTTAACATAATTGGATGTAAAGCTGCTTTGTAATGCAAGAAGAATATCCTTGGCAGGCTGATGAAATGGATGATGAGGATGCAGATGAAGATCCTGATCGCAACGCAGACAGTGAAGGTCGTGTAGAAAAATACATTGGAGTCAAAGTGAAGGTAGGTTAGAGAGCTAATATCCCTTAGTTGAAGGGCGTGCCAAATTTGTGTGTGCTGCGCTTTTGTGTGCTTGTGTGTGTTTAATCAATAGAAAAGTGCCGGGGGGGGATATATTTTCTGGACCCTAGTGTATGACCTTGTGTATTTTTATGCTTCTGCTGCTGCCTTTGACAGGTCTCCTTTACGGGCCAGGGGGAAACCCAGTCTATGAAGCAATTATCTGGTGGACAGAAAACTGTAGTAGCCCTAGCCTTAATTTTTGCCATACAACGATGTGATCCGGCTCCCTTCTATCTCTTTGATGAGATAGATGCAGCATTAGATCCACAATACAGAACTGCTGTGGGAAGTATCCAATTCATCTGGTATTTCTTTTCTGTTGTTTCCTTTTTGTGTGGGTTTTCACAAAGTTTATTCTGTGCAGTCTTTGTGTTTCGCAATTGTTACCTTAATTTGTTTGCAATAGACATGATCAAGAGACAGGCAGATACATCAAATACACAGTTTATCACTACAACATTTCGTCCAGAGCTCGTAAAGGTTGCTGACAGAATATATGGAGTAACTCATAAAAATCGAGTAAGTCGGGTGGATGTTATTACCAGAGAGGATGCGTTGTACTTTATTGAGCAGGATCAGAGTCATCAGAACGAGTGACTCGGTACACTGTAATTATATACAGTTTTTACAAAGCCACATAAATGTACAATAGGTAAGATTTCAACCCACACTGTACATTTAAAGGACCTCATACATCTCAGGGGCATTTGTCCTTGGGATGTTGTCAAAGTGTACTTGTACATGTATAGAAGCATTGACATGCTTGAAGAACGCTTTGTCTGTCAATGTCGAAGCTGATATTTTTTTGAGTACAGCTCGAACAAACGATTTGCTGTTCTTCTTCCCAGTTGTTTTAGCATGTGACTTTTGCCAAAGAGTTAATCAAGCCATCCCTAAATGTCAGTGGCTTATTTCACGAGTTGATATGAGTATCTTGTCACATGGAAAAACAAGGTGAGGTGATAAAAGCTTAACAAGTAATCTTCCTTTTAGCCCTCAGTATACTATTTGAGTGATCTTGGAGAGAGAGCACTCCTATTTTCAAGGTTTCAGTGGAATTGTGTACAGTTGTCAACAGATATCCATACCAGTGTGCTCTCAAATCTTTTGCTACTGGAGCTCATAAGAATTAATTTTTTTTAAGAAATTAGTGTGATGTTCAAATGTCTGAGTGGCAAAATTTAAACATGGTAGTAGTATTTTTCAATAGTAAGAAAACTACAGCTTTTATTGGTGATTTTTGGAAAGCTTCAAAAGAAAGCTCGTCATAGTTTTATCGGCCCCCCCTGCCCCCCCGCCCACTCACGTATGCCTTCCTTGTGGTGCCGGCCAACTTGTCACATACCAAGATGTAAATTTGTAGTTTTCTATGGTTTGTCTGTTTATATTCAACATACCTGCATTCTAATCTTGTCTATAAAAAATTGACATGTTCCATTCATTGCCTCAATTTCTTCCAACCACTGTACGAGCCAACAGCGTTCTCCAATAAATATTGAAATGGTGAAAATTTTTAGTTCACTGACTTAAAATTGCCATTGTCAAGTTGAGCTGCTTATGCCAAACTTCCATCCCTTGAGAGAACATTTGTATGGTCCCCATGCACCAATGAATTACTATGGTCGATATGAGTTGGTTTACAGATTCACTTTCCTGCCTGTTTACATTGCTAGGGAGATATTCTTCTCACTACATTATGATTGCATTATTGTAAATGTCTTGTGTGGACATTGCACATTGGCTTCTATAAGCCTTAGGCGTGGACTAATGGATATATGCAATTGGAAGATACATAGAACACAAGAAATCACAATTGTGATATGATGATGAAGTAAAAAGGTAAGGCAAGCTTGAGGTCCAACTTTTATTAAATATATTATTTGAAGAACGCTTTAGGTATGTAGTGCAGCCTGTACACGTAAGCTTGGAAATTACCATCGGAATCGAGCCAGAAGAAAACATTGCTGTTGTTGTTGGAACTGACGGGAGCACTCGGGCATGCTGGAACTGGGTTCTTGTTGAAAAGTGAGGATTCCTCCCCCGGAGCTGTAATTCATGGTGGTGCCACGACAAAGGGGACGCTGCACCGATTGAACGGTGTGGTTCTTGTCGGAAGTAGAAAATCCTGGAAGAATATCATCTCAGTTTCTTCCCAAACATCTGAAAGAGGTAGCTGGTATAGTGGACTAGGAGAAAAAGCTTGGTCATTTCTCTCTTATTTGGGAAAGCCTCGTTAAAAATTAATGGGGCTGTGATACCTTGTTAAAAACAATGGGTCAAAGCAAAAGATCATTCTTTCTCTTTTTTGTGAAAGCCTTGCCACAATAAAGATGTCGGGCTGAAGTACGTAGTTTAAAAGGGGGGGGGGGGACACTGCAAATCTTCATACCTTGCAAGAGAGTGGGATGAAGAAAACATTGCAGCACCTTTGAACTGAACCATTATTTGTAGGTGATGTAGTTTATGGTTTTCAATCTCATTATTGACTCATGAGATTGAAACTGTGTGTGTTGTGTTTCTAGAGGATGAGTTTGGGAGTAGTGAGGTAAGGGATCATCAATCCTTTATGATGGTCCCATAACTTAATCCCATGGTTTGGAAAATTAGGTGAAGATGTGAAAGACTTGATGTTTTCAAGGTTGTATAAAAGCAAGTGCACCTGTCAATCGAAGAATATTTGGAGGTCTCAGCAGCACCTCAAGTACCCGTTATCACTTTGGGAATGCCATTACATAAACTCACATGAATATATGCTTGCTGACCAGCTGATTGCAGCTTCAAATTCAATGGGCAAGCCTGTACAAGAAAAAGAAACACAGAGATGCCTAACAACAAAGAAGGCTGAACCTTTTATAAGGGACCTGAGCATGCATTCACCCTCTGGCACAAATATAAAGACATCCATATTTGAGGAAGTTGTTTGGAGCTTTTTGGGAGTGATGCTCGAGTCTTGAAAGTTTGTTATGACATTCAAGGCTAGACCGAGATGTTTTGTATCTAGCTGTGTTGGGAGAGGGGATATATCTTTGGGAAAAAGGTTCAATTTGTTCCAGAGTAAATGGAGTGAGAAGCTAGGGTGGAGTGCTAGAATCTGTGCTATTCAACATGTCTTATTGGCACCTACAGTCTGTTGGCTAGTTTGTTGTACTTGGTTTCTATGGATCGAAGAGCTAGCAGCTTCAGCATTTGATTCATCTTCTCCATATTTGTCATATGTTCCTTGGGAGGCATTATTGGCTTCTAAATCAAGCGAGGGCTTAGGTAATCCGAAGCTCAATGAGTGTGCCTTGCTTAGCAAGTGGCTACCAATAATGTTTTGAAATGACACCCCCTAATTAGAAATAGTTTGTTGGTTTTTGAGAGCTATGATTCCTTATATAGAGAATCAATAATATGTTTGATAGATTGATTAGTTAAAGGGATTTGAAAAATTTACACAATTACAATAGTATTTGAGAATATGAACAAGACAACATTTCAAATAATATTATGATTTCTATAAGCACTTGGTTAATGCACTCGCTACTTTTAATATTTGATGAAAATACTTCAAGGGAGTAGTGTGTTCTTCAATGATGTCGATTTCCAAGAAAGCATTTGGAAGTGGTATTTTCAAACAATTCACATCACTCATGGGATGTAGGAAAAGTTTTTGAAATGCACTTTCTTGGGCATGGTATGCAAAGATCGTATGTAAAGATGTACTTGAGTAAAAGTTTGACCAAATAGTTGGATTTAGTGAATGTATAGTTTGCTCCTCCTTAGCACACATTTTATTCGCGTCTCACTTTGTTGAAAAGGCGGCACCATGCATGATTTGAGCAATTATAGGAAGGTTCTTTCCATATATTCAATGCTTATTAGGTGCTATTGGAGTTATTGCCTAGGGTTGAAAGATGCTTAGTTGAACTACGATGTGCATGAAATAGGCCTATTTATAGGCCTTCATACATGAGCTTCAGAAAGTCTACTTGATTTTGTAGAGGTAGATCATTCACAATGTTTAATTAATTAAAGATACATGACATCTTTTTTCGTGGGATTTTAATGGCGAGGAAAATACATGTTGTTTTTTATGCCCTATCTTTCAACCTACAAATATTGTAGGTTGAAAGATAGTGCTACAAATATCTGTTGTTTTCTATGCCCTATCTTTCAACCTACAAATATTTGTAGTCTACAAATATTGTAGACTATTCAAAACCCTTGGGACTGGTGTCTCCATGTGACACTCATTTTCTTTCAAGAATATGGCGTCTACATGGATTGCTCATTCTTTCACGAAAGCATCATTGGGATACATATCATCCTTGTTGACCTACCTTCTATCCTTGTGTTCTTTAGGGGAAATAAAGGACTACTATGAGAAGGGATTGGGGTGGGTGCGGTGGGGGTGGTGGAACATCCCAATTTCTCTTGATTGTGAATTTTCATCCATTCATGAAAGATTGCAAGAACAACCATAACTCGGATGAATTCGTAGCCCTCAAGCCCCAAGGTTTGGGCCCAAGAACCGCCAATAGGTTTTGTGACAATGGTTGCAACAGCGTCGAATCTTGTATTAAATGATATTTAAAAGGATGCATACATTCATATGATTCAATTGATACATTATGAGACACTAGGCTATTGAACTTCGATAGCTAGAAGACTGTAAGAACGCTTCATTACCAAGGTTTGAATAAAAATTGAAATGACAACCTTGACGAATAATAGAGAAAATGACATTTCTCTGTTATTCGCTAGTAAGACTTGCATTTCCCAATCCTGTGATACATCAATAAGATTTACATTTGGTGGTCCTTAGTCTACAATTTGGAAAGAAGCCAATTCGGGTCCAAGAGCATTTGCCCAAGGTCACAAAAAATGGTATATAGTAAATGGGATTTGGATTTGGAAAAACTAAAAGGTGAGATCATTGGCACTAGGAACTTAGACTCAACGTGCTTGATCTTGGGAGTATATACTCTAGACTATGAGAACTAGGTTCACTTGTACCAAAATCTAGGCAAAAATTTTTAGTGGTTCTCCACGATACAAAATCATGAGCTACGGGTTATTACAAACAAAAGAAAACAAAATAAATGGATTTAGATTACGTATTTATTGGAAAATAGACTAGTACTAATACCCAAATCCATTTCTAGGATTTAGAATGAGCTAATACCATGAATCAAAATCCAATATCGGGAGATCAATGTGTGTGGGATTGAATGGATTATGCATCGCAACATTATTTGGAGTATATGGTCAATTCCCACCTCATAAGTAACCACCAATCGTTTCGTAGTGCTTTTCTTGGAAGGCCCCTGATAAACTAATCCTTGACTTCTAGATTTTGAGGCCTAAAACTTTTAGACACTTTACTTGGATTGGTAATCAACTCGGTCTCCCAATCATGCAGTACTTTGGTACTTTTCAACTAGGGTCTTCCTAACAATAAGGGATATGCATGCTCTTCCATGGGAATAACCAACAAACTCAATGTATAATGGCAAACACCAATAGTAAGAACAACATAAAAAAGCATAGGTATAGGTTCCACAGGTGGTTAATCCGCCATTTGAACTCATGGCTTCATGTTCTTCAAGTGCAATTCATTCACCACAGTTGCAAAAATGAGGTGTTGACTCCAGAGCCACCATCCACAATGACTCCTGAGACTTTGTGCTTTTCAATTTTGACAGTAATTACTGCTAAATCATCATCCACCATTGGAGTATCAATTTTGATAGTAATTATTGGTACTTCATCATCCACCATTGGAGTATCAATTACTTGAATAGTAACAAGTGAATCCACTGTATTGATAGGTGGTTCATAAGCTTGAAGTTGTTCCAATAAGAAGGTCTCTGCCTCAATAAGGTGCATTTCTGAGCAACTCTGCTGTTGTAAGATTGATCTTCATTTATTGGAAAATTTCCCATGCTTTTGCCATTTCAGGACTCGGGTCTCCTTTAGAACTTGGTATCTCTCAGACTGACTTGTAGAAGCCTATGCCGAGTTATCTGCGAGTGGTACCTTAAATCAAGAGGCAAGTCTATGACTAGAGCTTTACCCTTTAATTCTGAGAGGTGATCTGCTTTTGGGCCTTCCAGTTGAGATCACCCATAGGAGAGATTGGTCTATCCTCATTAGTGACTTGGTGTTGTGAACGAGTTATTACATGGGCATCAATTGAACTTGAAAGTTTAGCTAAGATTTCCTAGCATCTAGGTTCAACTTCTTGCCACAAATGTTCCTACCACAAAGGGCATTCGGCCTTGGTATGGTTACCATTGCATAAGTAATAACGTATCTGTAAAGGTCCTTTTAAGCATACCAACAAGAAGGTTCGTCATGCCCATATTTGGAATAGATCCCACAGTATCTTGTCCTGCAATCATCTTCCGCATGTCCCTTCCTGGAGCACTTGTTACACCATTTCTTTTCTTGACGTGTCTTTTCTTTTAGTAGCCATTTCTTCCAACATCTTTTTCACAAGAACTTAGCTTATTAGGCTTGGTCGATGCCATCTTTGTCATCACAAGTTAGACAATTCCAACTATGGCACATGGAAATATTGAATGCATACCATTCTTGTACTTCAAGACAAATGGGAGTATGTCAATGAATCTGCACCTAGAACATCTAACGGTCTAGCATCAACTCCCACCATTGCCATAGCACAAGTAGTGGGATCTATGCATGCACCTACAGTAGATCCTGCCATTGCCTAGGCATAGGTAGAATGGGACAAGAAAGACAAATATGCATATCATTTGATCAAGCAAAATGTGCAAGATGTCATGTTTGGACAACTCAACACAATGAAGACATCAAAAGAAGCATGGGATATGTTCACAACTCTTTATGTGTCTAAGAACACTTCCAGGATTCTCATACTGAGAAACCAATAAACCAGAGTTTTCGCAATAGTAATGAGTCTGGTCAGGATCAAGGATTACAACAATCACCTTGCACCAGGAGGAGAGACCATGGATGTCGCAAAAATGGTCCAAGTCATCTTGAATGGACTAGGAGAGGGATACAAGAATCTAGTGGTGAAGAACTCAGGACTCATGCCATCCAAGCACGCAAAGGTCATTCTAATAATCAAGCATTCACAACTTTAGATAGAAGCAGAGGAAGAGGTAGAGCATTTCAGCAAAGTGGTCATCATCAGCAACAAAGTCATCATCAAAGTCAACATCAAGGTCAGCATCATCCTCAGTAGCATCAGCATCAACAACGAAAAGGAAATCATTCCAACAGAGGAAGATTTCAAGGAAGAGGAAATGCATCCACCAACGTGTCAAACATTCTATGCAACTACTATCAAAAGTTTGGACACTATGAAGGAGATTGCCACAAGAAGAAGTACGACCAAGGCGTTCAATCCAGCAGCAACCGAGGGAATTTTGTTGGAAAAGCAAATCCCCACAGTGGACATTCAAGTCACAATCATTATGTCAATGAACCTCAGAATATGTTTCTTGCTAGTGAGGATATGCAAAAGACAGATACAATGTATCTTGACATTGATTGTGATTCCAAAGGGGAATGCAGTTATCAAGTCGATTAAGCAGATCAAGATCCTTGGTACATCGATAGTGGTGCCTCATCTCACATGACAAAGCATCAAGAATGGATCATAGAGATGAAACCATTAGAAGGACATAAGAATGCTATCTACACCACAGAGAACACACTAAATCAAGTTCAAGGGAAAGGGATTGTCCCTATGAACAATTTCACTGGTATGAAAGGATTGGTAAAAGATGTATTCTATATTCCAAAGCTTAGCAAGAACGTCTAGTTAGTTGGGAAAATGATGGAACACAACTACTAAGTCATCTTCGATGGAAAATGATGGAACAAATCTACTAAGTCATCTTCGATGGAACATGATGTAACACAACGACTAAGTCATCTTTGATGGGGATGAGTGCAATATCAAAGATAAATCTAGAGGATATTAGCTAGTAGGAAAAGCAATCAAGGAAGGGTGCTTATTTAAATGCTAGCTTCAGTTCCAGATTTGCATGCCATGTTAGCTCAGCAACAACTGATGCCACTTTCTGGAGTATGGTACAAGAGATATGGACGTCAATTTCAAAAGCCTAATTCAGCTAAGAAATCAGAATATGGCAATTGGAATTCCTAAGCTACAGTTTCTTAAAAAAGTTTACAAAGCATGTTGCTTCGTTAAACAAAATTGAACCAACTTTGGTAATTCTTAACTTGATTCATACAGATGTATGGGGTTATGCACAGACCCGCAACATCAATGGTTCACTTTACTACTTGACTTTCATTGACCACTACAACAGATGTTGTTGGGTCTTGAAAGAGAAATCTAAAGTTTTTTGCAGATTTCAAGAATTCAAAGCCACGGTAGAGAACCAGATAGGCAAAAAGATTAAAGTCATGAGATCAGATAGAGGAGGTGAATACATGTCTTCAGCATTTATGAACTTTTGCAAAAGTAATGGCATTCAAAGACAATTCACTTGTGCAGATACTTCTCTGAAGAATGCAAGAGTTGAAAGGAAGAACGATACTTTAGCAGATCAATGCTGAGTGAGAAGCACCTTTCGAATCATTATTGGGCAGAAGCAATTGCCAGTGCAAACTACTTGTTGAATTAGCTTCCTACTGAACCGATTCAGGGTATCACACCTTGTGAAAAATTCACTGGATACAAGTCATGTATTGGGAATCTCAACATTTTTGGTTGCATAACATATGCCCACAACGATCATCACAGAAAGTTGGATATTAAGTCACGTAAATACACCATGGTTGGCTATAGTGAAGAGAGCAAATCATACAAGTTGTATGATCCCATCAACTGGGTTATAATCTCCAGAGACGTACTTTTGATGTGAGGAATCAAAATAGAAAACATCAAATACACAAGAGATAGACACACAAATTACTCAGTCACCTACAGAAAAGGTTGATGAAGAAGAGCAAGAATTGCTAGAAACACCTCAAGAAGAGCAACAACTCAGATAGTCTACAAGGGAAAGCAAATCACGATCCAGATTGACATATGCTTAGAAAGGAAAAGCAATTCAGGTTAACACTACCAATTATGCTCTTATGACTACCATCATGGCTACAAAAGAGCCAGTGTACTTCGAAGATGCAACTGACAAGTTGGAATGGCAAACTGCTATGAATGAAGAAATGGAAGCTTTGTACAAAAAAAACACGGGAATTATGCGGCCTTCCACCAAGAAAGAAGGCCATAGTAAACAAATGGGTTTACAAAGTGAAGTATAAGCTAGATGGAGGCATTGAAAGATACAAGGCCAAACGAGGTGTAAAAGGGCACAACAATATAGTCAAGATTATGATGAGACTTATGCTCTAGTAGCAAAGATGGATTCCATAAAATTTTTGATATCACTTGTGACACTCAACAAATGGAA
Source organism: Dipteris shenzhenensis (assembly GCF_047967505.1). Lineage (NCBI taxonomy): Eukaryota > Viridiplantae > Streptophyta > Polypodiopsida > Gleicheniales > Dipteridaceae > Dipteris > Dipteris shenzhenensis. Next base: position 10,384,703 of record NC_141612.1, on the reverse strand, counting down.
TGTGTACCAGCTAGATGTCAAGAATGCTTTTCTCAATAGTAACCTAGACAAGGAAGCCTAGACAAGTAACCTAACAACTAGCAGGTTCTGTTGAGCTAGGGAAAGAGTATTAGGTTTGCCATCTCAAGAAAAGTCTCTACAGCTTAAAGCAAGCACCCAGAAGTTGGTATAGCAAAATTTATAGGTATTTTGCTAATCTAGGATGCATGAAGTCGAATGTACATCATTTTCTCTACTACAAAGTAAGGGGAAGGCATCACTATTGCACTCTTGTAGGTAGGTGATCTGATTGTGATAGGCAGCATGATAGCTTCATCAACAAGTTAAAACAAAACTTATTTATAGGTTTGACATAAAAGATCTTGGACTTATGCACTATTGTCTTGGTTTTGAGTTCTGGAGAGACTCAGACAACATCTTAATGAGTCAGCTAAAATATGTTGATAGTTTCCTGAAGAAGTTTCATATGGCAGATTGCAAAACTGTAGACACTCCCATGGAACATATTTTGAAACTTACTAAAGATCCAAAAAAGCCTACAGTCGATTGACAAGAACTATCGACAACTCATCGGATCTCTTATATAACTGGCTATCACAAGGCTAGATATTTGTTATGTAGTAAGCTCACTAGCACAGTTTATGGCAAATCCAAAATAGCTTCACTGGAATGTAGCTAAAAGAGTCTTGAGATACATCAGAGGTACAAGATAGTTTGGAATTGAATATAGAGGAAGTCATCCAAGGTTACATGGATACTGTGATAGTGACTATGTAGGAGATCATGAGATCCACATAAGGATATGCATTTTTCCCTGGTAAAGGTGCTATATCATGGTTGTCAAATAAACAACCAACTGTTTCTTTGTAGCAAAATATAGGGAACTCACAACAGGTGCATGTGAGGCTATATGGCTCAGATGACTATAGTAAAAAATAGACTACTTTGATGAATCAAAGCCAACAACAATATACTGTGATAATCAATTGGCTCAAACGTTAGCCAAGAATCCAGTATATCACTCCAAGACAAATCACATTGATGTTAGAGAGCACTTCATTAGAGAAAGAGTGTTACTTGGTGACATCACACTGCAACATTGTAACACCAAAGAGATATTTGTAAGTGCTTTCTTACTATTGCTTTACACTTCCAAATAACAATCTTGGTAATTACTCATTGTAATGCACTTATTAACACTCTTGAATGATGTACAGGAGGTTGTGGGTTCCATTCGCTACATGTGCACCAGTCGTGTATTAAATTTTTGGTAGGTGGCTTGGGCGGGTGGCGGTGGGTTGTGCCATGTGGCAACCGCACGGGGCTACTCACTGTTCTAGTCCTTACTTTGGGATTATTATTTTTTGATACTAAAATAGGGGATTTTCAAATATCTTATTGTTTTGTATCGCTCACTTTTTGTGGCTCGCTCGCTTTCTAGTAATCCTCTTGGTACACATATATTTGAACACTGCCCTATGTGCCATCTTAGACACATCTAGATGTGGAATTTACATAGCATCTCGGTGGGAGTCTTGGCCTTGCTCCCTTGGCTACATCATATGGTGTCATAGGTGAGCATACAATGTTTGGTATTTTTAGAAGAGATGACCATGGAATAAAGTGAAGTCCTTAGTTACAATATTAGATTAATGATTTGCTTGATTGCTCCAACATGATTCTTTGAGGTGGGTAATCCTACCACATCTTTACCAGACCACTTGGCAAAGAGTTTTTCAAGAAGTGCCAAAAAGCTCTTGGTTTGATGGAGAGGAAGGAAATTCCCATTAAAGGGGTGTGATGCAATGTAATATTCATTCCTTCTTTGATTCCCCAGAATCATCATCTTGAGGGAAGGCCTACTTCATGATGTTAATCTTGAGGGAAGGTGTTGAGGATTCATCTCAACATCATGTGTTTGATATTGTGCACAGCACTAACACATAGAGTGCTATAAAGGAAAGGGTTGGAAACCCTAACCCTAACCCTAAAGGGTTTGTATACATTCATCATTTTTCACTCCCGTAGGATAGAATAGATGCATCTTGAAAGAGGTGTGAGAGCACAATGAAAGAAAGATGATAGTTCTCTATTATGATTGTGAGAGAGACGACTCTCTTTTATAGAAAGGGGAGAAGGTAATACCTTCCCTAGATAGTGGCAATTAACCCCTACATCAGTGGGAATCAATCCCTACATCAATGGGATTGCCTTTGTCTTAGATCATCACTTAGGTCACACACTAGACACATCATAGCACTTGATGTGCCTTTACAACACACACAAACACACATGTGACTCCCCTAGATGCATACATGCACCATAGAGCCTTAACCCCCCCTCAAGGGGTTGCCTCTTGCAGTGTCAAGGATACATCTAGTCTCATAGTTTCTCATGCCATCTCATGGCGGTCAAGGATTAATCTATGGCTAGGATCTCATGCTAGCAAGGGTTCCCAAGGGTGCGAGGTTCACAGAAATGGGATAGCCAAAACACATATCACATGGCCTACATCATATGGTGACCAGAGGTGATTTACATAACATATTCTTTTTGGAGTACTACTCCATGAAGAGAACCTCAAAATTTGACCAAGTGATGATTAAAAAAAAAGACAAAGTGCCTAAAAAGCATAGTCTTCATCATGTGGAGACTCATCAATTGAAAGTAGATTGGCAGTTTTTGACATTGTAGTTTCTTCCTTTTTGGCTTTACAATACTTTTCATGGTGATTGTTTTTGCCACAATGTTTGCATGGATTGATCTTGAAGCAATATTTTGAGAGGTGATTAGTCTTCCCACAATGTTTGCAAGGTGAAAACTTGCCCTTCTGAATTTTTATGGCATAGGCTATGTCATTGCCTCTCTGGTAGGCTGTGTCATTGCCTCTTCGGAGTTCCATGTGCCTTTCTTCTTCTTGAAGAGCAGTAATAAGACCTTCAAGAGTAGGATTAGGAAGATTTTTCAGAGTCGTAACAACATGATCATAATCTTCAGGCATACTTTTGAGCAATACTACCATTGTATCATTTGTAGTGATTGGAGAGTTGATAGAAGCAAGTTGAGTCATGAGACTCCGCATATAATTGACATGGGCAGCCAAAGGAGTGCCACTAGCCATCTTCAATTCAAAGAAAGTAATCTTAAGTGACAATTTTGAGATGTGAGAGCTAGCACCAAAAATAATGTCAAGCTGCCAAGCTTCAGAAGGAGACTCTAAATCACAAATGTGATGAATATAGTCATCTCCTAAGCCAAGGGCAATGATGCCATAGGCTTTCTCCTCTCTAGCAGGATCTCTTGCCGGATGTGTCGGAGCTGAGGATTCTCCGGCATTAGAGGCTGTTGAAGAAGTAGTTGAAGTAGGTTTGACAAGCCCCTAGAGGTTTTCCCTCATTAATGCAAACTTAACCTTCATCTGCCATGTGTGAAAGCCTTTACCATTGAACTTATCCATATTTAAGATGGTAGCCATGAGAGGGTCTAACCCAAAATGGGTAGTGTTTACTCTCTTACAAGGCTAGAAAGAGTTGAAGAGCTTCAAAATACAAGCATTTAGATTAGCAAAGACTTGTAACCAAATTCCATACTACAAATCAATGATGCTTTCACTTGCATGCTTCATAGAGGTGGCTAAATGAAAGTATTCCAAGCAAATCTAGGTGTAGCAACTTAAAGCAAAGCTGTAGTCATAGTTGTAATGATGCTATTCAACACTTTAAAATATAAAAAATGCTAAAGTAACATCTAATGTAGCATCAAACTCACAACATTGTCAAAACTTTCCAAAACAGAGACTAGAACTTGGAGGGCTTGTATCTCACTCTTCAAAGCAAAGAAAAGAGGGATTTCTAGGTAGAAACAAAGCTGGTATACCAGAGAAGAGCCACTGAGGAGGAGAGGCAAAATGCCGTGTTATGTCGCCATAGCTAGCAGCTTGAAAATCGACTGGTTTTTTTGCTGTTTCTCCCTCCCTGGTGGACCATTTCCCTTCAAATCTGGATAGGAGCTAGCCCATACTGTTGTGCAAGCTTAGCTTAGACGAATTTTGGAATGGCTGCTCCAGCAAGTCGCATTGCAAGAAAAGGTGTCAGGATAAAAACGACTGTTGCGCAATTTCGTGGGTAGCATTCTCTAATTCCTCTAATGTGGAAGTTCACCCATATGAAGGGTCTCTCCAACCAGAAGGACCCTGAGAATGGTTGCTTATAGGTGGTGAACTCAGCTCTCAAAAATTTGGGGAAGGAGGAAAATGGAGAAGATGAGAAACTAGTAGTTTATGCTAGAGATAGCATCTAATGCTAGGCTAGGCTAGATCTAGAACCTAAAGCTCTGATACCAATTGTAGGATCCTCTAGGATAGAATAGATGCATCTTGCAAGAGGTGTGAGAGCACAATGAAAGAAAGATGATAGTTCTCTATTATGATTGTGAGAGAGAGGACTCTCTCTTATAGAAAGGGGGAGAAGGTAATACCTTCCCTACATAGTGGCAATCAGGCCCTACATCAGTGGGAATCAATCCCTACATCAGTGGGATTGCCTTTGTCTTACATCATCACTTAGGTCACACACTAGAAACATCATAGCACTTGATCTGCCTTTACAACACACACAAACACACATGTGACTCCCCTAGATGCACACATGCACCATAGAGCAAGCCCTTGATCATACTTACCCCAACACTCTCCTCTCTCCATATTTGTTCAGGCCCTTCATGGGCCATTCTCTCATGCTAAAGTCAATGCCATTGTATGAAGAGAGCTTGATTTGCAAAGCAGAATCTTTAAGTCGATGCTAGTCTTTGTTATGATTATATGGACATGATGCTATGGGAAAAGCATAGGATAAATTGGCTTCTCACATAGAGTTTCATAATAGGCTTGCATTTGGAAACTTTTAAGAGAATACATGAGTGTCTTGTAAGAACATTCGTGTTGTTTCTTGTTACTATTGCAACCATTGTAGCGATTTGCAGTGCCGAATCTTTGACATGACACCCAATTCTCTCTCCCTGTGTGCCTACCCCTCCCCCTCTAGTTGGCTTTTTGTAGACATAGCGATGGCCATGGGACCTTACGTTGATTATGCACTGAGGCCTTACATAAGTTCATGACTAATTTTTGATTTGGGGCCTCCCCATTATGTTTACCCTATGCAGATGGGTGAGAGAGATGACATACACAACATCGCCGTGCCTTTGATCCATAAAGCATATGATGTAGTCCAGGCCATAGTGGATGGTGGAGCAAGTGTGAATGTCGTACCCAAGGATCTATGTGATGAATGGGAGTCTCCCACCAATGCAAAAGGCTAATACAACATACGCCTTGTAGATGATTCACGTGCAAATCCCTTTGGAATAGTGAATGGTGTGTCAACAAAAGTCATAGGAGTCTGATTTTCTCTTCAATTCACAATCTTGGATCTCTCCAAGAAATCTTATCAAATCTTGCTTGGGCATCCTTGGTTGCATGAAGCATCGATCGTGTATGATTGGGGAACTGATAGACTGACAATCCAAAATCGCAACATTGTAGTAGTAAGCGTTAAAGTGGGGATAGGAGCAATAAAATCCATTGTGCCTAGAGTGTTGGATGAAACCTCTTCAATGACAATATCAAGCAAATCAACACCCTTGCAATAGCATGCCTTAGCGGTGGGTGATACACAAAGCAATGTCAAAAATTGGATCTAAGCATTGGCAACCATTGACAATTGCCATACACTAGATCCCATCTTCTTGCAAATTGATGCTAAGGTCATGCAGGTAAAACCTCCACTCACACATGAAGAACCAATCAATCTAGAGGTGCCATTAGTTATGGTTGATTTCGAATGGAATAGTGAATTTGAAGAAGGTACCCATTCCAATAAGGACTCATATTTTCCTTGGGACCTTGAAATAGAGGCTGAAAATGCTCAATTTGAAAATCATGTCTTTGACAATGATTTAGCCATTCTCCATGCCCTAATGGCGGTTGAACTTCCCCAAGTTGAAACCCCAAAGTTGAATAATATCAGATCGTAGAGTTGTATCTTACCAAGCCAGATCCCCTAAAATTTGAGCCACCTCCTTCTGAATGGTCCCCTGATGGACTTGAATGATCCTCTTGAATGGTCCCCTTATGGACTTGAAGGAGTATGCATAGCAAATGAACCCTTACTTGGGAATACTTTGCCAGTGGAAAATTTACCCCATAGTTCCCAATATAAGAAGTTTCAAAAGTTTCAGCAACGTGTGGATGAAGCTTGATAACGAGACTTGAAAAAAAGAAAGTCCACAAGAGCCTCAAAAATTAGTTAATGATACTATGCCACCCAATGCCCATAGCCCATGCACAGATAGTTCAACACCATCAAAGGCTGATCTTTGAGAAGTGCCTCACTACTTCAAGAACTACACCAATGGTAGTGTCCCTATAGCCATGCCAAGACTAGTAAGAGAATCTAAAGTTCAAGAAACCGATAGCATTGGAGAGACTCCAATCTATGAGGGATCGGTGCATAATAAACCTTGCCCTTGAAGGGGAGGAAGAGAAATTGGTATTCATTGGGGAACAGCTTACACAAGAAGATGAAACAAAGCTCAAAGCACTCCTAATGGAATATTGAGACTGCCTAGCATGGTCATACAAGGAAATGAAGGGAATTTCACCAGAAGTGGCAGTACACACGATACCTATTAGGGAAGGTGCCCACCCTAAGGTATGTGGACCTTATTAAACAAATCCAAAATATGGCTCCATGGTCTATGACGAACTGGAAAAACTCTTAGATGCTGGATTCATCTATGAGATAAAGCACTTCATTGGGTTTTGCCCATCCTCATCGTGCCTAAACGCAACAAGAAGCTAAGAATACATGTTAACTTAAAGAAGGTGAAATCTGCCACAATCAAGGATCACTATCCCTTGCCCTTAATAGAAATAGTCTTGGATTATCTGCTAGCATAGCTTGGTACAGTACCAAGTTACTAGCAGATCCCATACATAGAAGTTCATCCATTTCCTAAGTAGAAACCAAAATTGTAACTATTTACAAATTGAAAAACTATCTTGGAGAAACAAACTACTGACAAGAAATCAAATTGAGAAATTTTTTAGGGGCTAGTGGTTTATTTGGTAGAATGCACTGCCTTCATATCATCTTGTTGTGAGAACTCATTAACCAGATTTGCATCATATCCTTTTAAGTTGAAATCTACATAGTCAACCAATTTGAGGAATGGTACCACAGTTGTGTTATTGGGGTGTCCATCATCCACAACCTTGTCATCATAGGTGATGGCTGTAATTTTTTGAACCAACAGATCTAAGGATTCAATCCATTTTTGTAAGTGTGAAATCTATATCATCATCTTCAACAGCTTGTATCTCTATAATAATGTATGTATTTTTCTCTGTTTTTGCCATAACTAAAGTATGGGCTGCTTCAATAGTATTTGTGAGGCACTCTATTCTTTGAATTGGTTTTACAGGTGTTATTGAATTTGTTAGATCATCTGATGAAAATGCAGGAAAAGATTTAATAGGAGATAGAAATTGGGTTGAGGAGGCTTCAGGTTCTCTTCCCTTATTCGCTGCTTGGATCCTTCTTAAATTTAAGAACCTGTCTGTTTTGATTCTTCTATTCTAGCCATCTTGGTCTTCAGTGTATGAATTTCTTGCTTTAATTCCTAAACTTCTTTATTCAATAAAAATTTAGATAGATTTTGTGAATGTTGATCCAGTATTGTATTGGCTATGTTGCAGATGTAGAATTCTTTTCCCTACCTAAGACCTCAATTTGGCCATCTCACTTCCACTATCATGGTATCAGAGCACCAGACCGTCGCTTCCAGCATGGAGTTATTCACATCACATAGTTGATGATATACTAGTCATCACTAACTCTGGTTAGGTGTGGTTGGAGTTAAACTTATCAATGTCATTAGAGTGCCACATGGCACATAGGCTTATCTTTCCACATCAGTATGACACATGGCACATCCAAATCAACATTGTAGGCTTAAGTGCCATATCATCGATGCCAGTTGGCTTCCATTGGCAGTCCACATCATCCATGCCACATCAGCTAACACGTCACCACATGCCACTAGTCACCTACCACGTAAGCACCTATCTGTCAACTCAGTAAGTAGTTCCATGTTAGCTGCCGAGTCAGCAGCACAGTCAGCTTCCTGCCATGTCATTATGCCATGTGGCAAAGTGCCAGCCAAGCACAGTTCTCCACACAGGCACACCTTTGCACCCAGCATGTGACCTGTGCATGTGTGTGTACATGTGCGTGTGCGCATGCACGTGCATGCATGTGCACACACGTGCCCATGATCTTAAAAATACATCACCCTCCAGCTGCATCATCATCTTAATCATCCTCTTGGGATAAAAAATTGGCCATCCTTATGGAAGCCGTATCTTTTGATCCAAATGGAATTTCACGGTCGATGATTAAAAAGCAAAAATGACCGCCACATTGTGCTCTACGCATTGAAAAACTTAGATTTGCCATCTTGATGCATCGCAGCACACCCATCACATAAAATGAATCAAGATTAAATTTATTTGCTATATTTTGATCCATTGCTTCCGTTGTGCTCCACTTGAACAGTCTAGCTGTAGACTAGCATAGCCAAAGAGGAGATCCAACTCCACCAAGCCAAGTAAGCCATTGCCACATTAGCTATTAGTTCCCAGTGGAGTTAGTCCCATTCGATTCTATTATCAGTGTACACATTCATGCATGTGACACCCATTTAGTCTCTTGGCATTCAGGAGCTCAACACTTCTACACTTGGCAAAGTTCTCCTCCTCGGATTCAGAATTGTTGCATTCTTCTTGCACACACATATGCCACTCATGTACAGTCATATTCATTGACTATTTTTTTGGCATTGGTTCCTACATGCATATCCATCAGCCTTGTACAACCTCTTGGCTATGTCTGACACTCAGTTGTCATCGCTTTCTTACAAGCTTCATCCTTGGAACACAATTGTTTCTCCACCATGACTTGGTTTTGACAATTCAACATAAGTCCCACAGTGGCAACTCACACACATTGTTCTCATGGGTAGACACTCTCGTCGGTACATGGGTAAGCCTCTTGCACAGAGCACTAGAGCACCAGACCACCTCCCTTATGGAGTTACATCACACGATTGATAATATACCAATTTTGACTTTAAACGAGATCCGTGAGTGGAAAAAGAACCTACTCCAACCCATTCGTTGCCACAGGCTATGTACTAGTGTATGATGCCTCATTGGACTTGAGAGATCAAATGCAGATGTTTTAGATGTTAGCATGGATCAGCCCATTCTTTCTAATCATGCATAATTGATGGTAAGCCCTCAGCATGAGGCACATTTGACAGTAAACCCTCAACATGAGGTAGTCCCATCTATATAAGCACACCTTGATTCTAGTGATGTACATCCATCTCAGTTATGCATGGATCCGACTCCATCTACTATCCTACCAGATGTAGATACATAGTAAGAGTTCACTAGTGATCACGTAGTGTTTCAGCAAAGTAAGTCCTCAGCACAAGGCACTCACATCTTCTTTGCATGCAGAGTTACATAGCAAGAGTTCACTAGTGATCATGTAGTGTTTTAGCAATAGGTAAGTCCTCAATACAAGGCACTCACATCTTCTGTTGCATGCAGAGATACATGCCATAGTGCATTCTGGTCTTCAGGTGATACCACTCTAGCATCCATCATTGCTACTTTCACCTCTAACACAAAGTATAAGTTAGACATAGTTTCCATGAGCAGTTTAGATCGACACATCAATCTTCAAGACATTCCAGCATCAGCTCTGTCATGGAGCATTGCACCACCCTTGGACTCAGTGAGTGATCACCACCTCCGATCAATTGACCATTCCTCATTGTGAGGATATTTATGCATCAGTGCAGTCCTATCCTAGTGCAATGGACATCACTAGGTTCAGCCATAACACAACTTGGGGAGACTCACTATTTCAGCAAGCACTTATGGCTGTGCTATACAATCCTTACATGCTGTAGATTAGTGGTTGGATCGAAGACTACAGATCTATCCCTACATCAACATTCGGCACCTCATAAACCACAGGGATATCTTATGCTTTTTTAGTGATATTTCAGGCTTCTAGGCCTATATGCTGTCAGCTCCCATCTTGAGCCTATGATAGATGCTACATCCCATGCCGATGGATGTTTAGCCATGCACACATCAGACGACCTTTAGCTCAAGATTGTTGAGCATACAAGTTTGACAGGTTGCCATACCTTCTCAATTTTACGGGCCTCTTCTTCAATAAAGTAGTGTATCACACTTGCACCTTCAGTCCTAGCTTTTATGCAGCCCCTACATCACTCTATCCACATCTACTATGCATTCTTCTTCGACATCACATCAGGTAATAGAGATTACTCTATTGCAACATACCTCCGCCATTGCTGTCAATTCTTTTGTGTTGGTGACACTCTTGTTTGTCGCAACCTACCAGATTACATCTTCATGACTACATTGACTAGCTTCACATCTAGATGCCTCTTCTACAGAGTAGATACATAGTCCACGTTGACTTATGACATGTTCAGCACATAGCCAGACATGCAGTCATTCACAGAGTCATCTTTTGATCGACCAGCCTTTGATCCAGGTGAACTTTACTTTCTGCATATTTCCTTCCTCTTCCCTTCAGCCTATCTTCTAGGTTTCATTCCCAAAGGTAAAGGATGATCGAAAACTAAAAGGGGGAAATCCACATTATGTACATGATTGTAAGTTGTACTCATTGTACATGCTTCCACTAGATAGTCACTGTGCTCACGCATGCACATACTATTCTAATTCTTTTTCAGTTTTGGATGCTATCATATGCACCAAATGAAATCCAAAAAGATCTTGTACATACACCCTCTACTTACCCAGTGCAATTTAAGAGGGGGTGTTGAGGATGGTGTAAATTGCATCATACCGCTAGGGCATTAGGGAAAAACCCTAACCCTAGCCTTAAGGGGTACTCATGTATATGTTCATATTCATGTTCAATACAACATAGTATACATGCACTCCTCTCTATCTCCCTCTCTCACTTCCGCTATCATGAATGCCTTGAAAAATTATCAGACCCTTGGACTGGACGGGGTCAAGGCATGATTTTGTCTCATGTTTTGGGACATAATGGGCCAAAACATAAGATTGATGGCCAATGCTATAGATAAAAAGGGTGCACTATCAGAAGATGTTAATGCAAGCCTAATGAAGTTCTTCTCCAAAAGGCAAAAATTTCTTAAGGTTGAGGATTGATGGGGCCAATAACCATGCTTAACACCTCGTACAAGTTCATCGCTATGCCATTGTTTATTTGCATTCGTGAAATATGTGCCATAGTTGTGGACAAGGAAGAGAACGTATTTGTAAAATAAATGGATACCTTTGTGAACATCCTAAATGTCTTTACATCCTTCGACCATGCCACCTCTACAAGGCAACGTATCATGGCATTTGGCTTTGACTTGGACAAACTCAATGATTGGATAAGGTGGGACTTTTTGGATGTTGTCCTTGAAAAACTTGGCTTTGGCCTTGGGTTAACAAAGATGGTTACTTATCTCCTTAGGAATGCATTGGAAATCCTCTCTCTAAACTGAGAGGCAAGGGTGGCCCCTATCAATGCTCTTGTTTGCCATCAGTTCAGTGCCCCTAATTTACATGATTAAACAAGGGGTTGAGGCACGGAGATCAAAGGGGTTCACTTTACCCTCGAGGGATCAACTTGTAGTTCAACTACTCGTGCTGATGATGCTTTATCCATTTTTCAAGAAGACTATAACTGTGTGCTCTTGTAGGGCCTTCAAGTCCAATTGCAGTTGGCAAAAAACTTTTGTACTTAGGACAGATTGGGAACAATCACCGGATTAGGTTGATAAGCTATAGGTGCAAACAGCCAGAGGCTACCTTAGGGCATTGTTAGGACTTGGTCTAATCATTAGGAAATGATTTGAGTGGTGGTTCAAGGAGAAATCAAAGCCAAATTGAGATCTTGGCACTGAGTAAGCTTGGGATGGAATGATCGACTCCTGGTCATACAACATCTTTTAGCAATGCCAACAACATATGTGGCATCTATTTGGCACTTTGGAAAAGGACACGGATAAGAGACCAAGAGTCTATTTAGGGCCTTTATTTAGGTGGAAGAATGGGGCAAGAGATGAATGCACTACATACCTTGGGAGGTGCTGAAGGCCCCACAGTTATAGGGAGAGCTTGGCCTCTCAAAATTGGCCTTGGGAATGTGACACTAGTGAATATATGGCTTCCCAACCTTTTTGATTAGCGAGGCTCGTTTAGTTGAGATCGTGTAATCCTTATTCTCTAAAGGGAAACTAAATAGGGTGGCGCATGGCCAGACCTTTATTGCTATGACTACTTAGTATCTGATTTCCCTTGTAGACCATAGGCTCAAGCCTCTAATCACAGCGTAATGCATTGGCAGGTTAACCTAGAAGGGGAGGAAATGGAACACGAGGAGATGTGAGCCTACAGGAAGGGATTTGGTGGACTAGAGCTCTCAAAAGAAGCAATATCTCGTTTGCTCAATTGATTGGCTACATGTTTAATTTGTCCTAAGTGATGGGGAAACCAATTTGCTTAGGGCAGTCCTAGAATGTATACCTAATGTGTGGCCTACAAACTATGTTTGTGCCCAACCAAAACATTCTATGAATGGAGCCTAGGGAGGACCAACTTGAAAAAAATTTGTGCTAGACTATTATAGTGCCACTTGATCTAGGCTTAGTCACATTGGTGTTAGAGCTGAATCAGAATTGGTCCTTGAGGAGAGGTGTGGCATGGTGGAAAGAAAGGTTGAATGAAATTTGGAAGACTTGCACGATCGGCAAAGCAAGGCTTATACTATAGAAAGGATTCATCAATGGCTTCTACTATAGAAACCCCTTCATCAATGGCTCCCTAGTAGGGGCAACCTTGCCAAATGCTTTCTTGTTAATTTGGTATGTGCCTTGTGCGATAAAGCCATAGAATTGGTCAGATAACTATTGTATGACAAGAGAAGTCTAGTTCCAAGTCGAAGCTACCATCCGCAATTCAAGGCTCATGGACCAATTCAATTTAGGGGCACGATGGAGGATTTTATTGATGGGGGAGAGCTTTAGTCTCCCTTCCACTCTCATTAGCAGTATGGGAGTTCAGAAAAAGGTTGGTGTTTCAACATTATCTGCAAATTGGAGTTAGAGAGTCGGCCATCTTAGTGATGGTTAAAGAGAATCTATAGGACATGAGTAGGGGGATCATTGCAAAGAAACCCCTAGTAAACCACTACATTCTCAAAGTCTAGATCTACATCCTCACCGGTGGTAATCCTTAATAGTGGTTACAAGATTCTTGCAATATGGGCCTAGGGATTTATGCTCCAATGTGGGCCAAGCTTTATATCAGGTCTATTTTTTGAGGGTTGACCACCCCCTAATACATCTAGCATATTAAAAAAAAAAAAAAGATTGTTGGAGGGGAGCATCATCTTGGGAGTTGCAAGATCTCTATCTTTGAGTTAAGATGTAAGGGTGGATTCATAAGTGGGTGCCGGATAAGTATGAGAGTTACATAATATGATTTAAGTTAAGAAAATAAGAGTCACGGGATATCATGCCACTGGCCCCATGTTTGACAGCCAAAGCTCTTTGGCTGAGAGCTTGGGCATAGGTGGTTTCACAAATGAGCACTGGATAAGTATTAGAGTTATATAATCTACTTAAAATCAAGTCAATTAAAGTTGGCCAAATGGTTATCATTTTAGCTTTTTAGGTAGGATCCACTTGAGCTTAACACTTTTCCTACCTACCCACCTTTTGTACAGCCTTGGACAGCCACCCATGATTTTGTATTCGCCCAATGCTGATTGAGTGCTACGTAAGTTTTTGCCACAACATTCGTGCCCATTTGTGAAATGATTTTGGTCACGTAGTCCAAATTCAAGAATCCTATTAGACCACATCATTTTTGTTGGGACGTTCGCACTTGTTTGTGAAACAACCCTATTTGCATATTTTTGGCATAACTCTTCGTTGTGATGATTGTGTTCTTGATATTATCACTATGAACAAAAGGCAAGTCACTTATGGCTTGTACCAATGCATAGCATGATTTATAATAATATATAATCATTACCCTTTTGTATAATGGTCGAGTTCCACATGTATACGTGAATCACACAAGTATGTGACATGAACATCGTCAACATAAAGCATATATTTAAAATTATTTTCATATGCTCTCATCCTTTACCAACACATATTGTGATTGCAAATACATGCAAGGATCCTATAAAGATATAGTCCAATCAAGAAACAATGTGGGGAAAAGCTAGGAAAACTAAATAAGAGTAGCCTATGGATCTCCACTAAACATTCTAGCACCCATTCATTTGATGCAATCTATAGACATACTTTGTCACACTATTTTCCATAGTGCACATGAGACATTTATAACATGATATAAAAAGGGCATTTGGGTGTAAGCATGATTCAACGGACCAAAAAGTAGTGTCCATGGACACTGCTATGAGGGACTAATTTAGGGTGCCCCAAGCATAGGTGGACAAATATATTGTGATTTTAATCTTTCTTATATTTAAAAAGCACTAGAAGCAATATTTTTTTTGCCAATGGAATTTCTAAAAGCAATATTAGGGGTGCTTTTTGACTACTAGAGCAAAGTAGTAAAAGCGTATCAACCAATCATGCTTACAGCCATTTGCTCACTAATTCCATTCACAAGCTCCATGGAAATCATATTCACATATTCCCCAACAAGGCATTTATTTTTTTGCAAAGCAGTCATTTTAACAATATATATGAACCTTAAAGAAACATTTACATAATATTCCAGTCATATGTAAAAGTATTACAACGTTCATTTTCCTCCATCCAAAGAGTTCTCTGTGTGTATGTGTGTGTGTGTGTGTCTCTCTCTCTCTCTGCCTCCCTCCCTCCCTCCCTCCCTCCCTCTCTCTCTCTCTCTCTCTCTCTCTCGCTATGGGCCACTTAAAAAATTTATGAGTACATGTGTCTGTTGAGATATGGTGCCATGAGAACATATTAGAGGCTAAGGTATGGTATAGGAATGTATTAAAGTAGCCACCCTAGGATGTGGAATACATGATGTGGAGATGTGGATCAAGGATATCCACAAGGAGAAATGTGGATGAGAGGATCCCCCAAGTGTTGACTATTCTAAAGGCTCTCTCTGTATAAGAAGCCTATCATGTATTGTTGAGGTACACACAAAACACACATACACTCAAGATTCTATTTATGAGTCCAAGCTAATCTATCTTGGAACCTAATTGCCTTGAGTTACATGTCATGAGCACTCTCTTCATCATGTTTGCACTTAGGTTGCATCCACCATAGATTAGTGTTACATTTGGATGTCCTTGCATGACTAGGAGATCTCGATCCCTTACTTTTACATGGTATCAGAGCAGCTTTAGCTAAGTCGATTAGTTTTAGGTTCTTCAAAGTCTTGAGAGATTTCCGTTGAGAGATTTGTCTTCTCCTTAGAAAGAGGTTTAGGTCCATTTTGTTTGAGTGTGTATTTGGTGAGAGTATTCTAGTCAGAGAAGAGACATTGTACTCCCAAGCTCACAAGCACTTGCCATCTATTCAAGAAAAATAATGTACGAGGCAAAGAAAGATAAAGCAACAAATGCCCAATGTAGTGAATAATGTAGCACAGTGCATCTATAGTTGTGACTCCATCAACTGACTCTTCTACCTACTACTATAGATTGTAGTAGTCGGCACGGCCGAAGCAAGATGGACTTTAAGATGACACTCAACAGAATTGCAAGCCGGAGGCTCCCTATAACATGAGTGACTCCATCTCCAAGGACGACCCGCTATGAACAGACATGCAACAAGCAACTACAATGAAGGACCACATAAGATGGCTCACAAGCAACAGCATCCGATGAGCACACACATGCGACCTTGCAAGTCGAGCCCTCAAGCAACCAATTGGCTTGCTGAGGAGATCCAATCTTTATTGGGGATGGGAGGTTGAGATGATTGGGCAATAGACTAATTACAAGCTACCATCAAGGAGCAGCTACACCACCTGCTACGACACACTCTATAACACTCGAAATGATTGCATGTAGCCGAGCGACCAGAACCAACAGGCACCAATGAGCTTCTCCTTCAATGCCGCCATCACCAACGACTAGCCGTCTGAGTTGCAAGCTTCTCTCGGCTGAGTCAAGCTCCAAAGCCGACATTGATGAAGGCTTCCAAGAATGCCCGTCCTTGATAGCATCTCGGATGAGCTTCACCGCCTTACGATCCTAGCATCTCGGTCGATTCCACCACTTCGACGCCATCACGCTCAAAATTTCCTTCACCTTGCTTCAAAGGTTTTTCAAAGGTTTCTTCTAAGGTTCCCATTGACTAACACGTGTCCAGATAGGATGGTAACCTTTAAGTGTGGATAGATTAAATATGACCATGGTTAGGTTCAATTGCTTGGACCATGGTTAAATTTGTTTTACCTTGGGTTAACTCATTTGGGCCAAAAGATTGCCACGTGGCATAGGGTCACCTCAGCATAGTAACCCCTTACCAAGCATAGTTTGTAAGTGAATCCCTGTGCCACATCATCAAAGGCCACCTCTTCTTCATAAAACTTCGACAAGTCATAACTTCCAATCAAGGAAGAATTTGTAGATGTTTCAAAAAGGAAAAGTGATCGTCTTTTCGAGCTCTACGTATCTGTCAAGTAGAATCATTGTTAGCAATTAGACACTGCCAATATTGAAGGTAATCAATTGGTAAGACCTTTGGAATAAATGAAAAAGCAATGGATGAACGCACAAAGCATGCCAAAAGCACAAGTGCATGAGATGACCATATCACAAAACATGGCATCCACACATAAAGCATTAAGGCACATGGTAGAACAAAGCATCATGCATCATGCTACATCAAGCAAAGAAGAAAATGCCATCGACAACATGTATTGAGAAGCAAAAGCCTTTCCACCTTTAGCCCACATGTTTGTAAATTAGACTTGACCACCTGAGAGTGGCTATGTAAGCACCCAGGGGAGGATTTGATCTTGTAATACCCACACTTGACCACCTTAAGTAGCAATGCATGCACTAAGGGGAGGTGATGGAATGCAAACTCACATCTGACCTCCTTGTAGTAGCCAAAGGATCATGGCACCAAGGGGAAGTGTTGAGATATGGACGATAAACACCCCTCTCTTGTTATCGGGATCACAATAAAAATATTTGCTCATGCTATAGAGTTATAAAGCTAATTTTTGATATTATGCTTTAAGTATAAAAATATTTGGGGTGAATTTAAGGAAAAGTAAATAAATGATTATGTAAGGTAAAAAACTTAGTGTAATTAGGTGTGAGAACGTAAAGGAGAAGGAGGAGGGGAGAACTTAATGATTGCAGCAATAAATGTAATTTTAACAATTAAAGCATAAGGGAAGGAGAATTTATAAGAAAGAGGAGCTTAAAGGAATTTCAAAGGAATTTAAAGAAAGAATTTTAAGAATTAAAAAAAAGGAATCTTCTATACTATTTATTAAGGAGAGAAATACCATACCTGCCAGGTGGAGGGGATTTGGAGGCTAGGGAAGAGAGGAGGGAGGTTCGAAAGAGGTTCGGGAGGAGGCATGAGGAGGTTTGGAATGAGAGGAGAGCGGACTAAAGGTAAAGATTTGGAGGTGACACCTGACACGGGCAATCAAGCGATGTAAACATGTGGCACCCTGCCTGTTCGCTTGCAGGTAGACTTGGAAAGGAGCAGACCCGGCAGAGCATAGTCAGGGTCCAGTTGCTAGCAGTGGAGCAGCTCAGACTCAGTAGAGCTGGCACGAGGCTAATGTGCAAATCAGCAGAGCAGAGGCTACGTGAGAAAAAGAAGCGTGGCACAAAGTGGAGAGACCTGAATTGCGAGAGTCTGCACAGTTTCGACTAGACAGAGATTACGACGAGCAACAAAATTCACAACGGTTTTATCAGGTGGCACGCCACCATTGGTGAGGATTACGGCAAGTGAGGTAAAAGAAGAGGATGGAGGGCTCGCATCCGGCCACTTGGCGATCACTGCTACATGAGTCAAAGCAGTGACCTACCACGTGGCACACATGGGAGGTGTGATGACATGTGTACAGTTTGGGGGGGCTCAACACACAGTGGTTGCTTTTGCCACCCGTCGACTGACCCAGACCACATGGCGCATATAAATCCCTGGGGTCCCCTCTGTCCACTCGGATCCACATGTATTTGGCTTCTGCATCTCAATGAATGACATGTACTATGTCTCGCAAATCCTCTCTGTACAATACTGCTACTCCCCTAGAGCCTCTAGTCCCTCCTGCCATCCATGGTTGTGGTTGGCATACTGATTCCCATCTAAAACCTCTGACATCTGGAAGTTTCCTCCCCTTGCACTGGTGTGTCTCTGTGTAAATAGTGATATCCGCATGCCTAAAGGAATCCTCAAAATAGCCTGCATCTAGCCTCAGAGAACCATTATAGTTCCATATACTGAACCTTAAAGTCTCCGAGGCCACATACCATCATGTGGATCTCCTCTCTGTGATGGTAACTCTCCCATCTCTGTACATGGCCCACTTGCCCTGTTCCCGGGCTTCAAGCACCTTTGGCATGCATTCCTTCCTATGTGCCACTTGTGCAGGAGTGAGGTCCTCATCTAAGTAGATCTTTTGACCTTTGAGGGCTGTCCTTTTGGACAAAAATGCCTTTTTTCCCCCCATGTCCTCAAATCGTAAAATCAAGGCCTTGGGCCGGGCGTCATCTTTTCCTACCCGCCATGCAGCAGCAATAGGTACACTTTCTGCCCCTATCTTCAATGCTAGTGCCTTTGCATCTTTAGTGGCATCCTCTTTTTGTTCCCATCCCACAATTCTAACATGCAAGATCCGAGCCTTTCTCCTTGCCTCTTCTTCCAATGTGGCATTCATGACCTCTATTTTATTAGCTGTTACTCCTCTGTTTTTCTTGACCACTTCAATCCATGGTGCATTTTCTTTCATCTCATTGCCCACTTTTTGTGCTTGTTTTTTTGCATCTTTAGCCACCTCGACCAAAGTATGCACATCTTTTTCAACATTTGCTTTCACTTTAACAGCACTTGCCTCCATTGCTGCAATTGCCTCCCTGCTTTTCTGAGACTCTTTGTCCATGGCCGCAGATACATCATTTTTACAAGCCTCAAGTTGCGATTTCAATTCTGCCATTTCCTTATCTTTTACCGATTCCATGGCCCTTGTCTCAGCATTTACATAATCTTTCATAATCTTATGCATATCCTTTTGTATCAATACTTGGTGTACTTCCACTTCAGCCCGCAATCTAGATTGCATTTCACACAATAACTGTGCTTGCATGTTCGCTTTCAGTTCTTGCATTTCAACCTTGAGCTGCTTTTCCATTTCCTTCTTGGCTTTGCATACTTCGGTTTCCATCTGCTTCTTTATTTGCTCATACATTACTTTTGCTTGTGTCTAGACTTCTTGCATAATTTCCTCCCCCATGGTGCGCATCTCTGCTCTTACCAATTTGTACATCTCGTTATATACTACTTCATCAATCATCTTGGGGGTTTTTCCCAATCTCTTTGAGCTTGGAGAGAGCGTCCATTCTCTGCCTTTCCGAATACGAAACTTGGGGATTTTTTGTGTCTTTCCCGATGTGTGTATGTGTGAGAGAGAGAGAGAGAGAGAGAGAGAGAGAGAGAGAGAGAGAGAGAGAGTGAGGGAGAGAGAGAGAACAGAGAGCGAGGGAGAAAGAGAGAACGCCTTACAAATAGGGTTGATTGACTTTACCTATGGTTTGGTCAATGGTACTTTTATGTTAACATCCACAGAGTACAATCGTCGAATGCACGGTGATTAGCGGAAAGGTGAGCGATTGGCTCTCAGCCTTCGATCGATCGTGCTGATGCCCACCTTTCCTCGCGAGAATCGGAACCAATTCCCTACACCTTATAGTCGATTCCCTACACCTTCTAGGGCTCTGCACAGTATGGCCGATTGCTGACGCCCACCTTTTCTCTTGGGAATCAGAGCCGATTCCTTATGCCTTCTAGGGCTCTACATAGTGCAGACATGGCCTTGCCATCTTTTTCAACGATGGAGTCCTCTTTCTTGTCATTCCCGTATCTTTTCTCTGATTGCCACTTGCATCTCTCACAGGGACTTTTGTCTTCCCGGTGGTCACATCTCAGACACCACTCTCACAAGTACATCTCCATGCACCACTTCCACATTTGGAAGTGGGTGCCATCAAATGCTTTCACCCCCTTACACTCAATGATAGTGGTAGTTTGTTCTCATCGTTCTCAGCCATTCTTACTACACTAACTGGATATCTCTATGTGGTCACGCACTAATACTCCCTCTAGTTGGGTCTGATACCATGTAGAAAAGAAAAACAAGGAATGCAACAGAGATACATACAAAAAGCATAGAAAACTTTATTCATGATCACTCATATATACAAGATGGGCAAGACGCGCCCTTGAGACTTATGGTGCACTCTGAATACCCTGGAGCGCAATGTTGATTCAAGAACCATCCTAGATCAACGGGTTGTCTGATGACACCACAAATTACATCAACTTTTTACAACAGAAATAAGTCACAATTTCACTGCATTATAAAAACGCAGCTCGAGAGAATGTTTTGGACTAGAAGTAAATAATCGTTGGCTTCCACATAAGCGCTCTTGATTGCTTCATATTGCAAAGCCCTTGCTTTTTGATCCCTTCAAAGCTTATAGGATTTCACAAGTAATGATAGTTCAGAACTGAACCGAATATATCTTATCTTACTCTTCTTGAAGGAGAGGTTTCAAATGGAAGAAGCTGGGCTATACCACATGGATGAAATCTGAGGTTCGGGAGCTTTGGGGGAGCTTCGGGGAGGTTCAAAAGCTGCTAAGTCAGGCCACCACATGGCAGAAGGTAGAGTAGGTAGTCAGGAGTCAAAGTCGAGCTGACATTGAGAACACAACAGTGAGGTGGCACTTAGTGGTGATGCGACAAACTACAAATAGAGCAACAGAGAGTACTGCAGGCTGTGATGTGGCGGACTGTAGGCGATGATGTGGCAAATTGCATATAGGCAAATAGATGATGTGGTAGGTAAAGGAGCAGAGAGCACTACAACAGTGATGTGGCAGAGAACAGATAGAAGGGCGAGACATAGTGGCAGATTCTAGTAACCAAATTACCACCTTATCTTATCTCATTTGACTATTCTTTAAGGAGAGGTTTCCAATGGACCAAGCTCAAATATGCCATGTGGATGAAATTTGAGATTCGGGAGCTTTGAGGTAGCTTCGGGGAGCTACGAAACCGAACGCCACATGGTAGAAGGTAGAGCAGGTGGTCAAAAGTTAGAGGCGAGCTGACAATGAGAACACAGTGGTCAGATGGCACTCAATAGTGATGTGGCTGATTGTAAATAGAGCAAAGAGTACTACATGCTATGATTTGGCGAATTACAGATAGAGGGGTGACTACAAGTAATGATGTAGCAGACTACAGATAGGCAGATAGATGATGTGGCAGATAGAGGAGCAGAGAACATTGCAATGATGATGTGTCGGAGTGCAAATAGAGGGGCAACACATGGCAACAGATACCAGTAACCAAACCACCATTGCACATGGTAGGATTCATGACCCCACAGTCTAGACTTTGCACTGGAGTTTCCGCAATCGTCAACACGTGGTGGGATTTGTGACCCACAATCTGCACTCTGCACTGGGCTGGCATCCAATGTCATCCACAGACGAGAAAACATGACGACAACCACACATGGAGTAAATGCTAGCAACCATGCGCGAGAAGAAACACGATACGCTACTACATGTAACGCATGCGATGCGGCACCCTCGAGTTGACACACGACACAGCATGATGCAAGAGGAGGGAGAGGTCACGTGTGAGGAGAGGAGAGAGAAGAAATAGAAAGAGGAGAGACGAGAGAGGAGAGGAAAAAACAAGACATAGAGAGAGTGAGTGAGAGAGAGAGAGAGAGAGAGAGGAGAGAGAGAGAGAGAGCAAAGAGACATAGTGAGGAAGAAAGAGAGGAGAGGAGAGAGCGAAAGAGTAAGGGAGAGAGAAAGAGAGAGGGCAAGAGGAGAGAGAGAGAGAGAGAGAGAGAGAGAGAGAGAGAGAGAGAGAGAGAGAAGAGAGGTAAATAATATATATAACATAGATAGAGAGAGAAAGCCCTACATATATACTATAATATGTTTTATTATATATACATATATAAATAAATATAAATATATAATGCTAACACATGCGCACACACACACACAAGGAGAGAGAGAGAGAGAGAGAGAGAGAGAGAGAGAGAGAGAGAGAGAGAGAGAGAGAGAGAGAATATACTATATTACATTATAATATATATTAAATAATATATAATAGTCTATTATAATATTATATTATATACATATCCTCAAATTTAATATATGTGTGTGTTTGTTGGGCGCGGGGCGGTGGGTGAGAGAGAGAGAGAGAGGAGGGTGGAGAGGATATAATATCATATATAATATATAGTATATTATATTATAATATATAGTATAGTATACTATAATATACAATATATAATATAATATAATATACTATATATTCTCTCCTCCCGCCTCTCTCTCTCTCTTTATCTCAGTGTTTGCGCGCGCGCGTGTGTGTTAAATTACATATACATTTATTTATTTTTAGAGAGAGAGAGGAGTGTGTGCACATGCATACATGTATGTATGTATTATGTTGCCATCTGAGAGAGAGAGAGAGAGAGAGAGAGAGAGAGAGAGAGAGAGAGAGGAGTATATATATATATATATAAAATTTATAAATAATAATAATAATGTGTGCATGTGCGTTTTTGAGGGGGCAGCAAATGCGGCTGACACACACTGCTGACGCGAGTAGCTGTGGTGGCAGGCTAGATGTTGTAAATGCGGCTAGCACACTGCACACACACAAAGAGAGATTTTAAAGAGGGGGGGGGGGGGGGGAATCTCCTTAAAATTTCTCAAAGCTGGAGATTTGTAAATGAAACCTAACTTTGAGACCCAGTGGAGTGGAGCGGGGCTCTAACTATAAGTGTCTTACAACAGAGCTTCACAGTACCCTTTGCAAAATAATCGAACTTCCCTCAATTTTGACATACCGTGACATATCATCACCGGCATCCGTTGGCAGAACATTGAGTGTCGGCGGTTAATTCCTTGGGATATCCCAAGGATGCAATAAGAATTATCATTACAATGAGAATCAACAAGGCGCTCGTTAATTATCCTATGAGAAGTTGACTTCCTTCGGACTGGGCCGTATGATGAAGAGCAACGGTTTGTAAAGGTACTTGGAAAGATCCTTACAAGTAGGCCTCAGACTGCTCTCGTTTCCAAGATAAGTCATTCTTTAGAAATCTAGTGAACCACAGGGCGGAATCCTTGGGATATCGTTTCAGGTTGTTGCGGTAATCTACGAAAATGAGTCCAAACCGTTTGGTATAACCAAGCTGCCATTCGAAGTTATCTATCAAAGACCAAGCAAAGTAGCCTCGCAAATCTGTCCCTTCCCTGCAAAAATTTGATGCTTTAGGCACCATTGTTTTCTAAAACCAGCTATTAACAAGAGAAGCCAGAGCTTGAGATAGCTTGAGTTTGATCAACATCGTCCTCAAACCACTCCACAAGTCCCTAGCATACCCGAATAAGGGAGAGAAAGAGAGCTATACAACGATACCTTATCGCCTGGGCAGCAAAAGACAAGTAATCTTGATAGAATCTAACTCTCTTTGAATCGTGCAGAAACTCTTCGATAGGTTTTGATGCACAGTCTTCATCATCCATACCTGTGCGAACCTTTCACAGTCAACGGTGGTGTGGATCTCTAAAAGAAAATAAAACTTGCTCACGATTGAAATCACCGTCCTTTATGCCTACGTATTATCTTCAGAATGACGAATAATTCAAAGAGCACTGCCCTTTTACAAAAAGACTGGTGGAAAAAGTTGGGCACAAAGTGTGCACATATACGCATTGCAACAAAAAAGCAGATGACAAACAATCACCATGTGACAGAAGCACTATAGTCCAAGATGACCTTAGAAAACTCAAAACGTTTTAACAGCATTGCTAATAACTACAAGCGTAGTGCTTACCGTTCAAGCGTAGTGCTTACCGTTCTCAGTCACGTAAATTGGAGGTCTATTGTATCGTTCGGTTATCCAATTCAACAATTTTGAAATTCCCCAAGGAACTATGTACATCCAATATGAAGCACCCTGAAAATGTATCAAATTCAGTAAGCTGTATCGAAAATATTTCAATGAGATTTCAATTAGGCCCCCCATACTTCCTTCTTTACTCAATATTCACGATCACAAGCTCATTATTGCATCCATTTTTGGATATCAAACAATGGCAGTTAGCGAGGAGCAAATTTCTAACCAGCTCGGTTGAAAAACCTTCCTATTCAGGGCACCTATGAAGATATCGTACTTAAACTCCTGTTTACAAAATAAGGACCCTTTCTTCCCCAGCAAAGGAAAAAAGGTCATAATCACTACAATTCAATATTAGCCTGGGACAAATGCACATGCATGGACTGGGATCTCATGACTTAGATTATAGTAATAGGCACCTTCAACTTAGACTCCTTCCAAAAAGAAGAAAGACACAGCTAGATCCAATGTGTTTTAGATCTTTGAACGAAAGCTAGATGATGACTGTCATACTAGCCATGGGAGAAACTAGCCAAAATCACACTGGCATTTCTTTAAGGCACTCTGTAATGACGTATTGAACTTCACCTATTGCCTACAGTGCTGCCATGTTCAGAAGAAAATGAGGTGAATAAAGTATGTAAGCTGATGTTATACCACTTTTGCAACATCCCTACTCCAGAAAGACCTTAAAAACACACCAGCAAAAGAAAAATTTGTGGCACACCAAAAAAGCTACTGATAGATTGAATTAATGGCCAGCATCTCACAAGAAGTCACCTTATCACCAATGGGTCTTCCGTTGACTTCAGCTGCAACCATAGAGGAAAACATAAGAAGAATCAGACTCTCACAGCTAAACAATGAATAAACTTCTTTGAACTGCGACCAAACTTGGTAAACTCAAAAGGTAACCACACTTTATTACTCCACATAAAACCATGTTTATCTTGCGTTCGGCTATTAAAGGGCAATTGGGCAATCTTCCTTAAGCTAAGCTGTTATTAGACTCTGTCTTACCACAAATTGTTTGAAGAAGCCAGCATAGAAAGGAAATGAAGTAGGTCATGCAGCAAAAGAGCCACGAAAACTTACATAGCCTTGTTGTATTACTGTCATCTGACCAGCCACTTGAAAGTGTCTTCCGAGAAGATGGCAGTGCAGGTGTGACATATCTGGTAGTGTAGTGATTAACTCCAATAAAGTCCAATGACCCTCGTAATAAGTCTACCTCCTCTTTACTGAACTCAGGAAGACGATTACCGACTGCTTTTCTCATTGAAGCAGGATAGTCACCAAAAAATATCGGGTCTAAGAACCTGTGAAGTTCGTGTTGAAAACACACAAAAAGATGCCTCTAAATTAGAAGATGGGATCATACTATAACTCCTAGGTACACGCATCATTATTAAAAAGGAAGCGCTTCACGATACAGGGCCTAACATAGGTCAATAGATATCTGTAATTCAACAATATCATATTGCATGCTAGAACTGCGTGCAAGGTTTGACAAGGAGAAGCTCAAGTTTACAGTCGTGTGTTCTACAGGTGACGTGAAGGCACAGGCAGTAACACAAGATTGACATCATTTCAGCCCAAAAAACCCACAGCACTGTCTACCCTTTGACCTCGTACCAGATTTATAAAATTTTGGAATTGTTAGAAAACTCAGCTTAAATCTACTCTTGCTATTGTCTTCCGTGCAATTTCCGTGAGTTGATTTTCACTGTAAGTGATGATTGAACACATCTAACTCATTGGAATAGCATCGTATGCTGCCATTGGATTTGAGCAGATATAACCACTGGCCTGAGCCCAGAAAGCTACCACAATATTTCACTGCACAATTCATCAGTATGCATAGGGTCCTTTCACACATGATATAAATAACCATAGATTGCCTTAGAAAATCTATCCCTCACATATAAGCAGCACTGCTGGCATTCACAAAGGAAAAGGTTGAGGAGTTCCCCTGTTTTACGTAAGGAGAGCAATATCTATGTTCATTTTTATCATTAAATACCAAGCCTGAGCTGCCCTCTTGGTCTGGACGGATTAAGAAATCTTAATGCTTACAAACACGTTATAAATTAAGGAATTGCAAGCAAAAACAGAACGCATGTATACATGTAAATATGTGCATGCAGGAATGCGCATATGTGTACAGGTACAGGTAGAGACTCTTAAGTTAATTATCATGTACAGGTAGAGACTCTTAATGCAATTATCATAGTGCAAAGGGGAGAGAGAGAGAGAGAGAGAGAGAGAGAGAGAGAGATCTTTAACGTGAGGCCAAAATTGCCCATCAGAAAAACCATAAGCCACTGTAAAGGACCACCGATTGCTTACCAGCCGAGCTGGAATTCTAGATGCCTTTGAGCTGCTTCTTTGTCCTCCAACGAGCTTGTCAAAGGTTCTGCCCATTCCGAGTCCAATGCAATGCCAATTATTCCACCTTGTTGAGTCTGCCTAGCAAAGAGCGCTTGTATAAGAGGGCAATCAAGTTTGCAATGACCAAATACCAGAATATCATACTGCCACCACACGCTAGCGTACAACCCAATCTATGCAGGTAGCTGATCCATCACAAATTAGAACAAAAACACACGACGCCAGCTCATGAACGGTGGAAAATTTATTGAGACTCGTGAATTGCGGGTTCCATTTCAAATTAATCACCGCGCTCTTCTCAGAGACATCAAGATGGCATACTGACTTATATCGAATACTCATGATAGCGCACGCACCACGGTGTAGCACTAAAGTAGAAGAAAAGATGCGTAAAACTTTCCAGGACGGTAAGAGACGCTCCATGCGCTTCTCTTGGCTGTTAATGTATTTGCTTTTCAATGTACCGTATCCATTTTAGATACATTCAGGACTTCAATAATCTCTCTCTCTCTCTCTCTCTCTCTCTCTCTGCTCGTGCTTGGACGGCGCGAAAGGGTGCAGTGAGGGTGAACCCAGTGCGCATGAAAGTGATTACCTTGAACTTTCTCTTGAAGACTTCCACAGCAGCAGCATGGGCCAAAAGGGCATTGTGGGCAGTAAGATACGGCTCACTCGAAGAGTCTCCCTCAGGACACCGAGTCCTGTCTGAACTTCTCCCAGGTGCATGGATGCCTATCCCGTAACCGAAGAAAGAAAATCGTAGCGGCTCATTGAGAGTGATCCAGTGTTTCACTCGGTCGCCAAATGCAGCGAAACATGTTTCCGCATAGATTGCAAAGTATTTACTGGCAAAAAACAAATCGTCCATTAGAAAGATATGTTCCGAATTCATAGGCTTGCAAAAAATCCCCATCGGCTCTCAAATTTGAAGACGACGGGCAGCACTCTGTATCGTCTTACTAGCCTTGGAATGCACACTACTACACTCACGCTATATCTGGACTCAGCCAACCTCCAAAAGCATCGTGTAGAACTTGAGGAAGGTCCCAATGGTACAAAGTTACGTATGGTTTGATTCCTATAGAACACGCACACAGGAGTGGTGTTAGTTCTGTCCTTCAGCAGAAAGGGAAGGATATTCTCTACTGGTGAACCATATAACATAGCTCGCTACCTTTGCTGATGAGAGTGTCGATGACGGCATTGTAGTATGCTATGCCCTCCTCATTTACTGAGCCGCCTAAGGCATCTGCGGAAGAACGAGACAACACAGACGAAAGGTCAGTGGGCGAAGCGCTAGCAGCACTACTTACAGAACGAGCAAGTAAGCCACATATAAGATGCAAGAGTGAGCTTACCAGGGAAAATGCGAGACCAGGAGATCGAAAAACGGTATGCATCAAATCCCATCTTGGCAATGGAGTCGATATCCTCCTGTAGGCATTTTTACGAGACGTGCAGTTTTCAGCAGGTTGCGAGATTGCACGAACATCGCAGAATGACCGATGTTGTTTGAAACACAATGCTGGAACTGCTCTAAGATTGCGTAGAGTTCACCTCATAGCGGTGGTACTGATCGCAAGAGAGATCTCCATTACTGCCATCAGCCATCTTGCCTGTCACGACGTCCAAGAAATGGCTCAATCTCACAACCTGAAGTGTATGAAATTGGACGGAACTTGCAAGAGGCAACGAAAAAACGGACCTGGCAGACGAGAGAAGGAATCCCAGATGCTGGGACCTCTGCCTCCCTCAAATGCAGCTCCTTCGACCTAAATCAAACATAGCAAGCTTCAAACATTCAACAAGAGGAGAGGAGAAGACGGAGCGATGGAAGAAGAATTAATGCAATCGCAAATTTGATGTGAGAGAGGAAGCGGGTGCCTGATAAGCAGCAGTGGCGACGCCGAAGACAAAGTGAGGAGGGAAGTCGAACTTGCGTGCATGTTTAAGGGAAGGAGGGTGGTCTGGGAGGGAGCAGAGGACGGAGTCGGGGGAGAAGTGACCTTCAGGGGGAGCCATGCGGAAGAAAAGCTATGGAGGAGGAAGCAGAAGAAGCTATGGAGGAAATCTATGGGTGAAGGTGGAAGCAGAAGAAGCTATATTGGAAGAAGAAGATGAACACTGACTGTGTTGTGGGCGAAGCTATTGTGGAGCAAGATGAACATTGTAGAAAGTCAGCAGCTGAAGAAGATGAACACTGTGTTGTTGGAGAAGGTGGAAGAAGCTATTGTGGAGCAATATAACCATTGTAGAAACCCAACAATTGTTGAAGAAGATGAAAGCTGTGTTGTGGGCGAAGGTGGAAGAAGCTATAGTGGAGCAATATACACTTTGTAGAAAGCCAACAGTTGTTGAAGAAGATGAACACTGTGTAATGGGCGAAGGTGGAAGAAGCTATAGTGGAGCAATAATATACACTTTGTAGAAAGCCAAGAATTGTTGAAGAAGATGAATACTGAAATGTGGGCGAAAGTGGAAGAAGCTATTGTGGAGAAAGATGAACATTGGAGAAAGCCTCACAGTTGTAAATGCTTTAAAAGAGCAGGCTTTGAGAGGAAAAGCAAAGTGACAAAGCACTTTGATGAGAAGGCTTTAAAGATGTTGGGTTGGCATCTGAGTAGGTCTCCTTTCATGAACTTTGATGGTTGTTGAAGACGGTTGCCGCCTTCCCTTTGCTTGTGGTAGTTGGTCCCTATTTAATCCCTCCATTTGCATTCAACTTCCCTAGTTGAGGGCGCACATCCTAGTGTTGGAGTGCCTACTCATTTCACACCTGTTTGGACATTGGAGTGGTTTCTACTTGTTTCATCACATCCCCATGAGATGGGATCCTCAAAGCTTCTCTTTTCTTTGGGTTGCCCACACTCTCTCTAACCTACCCATGTCGGATAAAAACAAATATGACACACATGAATTTCATCTGATTATGTTGTGCCCATGACATTCCACATCCCTTCACCTCCCCTTGTCCAAGCATGTGTGAATCCTGCCTTACGTTGGATCCACCCATACTTTTCCAATAGCTTTCTGCCAAGTTGGAAAGGACTTTTGCTACAGCTTTCACAAACGGGCAAACACGTGGCCTACGTGGCTTCTATACCCACCCATCCAAAAATATTTTTTGTCCGGTAATCTAGAGTCACCCAATAAAAAAGACGAATTAGTATTCATTGAACTACCTGAGGAGAAGCCAAATCTTGAAAAGGAAGCCAAATTTGTGGGAGCATACTAAATCACTTTCTTCATTGCTTTGTTTGTTGGTGTGCATGCTTTTACTTTCTGAAATCAGACATTAAAAATACAATAAGGCAGGGTTCAGACTAGGCGGTTGGCCATGTTTCAAAATGCTGTGTAGGGGCGTCCTCACGCTTGGACCAATAGCATACACGGGCCCGAAAGTGTAACCGAAAAGATTTATCCGTGGGTTGAAGGCCGCCCATAAGATGGCCTACAGAAGATAAATGCCACAAGAAAGCCTGAATGGGGATTGAACCCACAACGAGGGATTCATTAAATGAATGCCTTTCCATCAAGCTAATCAACGTTGCATGTCAATAATGCCTCTTACTTTGTATAAGGTTTGTCCACTAGGTAGTGTGAACTACCACACCGGTGGACATGGCTTCCATTCTCTTCACAACACCCGTGTCCGCCGGCCTAGTCTGAACCCGTCCTAAGAACAAGGTATACTGCTTGTTGGGAACTTATGTGTTGGAGTCTCACTTGCAGCTTTCTCACATACACAATGGGGGAATACACACAAAGGTGGAGGCTGAAAACAATTTTCCTCTTCTTAGTTGTGAAAGCCAAAAGAACTCTCTCTTAGTACAAAAGAATAG
The DNA here is from genome assembly GCF_047967505.1 of Dipteris shenzhenensis. Lineage (NCBI taxonomy): Eukaryota > Viridiplantae > Streptophyta > Polypodiopsida > Gleicheniales > Dipteridaceae > Dipteris > Dipteris shenzhenensis. Next base: position 10,354,160 of record NC_141612.1, on the reverse strand, counting down.
GTGAACCCTATATGTGGGTCTCAAACCAAACTCAGCTAACTAAGGTGGCATACTAACTGAGCCACTAACTAGAGTACATAAAGATAGTTGTCATCCAACTATTATTCATGAGCAGTGTACCAACCGCATCTACAACTAACAAGTCGGTGACATAAATGCACAACGGTCACCCTAGCATCACGAGTGGAGCTCGATATCTCAACACTCCCCCTCGAGCTCAATCCCAATTCCTACATACCAAGCAGGTCTCTGAACTTGTGCAGCTTCTCTGCAACTACACCAGTTCCATGTGCAAACATTGCTGCACTTAATTCAGGCATGTCCGCATCCAACGTAAACATCCTGCCCTTCTTCTTCCCTTTTGCTATCAAGTGACCTTTATTTTTCATATCCTCAACAAAGCATCCATGAGGATTAAATCTGACCTGCAAGCCCTGCTCAACCATTTGACCAACAGAAACCAGGTTCTTGGTGATATTCGGGACATGAAATACATCAGACAGGTATTTCTTTTTCCCATCCTGCATAGACAAAGAAATTTTACCAATCTGCACAATAGGATGTGCAATATCATCACTAGTCTCCACAAATCCTAGTCTTTCCATTTTCCTTGCATCCTGCATCCATTCTGCATGACCTGTCATGTGGTTTGATGCACCTGAATCAACATACCACACATCATTGCTTTCTTTTGCACTTGTCACAGAATTGGCCATGTGTTGCACCATAAACAAATGCTCATTTCTATCATCACCCAGTGTACTAGAGGATGCATAATTGGCTTGCTGCAATTTTCCAGTCATGATGTCATTCTGCTTTTTATAGCAGTCTTTAACCATATGACCCATTTTACCACAGTAGTAGCATTCAACATTGCTGTTTGCATTTTGGCCTCTCTGCCATCCACCACGACCTCTTTGGCTCCCACTGCCTCTAAAGTTACCACATCCTCCTCCATAGGACTGGTTTTCTTGAATTTGTTGCATATTCTGATTTTTGCCATGGCCTCCAGATCGGCCTGCTCTACCTCTGCCTCTACCTCTTCCAGCATTTGAGTAGAAAAAGACAATTTCTTTTGAAGTTCCTCCTGAAGAAGACGCACCACCATTTCTCTGCTCTTCAGAAATTAGAAGAGCAATCAACTCCCCAAAATCAGGAAAATTCTCACGGACGGCAATGGATGTCCAGAACTCTGCATAATCCTTTCCTAGACCATTCAAGGTCACAGAAACTAAATCATCATCTTCCACTGGCGACCCAACGGAAGCAAGTGGATCTGCAATCTTCTTCACCTTCATGTGGTAGTCATTGATGCTCATATTTTCTCTCTGCACATTATGCAACTCCTGCTTGAGCTGCAATTTCCTGGCTTGCGTATTTGTGCTATACATTTTTGTCAAAGTATCCCATGCCTCCTTCGGCATGCTTGCATCCCGAATATGCACAATCATAGAATCTGAAACACTGATAAACAGCCAGTACATAACTTTTCTCGCTCTCTCATGCCATCCTTCAAATGTTGCAACTCCTGTTGAAGTTGTTCTTGTCAAGCTTTTCACTGACTATCTGTAAAAGTGCATCAGATGCCATTACAAAAGACTGCAAAAATATTATGTCACTGCAAAAAACACAACTTCTGCCTCACAAGGGCAAATCTGCAAAACAGGCGAAAGTGGTATTTGACCACACAGTCACTTCCTAGTGATGATTTTGCATCGACAAGCAATAAGAATGATTCTGTCACTCCCAATATCTATATGCATAGGCATACGATGCAATTTCTGCGGCAACTTTTCACCGACCTGCAGAACAGTGGTCGCACAGCAAAAACAAGGCGCTTTTTTAAGTGCTTGCGAAAAACTTTCACCACCAAAACGAGCCCCGAAATGGCCTTGAATCAAAAAAATAATGTCACCAAGGGTTATGCCCTTGCCCGTAGCATATACTGCCCTCTCGCCACACCGCGAAGGGCGTCCCAATCTGAGACAGTGCACTCTTGCACTTTCCAGTTGTGCTACTGCAGAGATTTGCTCCCAAACTAGAAAAAAAAAAGCAACACTGATCCTCTTACCAAGACACCGTGAACTTGGTTTGCTTTCTTGAGCTCCTTACCACGAACCGAGCTCTGATACCATGTGAAGAGAGTGGGAGAGAAGTAAGGAGTCTCACTTGCAGCTTTCTTACATACACAATGGGGGAATACACACAAAGGTGGAGGCTGAAAACAGTTTTCCTCTTCTTAGTTGTGAAAGCCATAAGAACTCTCTTAGTACAAAAGAATAGGTGAACCCTATATGTGGGTCTCAAACCAAACTCAGCTAACTAACGTGACATACTAACTGCGCCAGTAACTAGGGTACATAAAGATAGATGTCATCAAGCTATTATTCATGAGTGGTGTACCAACCGCATCTGCAGCTAACAAGTCGGTGACATAAATGTACAACGGTCACCCTGGCAGGCACATCACGAGTGGAGCTCGATATCTCAACACTTAAGAGTGATGGATTTTGTGTAAGGAGTGCTGCAAGACCTATGTATGTGTATAGTAGGGGCAAGGGCACATGCAGTATCCCATGCCTCCTTCGGCATGCTTGCATCCCGAATATGCACAATCATAGAATCTGAAACACTGATAGACAGCAAGTACATAACTTTTCTTGCTCTCTCATGCCATCCTTCAAATGTCTGCAACTCCTGTTGATTGGGAACATTAGGAATAACTGGTTCTTGTTCAGCTCCAGTAATGAACTCCTAATAGCCTTTTCCCTTAAGGAAATTCGTCATTCTAAACTTCCATGCTTGGAAGTTGTTCTTATCAAGCTTTTCAGTGACTATTTGTGAAAGAGCATCAGAGGCCATTACAAAAGACTGCAAAAATATTCTGTCACTGCAAAAAACACAACTTCTCCCTCACAAGGGCAAATCTGCAAAACTGACAAAAGTGGTATCTGACCACACAGTCACTTCCTAGTGACGATTTTGCATCAACAAGCAATAAGAATGATTTTGTCACTCCCAATATCTATGTGCACAGGCATACAATGCAATTTCTGCGGTAACTTTTCACCGACCTGCAGAACAGTGGTCGCACAGCAAAAACAAGGCGCTTTTTTGAGTGCTTGCGAAAAACTTTCGCCACCAAAACGAGCCCCGAAATGACCTCGAATCAAAAAAATAATGTCACCAAGGGTTATGCCCTTGCCTGTAGCATATACTGCCCTCTCGCTGCACTGCGAAGGGCGTCCCAATCTGAGACAGTGCACTCTTGCACTTTCCAGCTGTGCTACCTGCATATATTTGCTCCCAAACTCGAAAAAGGAAAGCAACACTGATCCTCTTACCAAGACACTGCAAACTTGGTTTGCTTTCTTGAGCTCCTTACTCGAAAAAGGAAAGCAACACTGATCCTCTTACCAAGACACTGCAAACTTGGTTTGCTTTCTTGAGCTCCTTACCACGAACCCAGCTTTGATACCATGTGAAGAGAGTGGGAGAGAAGTAAGGAGTCTCACTTGCAGCTTTCTCACATACACAATGGGGGAATACACACAAAGGTGGAGGCTGAAAACAGTTTTCCTCTTCTTAGTTGTGAAAGCCAAAAGAACTCTCTTAGTACAAAAGAATAGGTGAACCCTATATGTGGGTCTCAAACCAAACTCAGCTAACTAAGGTGACATACTAACTGTGCCAGTAACTAGGGTACATAAAGATAGATGTCATCAAGCTATTATTCATGAGTGGTGTACCAACCGCATCTGCAGCTAACAAGTCGGTGACATAAATGTACAACGGTCACCCTGGTAGGCACATCACGAGTGGAGCTCGATATCTCAACACTCAAGAGTGATGGATTTTGTGTAAGAAGTGCTGCAAGACCTATGTATGTGTATAGTAGGGGCAAGGGCACATGCAGTATCCCATGCCTCCTTTGGCATGCTTGCATCCCGAATATGCACAATCATAGAATCTGAAACACTGATAGACAGCCAGTACATAACTTTTCTTGCTCTCTCATGCCATCCTTCAAATGTCTGCAACTCCTGTTGATTGGGAACATTAGGAATAACTGGTTCTTGTTTAGCTCCAGTAATGAACTCCCAATAGCCTTTTCCCTTAAGGAAATTCGTCATTCTAAACTTCCATGCTTGGAAGTTGTTCTTATCAAGCTTTTCAGTGACTATTTGTGAAAGAGCATCAGACGCCATTACAAAAGACTGCAAAAATATTATGTCACTGCAAAAAACACAACTTCTCCCTCACAAGGGCAAATCTGCAAAACTGACGAAAGTGGTATTTGACCACACAGTCACTTCCTAGTGACGATTTTGCATCAACAAGCAATAAGAATGATTTTGTCACTCCCAATATCTATGTGCATAGGCATACGATACAATTTCTGCGGCAACTTTTCACCGACCTGCAGAACAGTGGTCGCACAACAGCAAAAACAAGGCGCTTTTTTGAGTGCTTGCGAAAAACTTTCACCACCAAAATGGGCCCCGAAATGGCCTTGAATCAAAAAAATAATGTCACCAAGGATTATGCCCTTGCCCGTAGCATATACTGCCCTCTCGCTGCACTGCGAAGGGCGTCCCAATCTGAGACAGTGCACTCTTGCACTTTCCAGCTATGCTACCTGCAGAGATTTGCTCCCAAACTCGAAAAAGGAAAGCAACACTGATCCTCTTACCAAGACACTGCAAACTTGGTTTGCTTTCTTGAGCTCCTTACCACGAACCGAGCTCTGAAACCATGTGAAGAGAGTGGGAGAGAAGGAGTCTCACTTGCAGCTTTCTCACATACACAATGGGGGAATACACACAAAGGTGGAGGCTGAAAACAGTTTTCCTCTTAGTTGTGAAAGCCAAAAGAACTCTCTCTTAGTACAAAAGAATAGGTGAACCCTATATGTGGGTCTCAAACCAAACTGAGTTAACTAAGGTGGCATACTAACTGCGCTAGTAACTAGGGTACATAAAGATAGATGTCATCAAGCTATTATTCATGAGCGGTGTACCAACCGCATCTGCAGCTAACGAGTCGGTGACATAAATGTACAACTGTCACCCTGGCAGGCACATCACGAGTGGAGCTCGATATCTCAACACTCAAGAGTGATGGATTTTGTGTAAGAAGTGCTGCAAGACCTATGTATGTGTCTAGTAGGGGCAAGGGCACATGCATGTGTTATGTGTTTGTGAATGCATGCATATCATATACATGTGCATGCATGCATGTGTGTGTGTACACATGTGCTTGCATGTGTGTGTGTGTGTGTGGGTGTGTGTGTGTGTGGGTGTGCAGAGCAAGACAGAGAGCTTTAATGTTGGGTTTTCAAAGTGGGTTTTTTGGGGCCTAACCTCGCAAGGTTTGTGGTTGGAAGAAGACGAGCAGTGGATTCAATTACATTTCTTTTCACAAAAATGCAGTAGCGTAGGCTAGAGTAATTAAGTTGATGTTAACTTTAGTGTATAAAAATGAATAGTAAAGTTGATTAAACTTTGACCTAATCGGATTCATAAGGTCACTCATTCTTTAATGACATTATGACACAGTTTGAGCTAGCAACAAACTCTCTTCACATTGAGATGGGTATTTTAATTAGAGAATTTACACTTTTCAATAGAATATACTTATAGAAGGAGTATTGAAATTTAATTTTAGAAAATACTTTAAAGTTTTGGAAGGATTGAGATTAAAACCCTATTTAAATCAACCTTTTAAACTTTGAATGCATCTAGGGGTTTTTCATTCAGTGAACGCCATCATGCTCATGGGATGTGGTTTAGCTACATCCACATCATCTGAGAATGAAAAATTGACAAGGACTGTTGTTCTTGATGACACAAAAGGCTTGGTTGATGTTATGATGATGGGGCATCCTTAAAAGATGTATTGGAAAGTGATATTTTTTTGCATCATTAATCGATAAACTCTATTGTGCAATTGTCTTAGTTTTCTTCTATATGAATTTAGTAGATATCTTTATATTATTGAGGTTGCTATGCTCTAAGTATCTTATCATGGCTCTAGTGAACTGAATACTCTAAAATAGTTAGAGAATTAAAATTCTTTGGTAGAATGATTTAGAATTTCAACGTTTTAATTAGAATCTTTAAGTACCATTATGAATTTGTGACCTTTCACTGCATTGTACATTAGTTTGTTAAGACTAAGAAATGCACTTCCATGCCATATCTTTGTAAGATTTAAACGTACAAGTTGATTGGTTCTTAATATTAGGACCAACCAAACAATCTAGAATAGACAAAGAAGTGACACATGGTTGAACTCCTCCTTTTTTTACCTTGGAATATCATAGCACAATCATAAATAGCCAATTTTTTGGTGGAAATAAAAACCCACTACCTCATTACATGTAGGAAGGATATTCTTGGCAATTGAGGGGATCCCAACTAGCAAGTTAAAATTGAGGAATAGAGAAAGCCATGACACACTAAGTAGCTTGACATTAGAGTTGTTGAGTTGGAGATAAGAACAACTTGTTACTTGATGGATTGAAGAGATCAAAATGTGCCTTCTTCAGGGAGTGACTACTACTTGAAGGATTTGGTTATCATTAGGATAAAATAGCTGGTCTAGAATAGATGGAGAAGTGAATGTTGCCAAATTAACAAAATACAATAATAAATATTGTTTTCCCCCTAGGAGCCTAATGTTGGGAACATGAAGAAAATGTGATACACCTGCTACATGAGTATTGGAGATTTTGAGTTAAAAATAAGAATTCACTAACTAGTTTGAGAATGACTTGGTTGTGATTTTAAGTAGGTATAATAGTTTTGGTAGATATGTATTTGGTTCATGGAAAATAAGAACTCTCATTCTCATTCAGGTTGGAGAAGATCAATAACCATGGTAGGCCAACCAACACGTTGCATCTAAAAGTGAGATACTAGCTCACTATCTCCAAAAATAGGTTAACAGTACAAAACATGACATACAATTTACCTTGGTGCAAAGGGAAGTGGTTGTTTTGTGAGCAATGGAAATGTTTATTAGCTAGAAGTAGTTGGATAAAAAGAAAGGATAATAGCATGATAGGTCCACATGCGTTGAAGCTAGTTATAGGAGGTGGTTATTAGAAGGATAGATTGCCTTTGAATTCTAGGTTGGGAGGTTTGGAAATAAGAGTTAGGCCTTGATCACTTTGTTGCATGCATGGGGGGAGGAGGTCTCTATAATGATAACTTTGAGCTACCCTTCACTTTCTTTGTGGTGCTCAATGATATTTTACATTTGACCTTACTTGCTTTGCATGTCTCTAAGGCCATTGTTATGCCAACAATTAGTAAAATTATTGAGTCACATGGCTAAGGTAACTCTTTTAGAACCTTTTGTAGGACAAGAAGTCATAATGGTCTTTTGTAATAACTAGATTACCACAGCTTTAGCAAACAATCCCATAAGATCATGCTTTTGGCTAAGAATGGAGTCACAATGGTCTTTCATCATAACTATATGTTGTCATAGCATTGGTAAATAATCCCAAAAGATCATGATAGGTCCAAGAATATTAATATCATTTGATATATCAACTATACTTAGACACCATTGAATTGATTCAAGTTATTTCTCTTTGAGGATCATGTAGTGAACATGCTCAGATTGGTTTTTTGAAAAGTGCCTCTTCTATGCCAATGCTTGGTGAAATTGTGGAACCATACGGTTGGAACAACTCTTATAGAACCTTTATATAGGCCGTGTTGGAATGGTCACCTCCCCATCTGTAAGCCCCCATATGAGGAGAGCATGGGGGAGGTAGACCTGGAGATATTGGAGCTATCACATGGGCAGCAGCCATGTGGACAACTGTCAAACAAAGGGTAGTCCATGGACCTGTAAAAGAGGTAGCAGATGAGCAAGCTGGAGGTAGCCACGTGGCAAATTGTCTAGCAGAAGATATGGGTAGGCTCGGGGCCTGCATCAAGCCTGATAGAAGGATGAAAGAGTCTTTGGTTATGGCGGCCTGCTTGTCTCAATAAATGGGCAGGCATAAAGGCCTACAAATAGGCCTGCAATAGGTGCAAGAAGGGGCAAAGGTAGCAGCCTAAAAGGGGCTACCAAAGGCCCTTATATAGGGCTCGTTGGACCAGCCAAGTAGGTTAGCCAGGAAGCAGACTAGTCGGCCAGGATGAGGCTGGCTGGTCGATCCATTCAAGGGCGCCTTGTGCCCTATAAAAGGAGGGCTTCCATGCCCTCATTCTATATCACTTCGAGCAGTAGTTGGGGAGCAGACAATAGCAACATCAAACCCACCCTTGGACCTACACACAGGAGGAGGAGGCTGGCATAGGGCTGCCCACCTAGGCTGGCTTCCCGACAGCAAGGTGGAAGGGATCTAGACAAAGAGTCTACATATGCTCGAGGTGGAGCACACGGGCTCAAAGATCTATAGGTGCTTGACATCTAGTAGGAGAACCTTTTGGTATTGTATCTTGTCCTACTTTGTGGACGGACGGAAATATAAAGAGTTGCTTCTATATTTGTCTCTGAGCATTGTTTATTTACTAGCTTGCACATCTTTGCACATAAGTTAAGAAGTCTGTGATTCCACACCCCACATGCACATTGTGTGAGCTTCTGGGCAATACTATCAGTATTCCGCTATGTGTACCCTCTATTGGGTGATTTCTAACACCAAGGTGGAGTCAAAATGCTCTTTTGTGATAGCTAGATGTCATAGATTTGGCAAAGAATCCCAAATCATCATGTTGTAGCCAAGGTGGTGTCACAATGGTCTTTTGTGAGTGATAACTAGATTGCCATATCTTTGAGAGAGGATCCCAATGTATCACCATAGGTCCAAGCATGTTGACACTATTATTAAATTTTTTGATATAAGAATTAGACACCATTGAGTTAATGTGGTTGGGAAACCTTCATCTTAGTCAAAATTTTCCTCTTAGTACACTCGACATAAAGACCCATATAGTCATCTATAGAGTTTCTTGGGGGTATGCCACATAAATGGGGCCATGACCAAGGAAGAGTACATGAATTACTTTCCTTGCACTCTACAAAAGATCAAATGGAAGGAATGGATACAAATCAAGAACTATGAATAGAAGAAGGCTCATCCTCCCCACATCAATTTTATCACAAATGGTTCGTCTATAGGGAAGGTGAGTAAAGATAGCTCCACGTAAAGATGGCTTTGAGTATTAGAAGGCCAATGCATCCACAAACAAAGCAAGCATGTCCATGGGTGTATTACCTTGATCTTCTAAGAGACCACGAAGCAAACTTTAATCTAGATCCTATTCAATTTCTTGGTTATTGTAAGGGCTATAGCAACTAAAGAAAAAATTAATGGATAGTCGAAACTTGTCAATTTAAAGAAGAGAAGAAGAGTGAGATCACACACACACACACACACACACACACACACACACACACACACACACACACACACACACACACACACACACACACACAAAGTGAGAGGAGAGAGAGAGAGAGAGAGAGAGCATTAGAACTAATGCGAATTATAGGTTACCTCTCATGTAATGTTGCACACTACATCAAATTGAATGGAATCTTTCCTTTGTTGAATTCTCATTTCCAAGATGTGTAAGGATTTAAACCCTCTCATCTACCTGTTTATGGTTTTTGGATTGTATACACTCCATCTTTATGCTGCATAAACCCCACCCATTTTACTAGTTAATCAAAAAGCCTTGGAAGGCAATATAAATCTAGGTTTGCTAGATCCTCGCTAGATCTAGAGCTATTTTGTGATATTGTGAGGTATTGTGGATTCAAATATGAAGAGCATGGCTGGTTGAAGAGTGTCAGGAATTGGATCAGTGATCCATTAAAGGGCCTAGGCAAAAGACCATGCAAGCTCGAGTATATCAATCAAGGTACCAAGTTAAATCCCCCCTAGGTTTTGAGTGATTTGGGAGGAGGGATGGTTGAATTTTTTTCCAACACTAGGCAATAAAAGATATACTAAGCCTCTACTGTAGTGTGTGTGTGTTCATGTGTGCATGCATATGCATATGTCTACGCATGCTTATGTGAGTGTGTCTCTATGTCCTTGTAGCATGCAAATCCCTTTGGACTCAAAGGAACACCTTTGTATAGGGTGCAACACTATAAAAAATATATTATTTTAGTATATCTATGAACGTGTGTCTTGAAAACCAAAATGTCACCTCTTGTGTACAAATCCCTTGGTGTGTAGCTACACATGTTGCACACCAAGGGATTTGTATACAAAAGGTGTTCTTTTGGTGTACAAGCATGCATATCTATATATTCTATACTAGCGGTGTGTGTGTGTGTGTGTGTGCGCGCGTTAAGTGGTCATTGTTCTCTTCTTATGTCTCCAGCTACCACCCATACCCAAAGTCTCCATCTACCACCTGTACCTAAAGTCTAATTGACTTTAGTAGTTCTATACCTCAATAGGTCATTGTTGTCTTCTTGTGTCTCCACCCATCACCCGTATCCAAAGTATAATTGACTTTAGCAATGGGATGAACTTCCACATCCACTTAAGTTACTAAACACCAAGTGTTTTGTATATAGGAGGTGTTACCACATGTAACTATATCTACTATGCATGTGTGTGTGTGCGCGCATGCGCACGTGTGCGTGTGCGTGCAGGCGCATGTGTGCATGTTAGTGTGGACATGCATGCATGTGTGTGTTATCAGTATGTTTCATAGGATTATGTTGCCTTCGTCTCCCTCCACCTACCACTAACACCGAGATTCTAATTCAGTACTTTAGCAATGGGGTGCACTTTCACATCTACCTAAGTTGTAACCACCATCTATTGACCCCATACCTTCTTTCTTATAGTACTTCAAGGAATTCAAGCGAAATTTGAATATATTATTACAATACGAGGCGAATGATACATAAACTCTTGGCCATAATAGAATACAACTATTAGTGGATGTAATTATACAAAATGCTAGATGTCTAGATGTAAAAGTTATAGTGCATCGTTTTTAAAAGCTATTGGCCTTATGAAAATTATTTTCTTAAACATAGATTTAATTTTTCCCATGCATTCCACTCGTCAAATCAATTTGAAAAATAGAGTAGAGACTACATCTTAAGCTATGGAGTTTCATAGTATTGACATAAATGCATTTTCTCCTTTTTAAGTTTTGACAAAGGAAAATTAAATAAGGGAGGTTTAATTGAAGTTTGCAAATGCTTGACTTGTCATTGAACTTGCCATCATGATGTTAGGAAGAAATCATGATGTTAGAAAGTGTCATATGATATAGGAATGGGTTCAAATCGGATAAAGGAATACATTGGGTGTGTTAATCTCACAATCATTCTTGGTAGGTAGTCTTCACAAGAAGGATCTTTGAGACCTACTCTTAATGAATCTTTGTCATGTCCCTTGCATATCCTACCAAATCCAATAAAACCATTACCATAGATCTTAAAAAATGTTTGCCTAGCAAGAATGGATCCGTAGGAATAAATATCCCCATCTCACATAAACCATGCTTTCGAAGCTATTGAGACTTGGAAATCAATCCTTTAAAGCCCCTTATAGAACGAAAAAGTAAGTTGTTTTCTTCGAGTTAGTGGCGTATTGCATTGTACTTTCCAATTTTAACAACTTTGGTTTTGAGAACCGGCTTTGCTGTTTTAACAACTCATACTTACAAATCATACTCAACAAAGACACCAAAATTGAAGCGAGATGATGTTGCACCATCAACTCAAACCTTCGGTGAGACTCTCTACGCTCCTCGTGTGGTGGACTGTGCACTCTTTACGTCATCTTGAGCGGAGCATGATGCAACGTACAAGGCAAAACGAGTGCTGGAAACTTGGATTGGAAGGACGCATGAGTGCGTGTGGCATGCCTACAATTGATCTCATCATCCACCCGATGCTGGGCGCGCAGAAAATTCACAGGAATCTGGTGGGTTGGGTACGCGGTTACAGATGAATTAGACGCAGATTGCGATACATGACCTTTGCGCCGACGACGTTTGAGTGCTTTGCGGCATAGTCAAGGGAGACTTGCAACACAACACAGGAGCCTCCCAGCGACTCCCTTCAACTAGGTAGTGCCGTCACTGCCGTCACAGAACAACAAACAGGTGTAAGCATCACAAAGTTATAGACTACTGTTGAAATACTTTGTGGAAATGCGTAATGTGATGATAGTCGGCAGCGATATGCAAGGCAGTAGTGGGAAATGAACTCACGCTTACAAAGAAGATGCGTCACCTTCTTCACCAACTGGGGAAATTTTACACACACACTTTTTTGGCCTGCCCGCGTTGAGAAGGGAAAAATCTGAATTTTTGATTGGTTTACGTTTACTGTTTATTGATTGGTTGCTTTCGACTTTCTATTTTGTTTTGATTTCTGATTGGTTGGGACATGTGACCACCTTTTTCTCGCTCTTTTCCTCTCCACGTCCAACTTACTACTTCACTCCCTACTTTTCCTCTCTCAACTATTGGTGGACTCCCAACTTACTATTGATTTGTGTGTGTAAAATGTGGTATTCATTAACAAACAAGGTGAATGATATATCTGTCATTCATTAGGCCTACCTGTGCATGGGTGAAATGCCCAAGAGAGAGCATAAAATAGGAGGCCCCATGGAAGTAGATTAAGAGTGTGCAAACATGAATAAATGAAAATGGCCCAATAGTCATGAATGGGACCCCAAATCATCAATACCCTAAGTGCACCAACCATAAATTAAAACCTAAGAGAGCATAAATAATAATAATGATTTTATTTTTCCCATCTCAATACTCTACAAGTGCACCAACCACAAATTAACACCTAAGAGCGCATAAATAATAACAATGATTTTACTTTTCCCATCTCAAAACCACAACCTTCACTGAGGCTACCTACTACGGGCCAAAAATATACATTCATTGCTGTCTCAACATGAGACACCTACCTCTCTCTCTCTCTCTCTCTCTCTCTCTCTCTCTCTCACACACACACACACACACACACACACACACACACACGGGCCTATGAGGCAATACAAAAGCTTTAAGTAGATTGTGCGATAACATGCGAGGACTTACACCACTGATTCCACCTCATGCTTGAGATTTATTATGTCAATGATCAAGATGGTTCCAAGTGAACTTCAAAGGGCTAACATGTGCATGTATCTTACTGTCGGCTGCCATTGCTATAGTGGAATGCTCCATTGCCCCCTTACCTTTATTGTGGAAAACCTTTGGGCATAAAGGTGACTAAGGAATTGCAAAAAGTGTTTGTACCCATAAATTTGGGAAATTTCCTCACTCTTGGTTAATTCCTTGCTCCAATTCTACAAAATAAAGACTTGTCAAGTTTTTTTTTCCCACAACTAAGTGTATTATTTGAATAAGGGGTAACATGAAAGTGTCTCCAAAAGACATAGCAAAATAGCTAATGGAGATATTAAATGGACAACCTCACGGATATATTATTTCATTTCAAAAACAATATCAAATGGAATTTATATTATTGGACATATAAGACCGACCTACAAAAGCATTATATGTTTCACATAATGACACACTTGTTGAGAGTTCACGCTCAACATCATGTGATCATGTGTGCATAGCACCATCATGTGATCATATATGCATAGCACTAATCTTATAGAGTGCTATAAAGGAAAGGGTTAGATGCCCTAACCCTAACCCTAAATGGGTTTGATATATTCTATTTTTTCAACTAAATCTAGTGTACAGTTAGTCATTTGTGGTGTGCTCTCTAGCTGTGCCCTCTCTCCTCATCTCCACTCTTCTCCTCTCCCCTCTTCATATTTTGTCATGGTATCAGAGCTCCCTTGCCTTCCGCTGAGACATTGCGATCCACGTGAGAGAGAGTGATAGATCGAGATAGATTGAGAGTAATTGAGTAAGCATCCTTTCATTTTGTTGATGAAAGAGAGAATTTTCGTCCATATTTCCGTTCATTTCTTGAGTTCTTTATGAGGATTTATCTTCATTCCGTTTATACTCCAAGTGAGAGAGAAGGATATGCTGAGAGAGAGAGAGAGAGAGAGAGAGAGAAAGAGAGAGATAGGTCTTAGTCTTTGAGAGATAGGTTTTAGGGATCCAATTGAGAAAGAGAGAGACTATCTTGATTCTAAGAGTTCTTGAGATAGAGAGTGAAGGAGCCTCTGATTTCTAAAGCTGTTGAAGAAAGGCATAGCAAGCTTCATCAACATAAGCTTTTGGCTCCTCCATGCCTTAAACGATCTCGACCAAGGCTGCAAGAACCTATCTAAACAGCTCCAACAGTAGTGGCCTATCTCCTAAGGCGCATCTATCCTCTACAACGACTTTCAACAACTGCTCTACCACTCTGCAACGACCATGGACGTCCTTACAACAAAGGCTACTACAATCAAAGCATCAACTGAGCCGCCTACTACAACCAGCGCAACCAATGCACCTCCAAGCATTCAAGCATGAGGCGGCACATCTCCATCAACAAAGCCCAAGCCCATAGTTCCATTGCCTTCTCCCCAGCCTCAGCACGCCTAACACAACGTCCTGCTCCATCTACGCTCCAGTGCTTGGTTGAGCGGCGCTCAACATAACTCAGCTCTAGCAATGACTAGTCTCACGGGCCTTTGATCTACAATGTGCTCAACCTCACAGCAGCGAAGCCCAAGCTTCCTAGGCTTCGCCTCTGACAACGTCGCTCCTCCAACCACTACCACAATGCCTTCTTCTCTAAGGCCAACATCAACCTAGCGCCCAGCACGACTCTACAACCAGCGCTCCTCCACCGAGCCACGCTCCACAAAGCAAGTTTCTGTAAACCGATGAGAGAGACGACAGAATCGGCATCACCGATGGAATCTTCAAGAGATTCCATCATTTTTATCTATATAAGACACGTGGTAGCCATAGAAACCAGACATGTGGCACCCATAGAAACCAAACACGTGGCACCTTATCTGCTACCTCTCTAAGTGCCATGTCATGAGCTTATCCTAGAGCCATGTCATCCTTATCTGATACATGGCAGCCACCTACCACATCAACAGTCCAATCAGGTGCCACATCACCCAAGGCCACATCATCTGGCCACATCAGCCTACCAGCTCATCAAGCCACATCACCACCGACTACCACCTCAGCAATCCAGTCAACAAGAGCCATGTCATCACCGACTACCACATCATCTACCATGTCACCTATGCCATGTCATCATTGCCCAATCAGCTACCACCTCATCAGTGCCATGTAACAGTTTGACCCATTGCTGACATCATTAGACCATGGTTAGGTCAACCTGACCTTAGGTTAGGTCAACCAGTGCCACATCAGCATCACAATCAGCATTGACCTCACACAATGCTCCACAGTCACTGCATGTGACCACGCCTGCCACCTCAGCACATGGCTCCACAGGCACACCTCTTGCTAGGCAAAGTGCCACATCATCAGTGCATTTGACCCACAGTGACACATCATCTTGAGCACCATTGCACTCCTTTTGCCTCTCCACCTAGATCAAGTTGTATCTCTTGATCCAAGAAGAATTTGAGGGCGCTCCAAAAAGGAAAGTTGCTTGATTTTTCATGCTCTAGGAACTTGTCACATCATGTGCACATTTTGGTGCAAATATCACTCACTTTTGAGCCTCGTCGACAAAATCCACTTCCTACACGCACATTTGCCTCTACATCGACGCATCTAACCCAGCACTTAAAAAGAACAAAAGAAAAGGAATTATTTGATGTTCTTTCATCGATCGATGATTGGTATAGATCTAGATTAGAGTAGACTAGATCACCATAGAGGGGACGCTTTGAATCTCCCCAAGTTGCCAATCTAAGCCATGCCCAAAATTCCTGACTAGTACCTACTCGGAGTTAGTCCATACGCTCACATACGGTTTCACATCATCACATTACCTGAAACCTGATGTTCATCAGTCCAATGAGTAGACTTCAGAGTTTTTTCAGAGGCATTGCCGATTGTTCAATGGATAGATAGCATATGATTTGATTTCACACACATATGCCACCATTGTAAAGCCTATTCGGCTATTTCACGGCATTGTGCACATCATTTCAGCCTTGTAAAGCCTCTTTGCTATTCCCGGCATCATTGCCACAAGCCTTGTAACGCATATCATATTTTATATATTGTAGTTCTATCTCCACCGACAGTTTAGATTACACTTGCCACAGTAAGTGTTTTGCAGTTGATTCATACAAAGATTTTTCATGACACTTTGAGTACATTTCTTGCACCATGTCTATGACTAGCAACCTCAATCTGGAGGCATCTGCTAAGCTATACAACTCTAATTATGGTACATGGAAATACCGAATGAAGACCATTCTTGTACTTTAGGACAAATGGGAGTATGTTGATGGGTCTACACCTAGACCATTGGACGATCTAGCCACTAGTAGCTCTACTCCACCTGTTGTCACAGCACCAGCAGCAGGATCTACAACTACACAAACAATTTCTGCACCTATAGCATATCCTGCCATTGCCCAAGCTCAGGCAGAATGGGATAAGAAAGACAAGTACGCCTATCATCTAATTAAGCAAAATGTGCAAGATGTCATGCTAGGACAACTCAACATAGTCAAGACATCAAAAGAAGCATGGGATATGTTCGCAGCTCTCTACGAGTCCAAGAACACATCTAGGATTCTCACACTGAGAAACCAAATCAACCAGAGTTTCTGCAATAGCAGCGAAACCGGTCATGCTTATGTACTCCGAATCAAAGACTACAACAATCAACTCACAGCAACAAGAGAGACTGTTTCACATTAGTCTCTAATAAGTTGATCTTCAATAATGAGCAACAAATTTTTTTACATTCATTGCATTCACCTACATATATTAGACAATGATAGGTTGACAAAAATGCATCTGCTATTGGGCAATCTATTATATTTCTAGCAAGCAAGACTGTATCATTTGCATATACTAATAGGAAGGTGATTTGGGCATATATATTCGAGCCCTAAATAGCCTCATGTTTTCCATGTTTAAGGATAACCTTCTCAACGTAGTGAATACATAGCCCAAACAATGTGGGAGAGAGGGGGGAACCTTGCTTAAGGATAGCCTCATGTTTTCCATGTTTAAGGATAACCTTCTCAACCTAGTGAATACATAGCCCAAACAGTGTGGGAGAGAGGGGGAAACCTTGCTTGGCCCTAAAGGGCTTTGAGAGGCTTTCATACATCTATCATTAGCATCCCACCCAATCATACAGTCTATGGAAAGCATGCATTTTTAAGGGGGGAATCCCATTTCTTGCATCCTTTGCCAAACTATGCTCCTTGGTACAATGTCAAAAGCCTTGTAGAAGTCTACAAAAAAATAGAGTCAAG